>NC_142869.1:135973750-136279375 GCF_051225735.1 Oryctolagus cuniculus | reverse complement strand
TTCTGCAGGGAATTCCTCCCAGGCCAGCCAAGTTGCATGAAGGTGTTCTACTCATCCCTGCATAAGCTGGTGAATACCAGCTTTCCTTTCTGGAAAGAAAGATTAGGTAGGTCTGGAAATGACTGCAGAAAAGTTGCATGAGTCACTTGGTCCCTGAAGAGAGGATTTTGTTTAGGACCTCACTGTTGCACTCCTTCATGAAAGAATCCTTCAACAGGTGCAGAGAAGTGGTCGATTTCTTGAGGAAAGACCGTACAATTGTTGGAAGAGACTTTGCCTTCAGTATAGTTCATATTGTCCATATTGTAAGGTGTTGTCCCTTGGTTTGTCTTATCCTCTTCAACCAAGGAGCTACTGGCAATTGGAAATAGTCAATACAAAGAACTGAAAGAGGAGACATTAGAAAGAAAAGGCTCTAATTCACAGATGCCAGGGATGCTGCGTATAGAATGCAGAAGGGGGACTGGCAGGGAGTTAGCAATGTCCTTGGGTAGGCATTTGGCCCAGCAGTTGACCTGCTGCTGGATGCCTGCAAACCCTGTTAGAGTGCCTGGATGGAGTCCTGGATGTGCTTCCAACTCCAGCTTCTTGCTAATGAGTCCCTGGGAGACAGCAGGTGATGGCTCAGGCATTTAGGTCCCTGCTGTCCACTTGGGATACCGAGATTGAGTTCCAGACTCTTGGCTTAGGTCTGGCCAAGCCCTTGTAGTTGTGGGCATTTGGAGAGTGAACCTGTGATAGGAGCTCTGTCTGTCAAAAAAATAAATTTTGGGGCCGGCACTGTGGCGCAGTGGGTTAAAGCTTCGGTCTGCAGCACCGACATCCCATATGGGTGCCGGTTCAAGTCCCAGCTGCTCCATTTCTGATCCAGCTCCCTGCTAATGCATCTGGGAAAGCAGCAGAGGATGGCCCAAGTCCTTAGGCCCTCGCACCCCTGTGAGAGACCCAGAAGAAGTCCTGGCTCCTGGCTTCAGATCAGCTCAGTTCCGATCGTTGCGGCCATTTGGCAAGTGAACCAGTGGATGGAAGTCCTTTCTCTCTGTCTCTACCTCTCTGTAACTGTGTCTTTCAAATAAATAAAATAAATCTTTAAAAAATAATAAAATAAATTTTAAAAATTTATAAATAATTCACAAAGAAATGGTAATACTCTTGATACTATCATACAGCTACTCAATCTAAAGAAAATCCCACAGTACACTTAAGAGTGACTGTGTCGGGGCAAGCAGGCAAACCTGCCACCTGCGACACTGGCATCCCCTGTGGGCGCTGGTTTGCATCCTGGCTGCTCCACTTCCAATCCAACTCCATGTTAATGCACCTGGGAAAGCAGCAGAAGATGGCCCAATTATTTGGCCCCTTCCACCCACTTCATCTGGGAGACCCAGGTGAAGCTCCTGGATCCTGGCTTCAGCCTGGTCCTGTCTGGGCCTTTGCAGCCATTTGGGGAGTGAACCAGCAGAGGGAGGATACCACTCTCCCTTTCTCACCCTCTTTCTCTGTAACTCTGCCTTTCAAATAAATGGTTCACCTTGCTGGGCAAGGAAGCTCTCTTCACTCGCTTACTAAATTGATGCCAGCTGCTTCATTTCTTCCCGTAATGAGGGAGAAGACCAAGTTGAAAAGTTTGCCCAAAGGTAACAGTTTTGAAAGCTGCCACTAAGCCTGATAGGATTTGACAAAGAAGCTAACACGCACGTTAAGGGTTGACCTCTACATGTACCACATATCTGATAGAGGGAGATGCCTGACAGTCCAGATAAGATGAACTGAAATTCAGCTCCAAAAGTTAACTGAGAAACTTCCTTCCAGGCAACGATCGTTAAGCATAATTTGCAAGAACAAAGAAATCATTTAGATGAAATGGTCCTAAGTCCTCCCAACACAGTAGGAAGTGTGACAAATGATAACACCCATGATAGAAAATCTCAAGATCATGACTTGAATAACAGTGTGCTAAGCCAAAATAGAGAATTGTGTGTGTGTCCATATTTCACACATATTTTAGTATTTTAATAGTAAACTAAATTGGAATTATTTTTGGTGTACTTCTTAGGGTCTCATTTCTGTATATTTGAGTTTAATCTATTTCAGTTTATATGAAATACTTTTATTTTTTTAAGTTTCTTTTTTTATATTTTATTTTATTTAATGAACATAAATTTCCAAAGTACAGCTTATGGATTACAATAGCTTTCCCCCCCCCATAACTTCCCTCCCACCCACAACACTCCCCTCTCCCACTCCCTCTCCTCTTCCATTCACATCAAGATTAATTTTCAATTATCTCTGTATACAGAAGATCAATTTAGCATATATTAAGTAAAGATTTCCACAGTTTACACCCACACAGAAACACAAAGTGTAAAATACTATTTGAGTACTAGTTATAGCATTAATTAAACACCTGAGAGTAATTGTGTGAAATACTTTTATTTCTATATAGGTTCAACTTTCTACTGTAGAACTCTTGATGAGATTCTGAATGATAATATGTAGGCAGCTAATATATACCTTATATTTATGTATTATATATAACATATTTAATATATAATGCCTTGCTTTCTGCAATTATGCATTTGCCTTGGTTGTTGAAATTATCTAAAATAAACTGATTTTGTTTTTTTGCAGCTCATGAAGCTTTTTTTTTTTTTTTGGACAGAGTGGACAGTGAGAGAAAGAGACAGAGAGAAAGGTATTCCTTTGCCGTTGGTTCACCCTCCAATGGCCGCCGTGGCCGGCGTGCTGCGGCCAGCGCACCGCGCTGATCCGATGGGAGGAGCCAGGTGCTTTTCCTGGTCTCCCATGGGGTGCAGGGCCCAAGCACTTGGGCCATCCTCCACTGCACTCCCGGGCCACAGCAGAGAGCTGGCCTGGAAGAGGGGCAACCGGGACAGAATCCGGCTCCCCGACTGGGACTAGAACCCGGTGTGCCGGTGCCGCAGGTGGAGGATTAGCCTAGAGAGCCGCGGTGCCGGCCTCATGAAGCATTTTTAATACACAAAAGATGCTTTCTATTCAAAGATCTGACTGTCATAGATTGAAAATCCTAGAGAAATCACATATAAAAAGGTTTCTGTGATTGATATAATCCTTCTAAAAGTTTTATGATTTTGCTTGAATTTTTTATTTTGAGTTGAAAAGTAAACTTTTGCTATAGAAAATTTATAAAAACAGTATACCTAGCTCACGAATTATTAACTAAGTATCTGATTGATTAATAATTAAATGTAAAAGGGTCAAACAGCCATCATTATCTTCAGGCCTCCAAGGCAGATGGGGCTATTCTTTCTGTGTTTAGATGTCCTGAGTTGTTGTTACTGCTTGTGGTGGTTTCCCTACCTTCTCTTCCTCCCTGCTGTGCCCTGCTCCATTAGCTGTCAGTGTCTATGCCTCTAGCTACTTTCTTTTTTTTTTAAGATTTATTTATTTATTTGAAAGTCAGAGTTACACAGAGAGAGGAGAGGCAGAGAGAGAGAGAGAGGTCTTCCATCTGATGGTTCACTCCCCAGATGGCCGCAATGGTAGGAGCTATGTCGATCCAAAGCCAGGAGCGTCTTCCGGGTCTCCCACGTGGGTGCAGGGCCCAAGGACTTGGGCCATCTGCTACTGCTTTCCCAGGCCATAGCAGAGAGCTGGACAGGAAGTGGAGCAGCCAGGTCTCAAACCGGCGCCCATATGGGATGCCGGCACTTCAGGCCAGGGCGTTAACCCACTGCGCCATAGCGCTGGCCCCAGCCTCTAGCTACTTTCAGCAACTCTGGAAAGCAAGTAAAGTAAATCTGTAGTGTTGGGTTAAGCAAAAGAGCAAAAATATCCCCCACTGAAAGGCCAAGAGGCTGCCAACAAGTTAGATGCCTGACCTCTAGTAGTCCAAGCTCTTTGTTGTTGTTGTTGTTTTTTGACAGGCAGAGTTAGACAGTGAGAGAGAGACAGACAGAGAGAAAGGTCTTCCTTCCATTGGTTCACCCCCACAAATGGCTGCTACGTGCGGCACACTGTGCCAATCCGATGCCAGGAACCAGGTGCTTCCTCCTGGTCTCCCATGTGGATACAGGGCCCAAGGACTTGGGCCATCCTCCACTGCACTCCCAGGCCACAGCAGAGAGCTGGACTGGAAGAGGAGCAACCAGGACAGAAGCAGCACCCCAACCGGGACTAGAACCCGGAGTGCCGGCACTGCGGGTGGAGGATTAGCCTAGTGAGCCGTGGTGCTGGCCAGTCTAAGCGCTTTGTGCAACGCAGTTTGCTTGCATGGTAACTTCACTGTCTCCTATTTCCTAAATTTTTTTAAGAGATTTGTTAGTTTGAAAAGGTAGAGTGACAGAGAGAGAGAGAGAGATGATATCTTCCATCCACTGGTTCACTCCCCAGATGGCTGCAACAGCCACAGCCAGGGTTAGGCCTAGCCAAAGCCAGGAACTCCATCCAAGTTAGCCATGTGGTGCTGGGGTGGGGGAGTGGGGGACAAAGACCCAACCATTTGGGCCATCCTCTACTGCCTTCCCACATGCATTAGCAGGGAGGTGGATGCCAGTGTTGTGAGTGGTGGCTTCACCCCACTGGGTGACGATGCTGGCAGCTCTGTGTCCCTTCCTCTTATTTTTCCCCACATGGTTTGTGTCTTCCAAATCAAATAGCCATTCTCTGCTGAGGTTCCAGAATAGCCAGCAGACCACAGAAAGACAGCATTTAGGCCTCCACTTGAAACCGACAGCTGTAGTGTAACTGCTGGTCTGCAGTCAAGGCCACTCTTTCCTTTTTTTTTTTTTTTTTAATTAATTTATTTATTTATTTTAACAGGCAGAGTGGACAGTGAGAGAGAGAGACAGAGAGAAAGGTCTTCCTTTTTGCCGTTGGTTCACCCTCCAATGGCCTCCGCGGCTGGCGCGCTGCGGCCGGCGCACCGCGCTGATCCGATGGCAGGAGCCAGGAGCCAGGTGCTTCTCCTGGTCTCCCATGGGGTGCAGGGCCCAAGCACCTGGGCCATCCTCCACTGCACTCCCTGGCCACAGCAGAGAGCTGGCCTGGAAGAGGGGCAACCGGGACAGAATCTGGCGCCCCAACCGGGACTAGAACCCGGTGTGCCGGCGCCACTAGGTGGAGGATTAGCCTAGTGAGCCGCGGCGCCGGCTCACTCTTTCCTTTATCCTTGAATGTGTCCCATAGAGTTGAGGTTCCTGGTAAACCAACTCCTAGATGAGATTACTTAATGTGTTGTGTAGTTGCTACCAGGTTGGCATTGTCATTACCTTCAGAGTTCTTCATCTGTAAAAATCAGTAAGTTCCATGTTATAAACTATAAGATTCTCCATTTGTGTATCGTCACATAAAAATATGTCTATAAAAAGAGTCACTCAAAGAAAAGTAAACTTCTTTTGGAGATTACTCATCTCAAAGAATTGAGCTATATCTTTTTTGTTTATTTAAACATTTATTTATTTGAAAGAATTACAGAGAGGAAGAGACCTTCCATCTGCTAGTTCACTCCCCAGTTGGCCACAATGGTCAGGGCTGGGCCAAGCTGAAGCCAGGAGCCAGGAGCTTCATCTGGGTCTCCCATGTGGGCCGTCCTCCATTTCATTTCCCAGGCCATTAGCAGGGAGCGGATCAGAAAGTGGAGAGGCTGGGACTCGAACTCACTATGCCACAGCACTGGCCCCTTAATTCTATTTTTTTTTTGTGACCTTTTTGATGTCCCCTTGTGTGTGTTTGTGTGCATGTGTGTGTGTGTGTGTGTGTGAGAGAGAGAGAGAGGGATTGAGAGGAGAGAGAGAGAGAGAGTTGAAGAGATGGCATGTACTTCATGGTCTTTATATTAACCAACATTTTTGTGTGTGTGTGATTTTACATGACACTGCCAAGTATTGTTTAATGATGATATCATGGTTTTTATGTGGGAAGGTTTGCATGAGAATTGATTTTTGGGTGTGTCTGTGTAGCAGGAAATATATCAAACCTTTTTTCCTTTTACAGACTCTGATTGAAATTTTTCAAAATATTCGTGATACCAATATCGCAGATTTAATTGCTGGATTACTCACCATTGTTATCTGTATGGCAGTGAAGGAGATAAACGATCGATTTAAACACAAAATTCCAGTCCCAATTCCTATAGAAGTAATTGTGGTAAGTAGAATATGTAGTGAGGACATTCAACAGCAATTAGATTGAGAAGCAAGGAATTACTTTAACCCAGTGGAGTTTTCTGTTCCTTTTTGCAACTTCTTTTGTTTTATTTCAGACAATAATTGCCACTGCCATTTCCTATGGAGCCAACTTAGAAAAAAATTACAATGCTGGCATTGTTAAATCGATCCCCAGGGGGTGAGTATGGGTCTCCCCTTAGCTGATACAAATGTATGGGTCAGTGCTTTCTGGTTAAATGAAATCTTCTGTTGCAAGCTTCACTCCACAGGTGCTCCTCAAAAGGCCTTTGGCAGGTGATCTTGAGGAAATAGCCATTTGTGCAAACCATCAGTATGTGCAGATAAAGTCCAAGGCATCTTTTTTTAATATTAAAAAAAAAAAAGCCCCTATATGCTTTCTCTTTTCTTCTTCCTTTTTAAACAGTGTAGCAGGACGTGTCCAATTCACCTTAGATCCTGACTTAAACTCATTTATGTCATTACCATACAGTACAAATAGCATCCTGATTACTAACACTGAGTGCACTGTGATCAGTCTGCCCAAGAGACTGGCGAAATCCGCCCTAAATCCTTCACCAGTTCGTTGAACCCATCTTAGATAATGATTATCTCACTGGTAGCTATCAATAAAGTCCATTATCTTCAAGGGGAGTTTTATATGTTTGGTAGTTAGGGGAAGTAGAAGAGCAAAAGACCAAGGTCCTGTGTCCTTCTCAGCCACCAGCTAGTTTCATGGCGTGGGAGGTTCTCCTGTAAACAAGGGAGACAAGAGCCTCCACTGCAGCTCGTTGTGCAACTCCAAGGGGACTCTGTCCTGGATCCGCAGGGTGACACACTGGACTACGCTATGACTTCACCCTGCGGCTTCCAAAGGAAGGCAAGGTGTTTATTTTATGTGTGACTTTTTTATGGCCAGACTTGGGATGGGTCTCCCCACCCTTGACGCTAGCGGAAGGTTCTTGTGTCAGTCTTCATTTTTCTATGCTTTTTAAAGACACTCCTCAGACAAGCTTATTTCTTTGGCTTATTCCTACTTGATTAATCCTAACTATTTCTTCTTGTTCTTTTAAACTATTTATTTATTTAAAGGCAGAGTTACAGAGAGAGAAAGGGAGAAGACAGAGAAAGATCGTCCATCTGCTGGTTCACTCCTCAACCAGCCTCAATGGCCAGGAATGGGCCAGATCAAAGCCAGGAGCCACTGGCTTTTTGCAAGTCTCCCACATAGGTGTAGGGGCCCAAGCACTTGAGCCATCTTCTTCTACTTTCCCAGGTACATCAGCAAGGAGCTGGCTGGGAAGTGCAGCAGCGGGGACTTGAACCAGTGCTCACATGGGATGTCAGCGTCACAGGCGATGGCATAATCTGCTTTGTCACAATGCCAGCCCCATGTTTCTTATAATATATATCATCCTTGATACTGTTTCTGAAATTTACCTTTTAGTAAGAGTCCCAAGACCCTTTTAAACACAGATTTCTGGCCCATACATCAAACCTGTTGAAGTGGGCTTTCCAGAGGAGAGGCCTGGGAATTAGCATTGTCCAAAAGTGCCTCAGTTTTTTTTTTTTTTTTTAAGGTTTATTTATTTGAGGTAGAGTTACAGACAGAGAGAGGGAGAAACAGAGTGAGAGAGAGAGAGAGAGAGAGAGAGATCTTCCATCCACTGGTTCATTCCCCAAATAGCCGCAATGGCTGGAGCTGGGCTGATCTGAAACCAGGAGCTTCCTTGGGGTCTCCCACATGGATGCAGGGGCCTAAGCACTTGCCATCTTCCACTGCCTTCTCAGGCCACAAGCAGAGAGCTGGATCAGAAGAAGAGCAGCTGGGACACAAACTGGTACCCATATGGGATGCCAGTGCCACAAACGGATGCTTAGCCTACTGTGCCACAGTGCCAACCCCTCAAGTGATTCTCATCATCAGTAGGGTCTGTATGTCCATAAGATCAGTATTTCCATAGTGAATTCTAATGCTGGGAGCAACTGAATGATAAGAGATGCAGTGTGGTTCACTCTAACCATTAGACTGAGTAGTTACAATTACAGAAACAAGTGTTTCATGGATCCTGCTGTCATAAGTTATAGGTAGTCCACATCACACCCCCACCCCATAAATCCATGTTCCACTAACTGATTTAGAGACCATCCTTTGCTACCCCAAGCCATCTCCCTGGCCCTCTTCAGGGCTGTCCTGGCTGCTCCCCTCCTGAGCAGGGGCCACTAGCCTGTGGCCCTGGGCCAAGTCAAGTTGAATCTTCTGGTATCACCTCTTGATCAGCTTCCATTACTGCTTGGGCCCAGGGCCGCCAGCTTCTCTGTAAAGCAGCGGCGCCATCGGTGTTGTTCAGGTCTGTCTCCCTGGTGCAGGCCTCACCTCACCAGCAGGCTCTCAGAGCGTATTAGTGGAAGGGATCCAAAGCTCGAGCCTGTGTCATCATCCTGAGCAAACCACAAGAAAGGCCTTTGTTCTCTGATCTCGCCTGGTGGCACAAAACAATTCTAAGGGTGTTAAGAAGCATGCAAGAGAACAGGTGGTGTGGAGAGACTGGAGACGAGCAAAGGAAAGCAGAATGTCACTGTGGCCGCAGTGAGGACAAGGAAAGGGAGAGGGGTAGGTAGAGAGACTGACATCAACCCTTTCATCTCCTCCCTGCTTCAGTCCTCCAGTCTGCCTGCTGCTGTTGGCAGCTTCCTTCTGTCGGATGGAGAGTCAGGAACCTACACTGGGATTGCTCTGTCCCCAGAAATGATGTCCTGTAAGACAGCCCAACACAGACTCCATGCCATTCACTTTCTGACCTGGTGAAAACATGTAACTTCTTGGGGATGGTGTTTAGTGTTTAGTTAAGGTGCTGGTTAAGACATCCACATCCGGGGGCTGGCACTGTGGCATAGTGGCTGAAGCTGCCGCCTTCAGTGCTGGCATCCCATATGGGCACCGGTTCGAGTCCCGGCTGTTCCACTTCCGATCCAGCTCTCTGCTATGGCCTGGGAAAGCAGTAGAAGATGGCCAGAGTCCTTGGGCCCGTTCACCTGTGTGGGAGACCCAGAGGAAGCTCCTGGCTCCTGGCTTTGGGTCAGCGCAGCTCTGGCTATTGCGGCCAATTGGGGAGTGGACCATCCAATGGAAGACCCACCCCCTCTGTAACCCTGACTTTCAAATAAATAAGTAAATCTTTAAAAAAAAAAAGACACCCACATCCAGATCTGATTGTTTGGGTCTATTCCCAGTTCTTTCCCCTAACTCCTGCTTCCTGCCAATGTAGACCCTGGAAGGCAGTGGTGATGGCTCGAGTAATTGGGTAACTGCCATTTGTGGGAGACCAGGATGGAGTCCCCAGCTCCTGGCTTGAGTCCCTAGGCCTGCCTGCCCTTCCTTTCCTTCTTTCTTTCCATCTGTCTGTCTTTCACTTTCAGATTTATATTATTTATGAAAGGCAATTGACAGAGAGAGGGAGGAAGAGACAGAGATATTTCCATCCATGGGTTCGTGGCTGGACCAGGCTGAAGCCAGAAGCCAGGAACTCCATCCCAGTCTCCCGCATGGTTAGCAGGGATCCAAGTTTTCATAAGCACACTAGCAGGGAGCTGAATCAGAAGCAGAGCAGCCAGGTCTTCAATGAGCACTTCAATATGGGATGCACGCATCCCAGGTGGAGGCTTAACCTGCTGCACCACAATGCTGGCCCCTGATGTCTTCATTTCCTAGGCTCTCTTCTTACGGCATCGTGTGTGTGTGTGTGTGTGTGTGTGTGTGTATCTTAATCCACAGTAAGAACTGTCTTGTCTTCTAAATTGTTAATCCCCACTCTCACTCTGTCCTGTCTCATCTCTGAGTACACCAGTGACTAGTGCTCGCATCACTGGTGACAAGATTCCTCTTGTCATCACATGTAATACCTTGTTTTTAAAGTGATATGCATTGCAGTTGTACTTTAAAGTGTGATGTGGAGTGGGTTGAGGGGTGGGGCATTAAGCTGCTGCTTGCGATGCTGGTAGTGCCATTTGGAGTCCTGGCTGCTCAGCTTCCCATCCAGCTTCCTGCTAATGCTCCGGGGAGACAGTGAATGATGGCTCAGGGACTTGGGCCCCTGCTGCCCTGGTGGGAGATCCAGATGGAGTTCTCGACTCATGATTTCGGCCTGGGCCAACCTTAGCTGCTACAGCCATAAAAGGGGAGGACACCAGCAGATAGAAGATCTCTTTTTCTCGGCTTCTCTCCCTCTCTCTCTGTTACTCCTTCAAATAAATAGATAAATCTTTTTACAAGAATAAAGTTTGGCACAGGGATGAACAGCAGAAGGGAAGCCAATAAAATCACAGATGCTGTTTCCCCCTGGATTGATTTTGTAAAGTAACTCTGGTCCTGTCCAAAAGTAGTCATTTGACTCCAAAATCTTTGGAGTATTTTTATCACCACGGAGCATTGTGATAATTACATGAATTTACAATTTCTTAGCCTCAAGTAAATTTTAAATGGTACTTCTCTTAAGGTAAAACCTCTTCATACAGAGTAAATCTGATATGATGGCTAAAATATCTTTTACATTGGGAGGCCTTTAATATGAAATTGTATAAGAAGAGATCCTAATGTGCAGAATGGTGTGGGTGGGATAAGCTGGTGTCAGTGGCACAGAAAGGGTTGCATTTGCAGGCTATAATCCATCGGTGGCAATCCGTGAGCTCCTGAGAAACGCTGTAAAAGTGGATGCCGCTGTCTGTGCATCTGCTCTGCTTTTTCTTCTCTTGGATCAAGTACTTTCCCGTCTAACCCACAGCTGAGTCGATGTAGTGTTGAAAAGAGACTTGTGATTAAATCTGTCTGATGACGATTCTCATCGAAAACCTCCCCAGGTTCTTGCCTCCTTCCCTTCCACCCGTAAGCCTGTTTTCAAAGATGCTGGCGGAGTCGTTTTCCATCGCTGTGGTGGCTTATGCAATCGCAGTGTCTGTAGGGAAGGTGTATGCCACCAAGTACGACTACACCATCGACGGGAACCAGGTACGGTCACCCTGCGTGGAACTGGTTTTATGGGGCTGAAAGCAAGAAGAAAGCATAAAGGAGGTTTCCTACTGTGGTCCTTATTAGGTCCTTTTTCCTCTCGCGCTTAATGCTTAGAAATTATTTTGAAATACACATGCTGCATATTTTCAGATGTAAGTTAAAGTAACAATGATTCAATCAGCCCACAAACAACTTGCAAAATTTATGGATTAAGGCAGAATAAGAATTCTTCATGTAACCCAGTATCCGCCACTGTTTTTGTTTTGTTTAAGATGTATTTATTTATTTGAAAGTTAGAGTGGCAGGGAGAGAGAAAGAGAGAGAACAGTGTTGCATCTGCTGGTTCATTTCCCAAATGGCTGCAATGGCTGGGGCTGGGCCAACTTGAAGGCAGGAGCCAGGACCTCTATCCATGACTCCCACATGGGTAGCAGGGTCCCAAGTACTTGGGCCAAGATCTGTTGCCTTCCCAAGTGCATTAGCAGGGATCTGGACCAGAAGCAGGGCCAGGACTTGAAGTGGTGTTTCGATATGGGATGCTGGCTCTGCAAGTGATGACTTAACCTGCTGTGCTCCCATGCTAGCACTGGTTATTTATTGTTTATTTATTTGAGAGACAGATTTCCTCCCTTCTTTGGTTCATTCTCCAGATGCTTACAAGAGCTGTGAGTGTGTCAGGCCAAAGCTGGAAGTCAGGAACTCAAAGTTGTGGCTCCTTTAAATTGAGCCAATTGACTGCAGTAGGGGACAATCTTTATAGTTCTATGATACACTGCCAGGAGAGCTGGCAAGCCGAGTCTTTACCCTGCTTACAAATCGACAAATTGTGGATCTAAGAGTTTCCAAAACCAAGGCACAGCAATGACAGCGGTTAAAGGGTTAGTCACCAAACAGAGTCACAACAAATACTCGGCTACCAAAAGGCAGACGTCACTCAGCGGGTAATGAGAAAGCACTTTAGCACAGGATCCATTACGAATTCTCCACGTTATAAACAATCACCAGCAGTAAGGCCTCTCTCGGGTCCTGTGGAGTCCCAACAGCTGATGTCTCGTGAGGCCCCCAAGTCCCCTGAGTGACAAGGGTGAGGCGGGGCCGGCAGGCAGGCTGGGGTTGGGAGCTCGCTTTCTCAGTGGACTTCCCTGGACCCTTGGTGAGGGTCTTGCAAAGATGCCGAGGGTAGCATCACCGTCATCCGTTCTCTCCCTTAGGAGTTCATTGCTTTTGGGATCAGCAACATCTTCTCTGGCTGCTTCTCCTGCTTTGTGGCCACCACTGCCCTGTCACGCACAGCTGTCCAGGAGAGTACCGGGGGAAAGACACAGGTATGGTGGCACCGCAGCTCGGTGAGGTCTCCGGCACAGAACAGGTCAGGCAGCAGTGGCTCAGGGACACTTGTGCAGGCTCTGAGAGAGAGAGATTGTCAGCCTGGGCTGCGGGGAGAGAGGGGTTGGGGATTCCTCCGGCCCATTCACCTCCCTAATCCACTTCCTTATTGAAAACAAACAAACAAAAATCCTTTCCAGCAACATGTAAGGTTTTTTGGCCGGCAGGGATCAAATCTCTTTGTGCCGGGCTCACCTGGCAGGTAAGTGCACTACTTACTGCAGTTCTTGGAAAAAGGACAGTGGCAGAAACCAGCCAAGACAAACGCTGCTTCTTATCCATTTGTTAGCTGCGGATAGAGAGGGCCTCGGGAGCGCGCTCAGTGGCTCTCTGAGTTCTGCTTTTAGCGAAGTGAAAAGGGCTCTGCTACCTTCCTTTTGTGTGGGTCAGGAACTCCCTCCCTCCATGGGCTGGTTTCCCATGACCGCAGGCTGCGAGCCAAAATCGTCTGTGTTGTGACATTCTGCCATTTCTTCCAGAGTGAGAATTGTGTTCCCCAAGTTCTGAAGGTGGCATTAACCTTGCCTTTATTTATTTATTTATTTATTTATTTATTTGACAGGTAGAGTTATAGACAGTGAGAGAGAGAGAGAGACAGAGAGAAAGGTCTTCCTTCCGTTGGTTCATCCCCCAAATGACTGCCACGGCCGGAGCACTGAGCTGATCTGAAGCCAGGAGCCAGATGCTTCCTCCTGGTCTCCCAGACACGGGTACAGGCACCTAAGCACTTGGGCCATCCTCCACTGCCCTCCCAGGCCACAGCAGAAAGCTGGACTGGAAGAGGAGCAACCAGGACTAGAACCCGGTGCCCTTATGGGATACTGGCACCCCAGGTGGAGGATTAACCAAGTGAGCCATGGCGCCGGCCCAACCTTGCCTTTTAAAATCGGTTGTTGGTTGTTGCTGTTGCACCGTCACCGAAAGCAATAGCCTCTTGGTTAATCCCGGGATAATCCCCTCCTTCCATATGTCAGAAAGCTCAGGAGCTGCTCCAAACACTTCCCTTTCCTGCCAGACACAGAATCAGAGAGGCCAGGCCTGGTGGCCGGGTCTCAGCCACTGTGTTTCTGTTGGGCCTCGAGGGCTTCATCCTCCCAGCAAGAAGACCTATCGTCACTCCTATTATTTAGGAGTGACAGGTGCGTTGAGACAGTCAAGCAGAACCATTTAAATGGCGTGAAAATACAGAGTCTTCAGGGTTTTATGGAGGCCAAGACACAAAGAAATGTAACAGAGAATAACCAAGAAGAAGAATGATCCAGTGGTGGCTTCTCTAGGGAAAATTTTCTTTTTATTTTGCCGTGTTTTACTTATTTGAAAGGCAGAGGGGGAGAGAGAGAGAGAAAGATCTCCCTTCCATTGGTTCACTCCCCAAATGACTGCAATAGCCAGGATTGGGCCAGGACTAAGCCAAGAGCCCAGAACTCAGTCTGGGTCTCCCAGGTAGGAGCCAGGGGCCCAAGTGCTTGAGGCATCTTCTGCTGCCGCCCAGAGCACGTACCAGCAGGGAACTGGAATCAGGGGCAGAGGAGCCAGGACTTGAACCCAGGCACTCCGACACAGGAACCAGATATCCCAAGTGGCAGCCGCTTGCCGACTGGTGGCAAGAACTTTAACTGTCCCCACGATGCATGTGTGGCTCCCTCCCTATTTCTGATGTAAAAGCACTGGCCTCCTCCGATGCCTTCACTCCTTTTGAGCTGATAATTCATTTTCAAAATATTCCTTAAACCTCTGCAAACCTTGCTAGTTCTGCGGGAGCGGCTACAGTCATACAGCCCAGCCCGGGATGCATAACCAGAGTCCTGTTGTCAAAGAGAGCAGGGGGCAGAGACAGTTTCCAAAGCCACGCCCACATCAGCCACTGCTGTCAGCAGCTGGAGTTGGTGCTGCGTCCACCTGAGACAGAGCGCTGACAAGCTCCCGGGAGCGCGAGGGCATAACTGGGTTCAGGCGCATCCCCAGCTGCTGATACGCATTCGCTTGCTGGTGCCCGCAGGCTCAGATGAGACTTGGGCTGGCTGCCCCCGGGAAGAATGCCCGTGTAAAGTCACCGCCCTGGCAGAGGGTGTAGGGGATAATGGCCTTCTGGAAAGCTAATATCCTCTGCTGCACACTGGCCTGCATTATGTTTAGGAATCAGGATTTCAGCATTGGGGAATGAAGCAAGTGCAGAAATGGCTTGCTATTTAATTACTGAAATGTATACTCAGTTCTGAGGTTAAAAGTCTAAGTGGCTCAGAGGAATCCAGGGACTCGTGACCCAACAAAGGGGCAGGTCTCCTTCCCGTTGTGTGACTTTGCATGCTTTCCTGTAGTTTGGGGCCTCAGTGTCAGCATCTAGGAAATGGGAATAAGAATTGTATCCATCTCATGAGTGTGTCATAAGGATCAAGTAAGAAAGTGTCCATGCTTGTTGCGCTCCTGCAGTAGGCACAGCACCTGTGTCTCTGTGACGCATGCACTGTGCCTGGTGCCTAGCAAATGCCCAGCGTGTATTTGCTGAGGGGATGAATGGGCCGATGTGTGTCATGGGCATTCACCGCTCCCAGCACCATCTACAGATTGGACAGGAGCTCAGTCTTTCAGTCTCTTCTTTCTCTCACCTGCATCTGACTGCTGCCGACTCGTGAGAAAGTGATTCTGATTACAAACTACTTTCCAACTCTGAGTACCCTCCCACTAAGCAGAATAGTTCATTTTCTAGTAATTGAGGCTACCCAGGGATATACAGGCTCTGGGTTTCCCACAAACCAGCCTTCTGAAGTAAGTCCCAGCAAGGGATCCCTCGCGGATTCGACCATCGTGATGGATGTCTCCTTGGTCCTTCCCGAATTATACTTACTGTCGCTCCCCGTCTTCGTGGAGGAACGACACAGGACCCTGCGCTGTTCTTTCGTCTGCTCGGCCCTCCCCGGGTTTGTGCTGGTTCTTCCCGGGTTGGCTACCGACCCTTCCACCTCCGTGGAAGGGCGGTTCCCCCTGCCACTTTCCCCACTTCCACGGGGGAGCGGCACACCGCTGGCCGGCTCTCAGGGGCTGCTCAGGTGTTCCTTCAGATGTTCCCCTTAGATGTTCCTGGTGCATGTTGTCTCTCTCCTCCTTTATAGTCCTCTTCCACCAATCCCAACTCTGCTACCCACACGCTGAGTACGCTGCTCTCCTCCAATCAGGAGCAGGTCCTACAGTTTATTGGTTGAACTGGAGGCAGCTGTGTAGAAGCTGTTTCCTCCTTTCTCAGCGCCATATTGTGGGAGAGCAGATGCATAGAATAAGTCTTAATTCCAGTAACTTAGTCTAGTCCGAGTTGCTCCCAGTTGTTCCCCACACTTACCATCGGCTTGATGAGTAGGTGGCCCCTCTCTGGCCTCTGCTGGGGAATCGATTGTGATCCTTGTCTCCAAATCTCCATATCTGACTTCAGTTCACAGTGAGATGCCAATGGATCAATAAACACTGATTAGATAGTTGCCTGGATCTATGGAGACAAACACGGATATTTTTCAACTTGTATAGAAGAGGGGAAAATTCACCAGGGTAGGGAACCTGGAACAGTGGGCCAGTGCTGCTAGGAAGGGTGTTGAAAAGGAGTTAGACATTCAAAGCAAGCTTTTTAGTACATTCCAAATGTAATGTGGCCTCAAGCCGACCCAGCTGTAATCTGGACATCAGTGACCAGTTCTCCAGCTGGGTGAGTACTTTATTTCCTCTGTGGTTCTCGTTTCCTGTTTCTGTTTGCTGTATCTGACTCCTTGCCTGTTGCTCCCTGTCTGATCACATTGCTTCTGCCTCTCTTTCTCCTTTTCTCCTCTGTTTCAGAGCTTCTAGTCGTCACCTCAGCCAGGCCCTGGCGTTCTCGACAGAAAATTCACAGGTCATCTCATGAAACCACAGAATAGTCCCTACCCCTCAGCCCCTCTACTCACTACTTCTGGATATTAGGAGCGTTTTATTTTTTTCTTTTCTTGCCTGCAAAGGTAAAAATGTGGAACCTTCTTTTTAGCCCTTGTACTGTCACCACTCTATAGCAACTTGGGGCCAAGCTCTGAGCCTGGGTCCCTGGGACTGTCAGAGAAGTAGGAGGCCCCGCCCCATTGCTCCATGCACCAGTGTTTGCATTTTGAATTGGCAGTGGGTTGGGAGCACTGGTCTTCCCTGAGGCGTCCCTGGGCACCTTGTGCTGTGCGTACGAGCGTGTGTCGGAGTTGCTCTTGTGGCAGCTGCTCCCAGCATGCAGAAGACCCCAGAACTTATTTCCCAAGAATACGGCAGCCATCGCTGTTTGGGGGAAGGGCAATGACTTAGAAGACTGGCCACCTGAATTGGCAGCAAAGCTGTAGGTGTGTAACATAGCCTCATGAAATCCACATCCACCTGGCTTTACTTGGGTGATCTTATTTGCCATTTTTTTTTGTTTAATTTGTCTTCTATTACATATTGCATTTTTGTTCAGTTTGGTGGAATTTTTGCAGATCATGCCCATTTCTCTCAATGGTGTTGAGCAGAAGTGTGGGAGGTGGGGAAGCATTCGTGTACCTGTGAATGTTCTCACTCTCAGCTCACAGGTGGCCAGCTGGGAGACGCAGACCGGGAAGATGGCCCGCCGCCCTGACAGGTGTGTGTCTTTCAGGTCGCTGGCATCATATCGGCTGGGATTGTGATGATCGCCATTGTTGCCCTGGGGAAGCTTCTGGAACCCTTGCAGAAGGTACAGCCCTGCTTCTCTTTATGCCCTGGTTGCATAATCTCCAGCCACTCCTCTGCCGCCAGAGAAATTACAGGAGATTTAAAAATCATCCTCTGGAGAAACCATTCTCCTGAATAACACAGCCCTCCCTGTCTCTCCCAACAGTCGGTCTTGGCAGCTGTTGTCATTGCCAACCTGAAAGGGATGTTTATGCAGGTGTGTGACGTTCCTCGTCTGTGGAGGCAGAATAAGGTCGATGCTGTAAGTCGCCCGCCATCCGCTTTCTCTGAAATAGCAGTTGGTTCTCATATGCTTCCTGTCATATCCTTATGTCCTTCTACCTCCTAAGGCATACTTGCGCTTGGGTAACATCAGAGCAGAAGTTAGAATCGTGTGGATCAACCAAAGTTATGATCCCTCCATGTGAACTGGATTTGGGAAGATCCTGGAGTTTTTTTGTTTTTGTTTTTGTTTTTTTTAATTTTATTTATTTGAAAGGTAGAGTTACAGAGAGGGAGAGAGGGAGAGAGAGGGAGAGAGAGAGAGATCTGTGATCTGTTGGTTTACTCCCCAAATGTCCACAGTGGTCAAGGCTGGGCCATGCTAAAGCCAGGAGATTGGACCTTCATTCCACATGGGTGGCAGGGGTGTGAGTGCTTGAGCCATCATCTGTTTGCTTTCCCAGGTGCGTTAGCAGGGAGCTGGATCCTAAATGGAGTGCCTGAGAGTTGAACAGATTCTCATATGGGATGCTGGTATTGCAGGTGGCAGTTGACCTCCTAAGCCACAACACCGGTCCCAAGATCCTCGATCTTTTTGGAATATCTTTTTGCAAGATCACTTCTGCCAAGAATCCCACAAAAGGCTCATTCATACACATTTGGCTTTATAAAGTCAAAAAAACCAAACCCATTTTCTTTAAAACCCTAGTTTAAAACGATAAACAATACACAAAACCACACACACACACAGAGTGAAGTCACAGAAACCTATGCCAATGTTGTTACTATGGTAACCTTCACAACTAATGTGAGGAATTATAAAAGTTATAAGATAACTCCTATAGAGTTATATTCTAACTTAAGCTGGGACAGATAAAAAGAATGGGGAAAAAAGATAAAAAGGTAGGCAAAGATACTGATACGGAAAGATCTCCAAAACAAAGTGTTTAATGAAAAAGAGACCAGACTATTGGGAAAGAGTACACACAATGAGAGAATAGGAGAGACAGGGAAAGAGAAATAAGGCAGGGTGGGGTGAGGGGGTCTGAAATTTGGTCTAGCAGTTAAGGGACCTGTGTCCCACTTCGGAGTAGCTGGGATGGATTCCAGGCTCTGATTCTTGATCCTGCTAATGCGCATTCTGGGAGTCAGCAGGTATAGCTAAAGTACTTGGGTCCCTGCAACCCATGTGGGAGACTTGGACTTTTTTTTTTTTTAAGATTTATTTATTTATTTGAAAGTCAGAGTTACGCACAGAGAGAATGAGAGGCAGAGAGAGAGAAAGGTCTTCCATCTGATGGTTCACTCCCCAAATGACCGCAATGGCCAGAGCTGCGCTGATCTGAAGCCAGGAGCCAGGAGCTTCCTCTGGGTCTCCCACACAGGTGCAGGGGCCCAAGGACTTGAGCCATCTTCTACTGCTTTCCCAGGCCATAGCTGAGAGCTGGATCAGAAGTGGAGCAGCTGGGACATGAACCGGCACCCACATGGGATGCCGGCACTACAGATGGCAGCTTTACCTGCTACGCTACAGCCCCGGCCAAGAGACTTGGATTCAGTTCCCAGTTCCGGGCTTTGATTGCAGCCCTGCCCTTGTTGTTTGGGGTATATGAGAAGCGAATCAGCAGATGGAAGTTTCTCTCTCTTTGTGCTCTTGCAAAAAAGAAAAAAAGAGGGGCTGGAGCTGTGACGCAGTAGGTTAAGCTTCCGCCTGTGGAACTAGCGTCCCTTATGGGCACCTGTTTAAGTTCTGGATGCTGCTCTTCCCGATCCATCTCTCTGCTATGGACTGGGGAAGGAGCAGAGGATGGCCCAAGTGCTTGGGCCCCTGCACCCACATAGGAGACCCAGAGGAAACTCCTGGCTCCTGGTTTCAGATCTGCCCAGCTGTGGCCATTGCAGCCATTTGGGGAGTGAACCAGAGGATGGAAGATCTTTCTCTTGTTCTCTCTCCCTTTCTCTGTCTGTAACTCTACCTCTCAAGTAATAAAAACCTTTAAGTGAATAAATAGTGTTTAACAAAGAAAAGAAAAAAAGAGGAAGAAAACAAAGAAATGGAGGAAAGAGGATACAATTAGGAAAGCAGAGAGAGACTGGAGAAAGGAGAGGATGTGAGTGAGTTTTTTTTACTGTACATCTTTGAAATATTCTCTTTGAACCTTGTTAGTATATTATTTAAAAATTTAAAAAACAAAGTGGAACACTTAGTCTTTTTTATTTTTTTTTAATATTTATTTATTGATTTGAAAGAGTTACACAGAGAGAGAAGGAGAGGCAGAGAGAGAGAGGAGAGAAAGAGAGAGAGAGAGAGAGAGGTCTTCCATCTGCTGGTTCACTCCCCAATTGGCTGCAGTAGCCAGAGCTGCAATCAGGAGCCTGGAGCCAGGAGCTTCTTCTGGGTCTCCCATGTCGGTGCAGGGGCCCAAGAACTTGGGCATCCTCTACTGCTTTCCCAGGCCACAGCAGAGGGCTGGATCAGAAGTGGAGCAGCCTAGACTCGAACCGGCGCCCATATGGGATGCTGGCACTGCAGGTGGTGCTTTTCCTGCTCTGCCCAGTGGCAGCCCCAGAACACTTAGTCTTACTTGGGAATACAGTGAGTCTTCATTGAGAAGGCTAGTCTCCCCCTGTGCTTAAATATGAAATGAATGAAATTAGAAAATTTGGAAAAAGCCGTGATTTATTTGTTGTTAATTTAGCTGTTGCTATTGTAATTATATTCTATTAATTGATCTTATATCTGTAGGTAGTCTGCTTACCTAATGGTACCTTTTGTGTCCTTTTCATTTCTAGGTTATCTGGGTATTTACGTGTGTAGTGTCCATTATTCTGGGGCTGGACCTTGGTTTACTGGCTGGCCTGGTATTTGCACTGTTCACCGTGGTCCTGAGAGTTCAGTTGTGAGTAACAGAAAACCCAGATTTCCTTTGAACACGATGACACACCCTGAGCTTTCTTATGCTGTCTTGATACAGCGAAACTACTTCCGCGCATAATAGTTACTGTATATGGAGAGAGTCTGTGAATTAAACACATGGTGTGTTACAGACCTTACAAAGACCACTCTTCCAAAAGATCCCATGAATGCACTTGATGGTTCCCATTCTACAGGTGAGGAAACTGAAGCTCAGAAAAGTTAAGAATCTTCTCCTTAGTCACAGTGCTAGGAAGTGGCAAAGCTAAGATTAGCACCCGGAGGTATTTTACCCCGTAACCAGTGCACTCCATACTCTAAAACTAAAAGATACATGGTTCAAAGACTGATCTTCTCTTTACAGTTTCTTTCTTAAATGAAATGAAGTATATGAGGCCTGAGCCCAAGATTTGAGCTAGACAAGACAGCTGCTGAACACATTGTACAGGCTGAGCATCCCTAATCCAAAAATCCGAACTTGGAAACTTTTTGCGTGCTGACAGCAGGCTCCACAGTTCTCTGATTTTTGAGACTTTTACATTCTGCATTTTCAAATAGGGATGTTCAACTGGTAGAATCTGTGCAAATATTGTGAAATCTGAAACACTTCTGGTCCCAGCCCTTCCGGATTAGAGATATTCCATCTGTAGTTAATTTTCTTTTTTTGAAGCTCATCACCCAAAAGTTACACCACTTGGAACGGGAGAACTTGCTTACAGTCAGTATTCACCCAGCCCTGTCAAATAAGATGTATACCCCATATACTACATGGTTAGGCGACAGAAACACCATTTGCTCATGGGCAGAGAGAGAGAGCAGTAAAGAAACAGTTCAAGCAATGGAAAGGAGGAAGGGGAGGGACCTCGAAGGTGTGCTTGTCCGTTGATTTTGTCTTGATGTGGTGATGTGTCCTCCTTGGCCTAGAGGAGAACAAAACTTGTCTCTCGCTCTTCATCCCCCACCTCTTTGTGGTCTTTCCAGACTTCTAGTCCCTTTGAAGTTTTTTTTTTTTTTTTTTTTTTTGTTTTTTTTTTTTTTGACAGGGAGAGTGGACAGTGAGAGAGAGAGAGAGAGACAGAGAGAAAGGTCTTCCTTTTGCCATTGATTCACCCTCCAATGGCTGCTACGGCCAGCGCACCGCGCTGATCCGATGGCAGGAGCCAGGTACTTATCCTGGTCTCCCATGGGGTGCAGGGCCCAAGCACTCGGGCCATCCTCCACTGCACTCCCTGGCCACAGCAGAGAGCTGGCCTGGAAGAGGGGCAACCGGGACAGAATCCGGTGCCCCGACCGGGACTAGAACCCGGTGTGCCGGCGCCGCAAGGCGGAGGATTAGCCTAGTGAGCTGCGGTGCCGGCCCCTTTGAAGTTTTAAACATTGATCTTTAAAATTTTATTTGAAAGGTAGAGTGATGAGAGAGAAAGAGAGACAGAGGTCTTCCATCCATTGGTTCACTCCCCAAATAACCAATAGCCATGTCTGGGCCACACTGAAGCCAGGAGCCAGGAGCTTCTTCCAGGTCTCCCATGTGGGTGGCAGGGGCACAAGCACTTGGGCCATCTTCCACTGTCTTCCCAGGCACATTAGCAGGGAGCTGGATCTGATGCAGAGCAACAAGGACTTGACCATTGCTGCAGTATGGGATGCGGGCATTGTAGGGGTGGCTTAACCTGCTGGGCTACAACGCTGGCCCCATCCTCTTGAGCATTTAGGCCATGAAGAAAGAAACTTGCAGGAGCACCTGCACAGAGGGCCCCAGCTCAGTGAAGGTTCACCTCCGCTTCCCCAGTAGTCCTCCTCCCTGCCCTCCTCCCCTCCCTGGGCAACCTGGTGCTCACACAAAGGCTTGTTTCTCCCTCAACATCCTAAACAGTTGTCCAGGGGCCTGAAAGACTTTACAGACTCCCAGTGTGCCCAGTTTGCTGCCAGGCAATGACTCAGAAACTGTCCTTAGAAGCTGCTGCCTCTTGTGCTGTATTGGCCTCCATGTCTGCTTTGTCTTGGGAGTGCACTTGGGATGGGAGCATTCTGTAAGGGGAGACTCGCTTAAGAGCATGAAGTTCAAAATCAGCACCAAGTAGCAAGCTAAGGTGAAACTGGTGGCACGATTTAGCTGCTGGTTTGGTAACTGGGCTTTTAGCCAACAGAAAGCAGTGTCCTCCACACAGTATTTAATTTCCAGTAATTATAGTGTTGGACCGTAGAGCACAATGCTGAAAGGACCCCAAACAGATCGTCTTTCTTCAGGAATTGTATGGGGCATATGTCCCCAGTCACACTTGGAGAAACATGGAATTTGTCTGATTGCATCGGGGACAGGAAGTCTACAATCTGGTTGGCAGGAAGGGACTTATTTCTGGCCCTCCCAAGCTTGTATTTCTATATAAAGAGACTCATTTGGTCCCCTATCAACTTCCTACACCTCAGCATCGAGTTGCTTTAATTGACAAGTGAGAGCGAGGTGCTGAGGACCCCTGAGTTTAGGGTGCTGATCTTTACCTCTTGGTCATGCCTAACATCTCTGAAACTCGGTTTACTCCCCAGAACAAGTGAGGTTAACAAGGCTGGCTTCTCAGGCGGTCTGGAGTGGCTTCAGTAAGCTGTAGCACGTGGGCAAGCTCTTTGCTTATCCTGCAAAGTGTGACGCTCATTATATCTCAGCCCCCAGGAGACAGCGGCTGTCCACTCTTCTCCCTCAGTGCCATGCAAATGCGAGCTATTCATTTCAGAGTTGGCGACGGGAAAATGTCACCTGCACTAAAGACAAGAGCCCAACACACCAGAATGAGGGGCTCAGGAGTAGCTGTTAGCACTTTTTAACTTGTTGATTCCAGAGATGACTGTTTAGCAAATCGCGACCTTGATTTTTCTTCTTTTAGCCCTTCATGGAATAGTCTTGGAAGCATCCCTAGCACAGACATCTACAAAAGTACCAAGGATTACAAAAACGTAAGTGCCTGTCTGAGATGTGTGCTGGGCTTGGATTCGCTAGCCTGGCATTGGGGGAGTTGCCCATTTCCCCTTTCCTGTGTTAGGTAGGAAGCAGCCAAAGGGAGAGATTTATGTGGTGGACATCCATGAGGCCAGCAGGAGAATCACAAAAACTAATGTCCATGGTGGATGGGAATTTTGTCCATGCTACTGAAATATGATCTTACTGTAAAACCATTGTAAGGGAGATTTTTTAAATAATAGGCAATTAGATTGCTTCTAGATTTTCAATCAAAATTTTATTTTTCGCCTATATAATCCTTATCCCTCATGAATTTGCTTGAAATCCCTGAAAGATTTTCTTCAGTCAGCTCTAAGAAGAGGTTTTCAAGTTCTCAGTCACCAAGATCTTCTTTGACATTTTGCTTTATTTGTGGATTGGGAAGAAATGACACTTAATACAGGAAATGAAAATCAAAGAACTTAAACATCCCACTGATGGGAGTGTGTTGTCTGCAAATAAAAATGCTGAGTGACCGCTGAGGGGAAACAAAGATGAAAAGGCAAAGAAAGTAAATTAAGAAAACAGAAATTTAGAAAACACAAACAAAAAGAATCGAATGTGAACTCCAGGAAGTTGTAGTCTAATTTTATCTTAACATGAAGAACAAAACCAAACCAAACCAAAAAAAGATGATCACTGAACCTAGAATTCCAGTCACAGCTACTAAATTGATTGCCACAGTTTTTCTGTTATGTGCACCTTGCTCAAGTCCCTGGTCTCTCAGAGTGTCAGTTTCCTCATTTGCAGAGCTAGACTAAAATGGCCACAAACCCCAGAGAGTCGGAAGTCCCTGCTGTCATTCCAAGGGTTCTACTTGTGGGATAGCCATTTTTGATCAGGTGGGAACCAAGAACTGACACCACAGACCTCAGTTCTCCCAAATCCCCCTTGATTTTTCTACTTTTAGCAAAGTCAAGAGGATCGATGGTACGAACTTGAGGCCAATCATGTTAGCGTTCAAAGCTTCAGTTTCTGTATCTGGAAGTTAGAGGGTTGAGCAGTTGCTTTCTAAGCCTTTCTAACTTTCACCCCCTATGGGACCATGGGGGTCCAAGAGTTATGGTAACCTGTTGTCCTCCCAACCAGTGTGGAGTTCCTGTGTGCTCCCCAGCTCCTCTAGCTACCTGTGAACTGGCTCCTTGCCAAATAGCCAGAAATCAAACTGAATATTAGAAGCCTAAACTTATTTTTTTTCTTTCTTAGTATTATTATTTTTATTACTATAAAAAGAACAGATTTCATGCATTCCATGCCTGAAATCATTTAACTTCAACTTTTTTCTTAGATTGAAGAACCTGAAGGAGTGAAGATTCTTAGATATTCTAGTCCTATTTTTTATGCCAATGTCGATGGTTTTAAAAAATGCATCAAGTCCACAGTAAGTATTTCACCCCTGGAATTTATTGAGCTCCAACCTTGAATCAGGCTCTTTGCCTTGTTCCCTTTCTGTAGGAATTAAGAATTAGATCATAGCATCTTTTCCTTCAAAAAACTGACACTCTCTTTGAGTACAGAAAAGACACATTTTTTTTTTTATCAAATCCAGGTAGCAGTAGCTATGCCAGAGTTTGAATAAATAAGTAGGTGAGGACCAGGTGAGTAGTAGAGACAGTGTTAGGACTTTTTAGAAGGGAAAGATCTCTGTTAGTTCTACTAAACAAGACTGTGTGTGGCAGTTGGCAGGAGGAAGGAGATTGTGAGCTGGGAGGAGAAGGTGGGAAAATGTGTTGGTGTGTGGGGTGGTGGTGGGGTGTTGCTCAATTGGGATAGAGGAGTAAGAACTAGTAGGATGTGTAAGGAGGCTTTTCGCAGCTGGAGTGCCCTACCATGCTCCAGACTAGGTGTTTGCCCCTAGATCAGTCCCAGCTCTCAGGCAAACTGGTTCAGAGGAGTGTTCATGGATTTTTCCATAACAGAAGGGCTCTGTGACATCCAGGACAGCCGGAAAACATGGACTGAAAGAGGTTATCCTTTGCTGTTTTTTGTCCTTGACTCTCCGGGAGCCTTTCCCTGAGTCTGGTGGGGGTAGATAGTCCAATAGAGGAGATGGATCTGCTGCATCGGGCCTCGCGGTCTGTTGTTTGGCAGGATGTCTCAAGGGATAATATCCTTTGAGAAATAACCTTTCCAGATAACAATCGCCATTAATGAGCATTAGGAACCAGACGTGTTAGGTAACCTGACATTTATTTCCAAAGGTTGGATTTGACGCCATTCGAGTATATAATAAGAGACTGAAAGCGCTGAGGAGAATACAGAAACTCATCAAAAAAGGACAATTAAGGGCAACAAAGGTGAGGAAATAGCATCCCCCCCCCCCAATTCTTTCTTTTCTCTGATGAGAGCAGTTGGCTGGTCTAAAATGAAATCTATTCCCTTTGGTATCCAGATGTGTACAAGCAGATGACATATGTGTGTCAGAGCTGAGCTATTCTTGTCGGCAAGAGGAATGGGAGGGAATAAAATAAAATCAACAGAGCTCCCCGGAAACACAGGGTGGGATGCTTTTTCTATCCTGAATGACATCTGGATTATCTTTTGTGTTTACTGAAAGAGACAAAGTAGGTCTTAATTTAGTGCCAGCAAATCACTCCCAATGGAAGGCAGTAAGTTCATAAACTTTTAGAGCTATTAACTTTTACTCTGGCTTTCTTATCAATGTATTTATTGGCAAAACCCCACAGTTTTCCAGAAATCAAGTTTCCTGTCTCCTCTGTTCCTGGATTTTCCCCAATAGAGAACATCAGTGTTTGGGCTGAAGAGTTCGTGCCCTTGATGTTTTGCTCATCAAGAAACAATATGTGGGGGCTGGTGCTGTGGCATAGCAGGTTATGCCGCCACCTGTGGCACCTGCATTGCATATGGGTGCTGCCTCATGTCCCGGATGCTCCAGTTCCAATCTAGCTTCTTGCTAATGTGCCTGGGAAAGCAGTGGAAGATGGCCCAAGTGCTTGGGCCCCTGCACCCATGTGGGAGACCTGGAAGAACCTCCTGGCTCCTGGCTTTGGATTGGCCCAGCTCTAGCTGTTGGCAGCCATTTGGGGAGTGAACCAGCAGATGGAAGATCTTTCTCTCTCTCTGTCTCTCCTTCTCTCTATAACTCCGCCTTTTGAATAAAACAAATCTTTTTTTAAAAATAAAAATAGTATGTGTAGGACTTTTAAATAATTTGAGATGAATGGTTGAAAGACATTCCAAGTCATTGGCAGTTAAGTTGGCCATGTTCTCTTTCTTTAGAATGGTATCATAAGTGATGCTGGTTCACCCAATGCTGCTTTCGAGACAGATGAAGATATTGAAGATTTGGAAGAACTTGATGTCCCAACCAAGGAGATTGAGATTCAAGTGGATTGGAACTCTGAGCTTCCAGTCAAAGTGAATGTTCCCAAAGTGCCAATCCACAGCCTCGTGCTTGACTGTGGAGCTATCTCTTTCCTGGACGTTGTGGGAGTGAGGTCATTGCGAGTGGTAAGGTTCTGGTTTTTTGCTGTGGAGCTTTGGTGTTAAGTGAAGTGAACAGGCTGTCCAGTCTGGCAAGAGAACAAGTGCATGGGCTTTGTGGTATGGATGCTTTGTAATAGAGGGTAATGTTTTAAAGCAGAGGCGCTGGGTGGAGCCAGGCTACCTGGGGTGCATCCTGGCTTTACCATGCACTTGCAGGGTGACCATGGACAAGCTGTTTCATCTATGCCTCAAATTCTTCATCCACAACATGGGATGATAATGATAGCTACTCCATAGAGTTGTTATGATGATAAAGATACTAGATAGCTAATAGATACAAGGGATTTAGAAGAGTGTCTGGCTCATAGATACCCCTCCAAAGTATTAGTATTGTTTTTCTTTTTTTCTGAGAAGTATATATAGTAAATGGAATAGAAAAAGAAGGAAAAAGTGTGCAAAAGTCCTTTATTTGTTTGTTACATAAATGGCAGCAGGATAAAGAATACCACGTACATGGTAGGACTGGAAAAGCCAGGTATTATTAAGGTAGAGCAGGAGACATTGTGAAGTCCAGGCAAGAAGTGAGGAGCATGTAGACACAAACGTTCCTGATGCCAGAAGCCAGCTATATAAGCTCAAGTTTATTAATTCTCTCAACAAATAGATATGAAATGTCTAATTCATGCTAAGCACTCTGGTAGGCCACAAGAGGCTGTTGAAGTGTCACACAGTTTCCACCTTCATGGGGCTAAAAGCAGTCTGAAGAAGGCAGATGTTAGTATTATAAATAACAACTATATTCAATGCTCCAAAGCAAACTTTTTTGTTTTTAAAGATTTTATTGGGGTAGCACTGTGGTATAGTGGGTTAAAGCCCCTGCTTGTAGAGCTGGCATCCCTTATGGACACTAGTTCAAGTCCTGGCTGTTCCACTTGTGATCCAGCTCCCTACTGATGCACCTGGGAAAGCAGTGGAAGATGGCCCAAGTGCTGGGCCCCTGCACCTGCATGGGAGATCCAGAGGAAGCTCCTGGCTTTGGATTGGCCCAGCTCTGGCCATTGTGGCCACTTGGGGAGTGAACCAGATGTCTTCCATGCAACATGAACTGGCTGGGACATGAACCGGCACCCATATGGGATGGCAGTGCTGCAGGCAGATGCTTAACTTACTAAGCCACAATGCCAGTCTCCAAAAGCAGACTTTAAAGAGATGTCATCTAAAGTGTCAAGTTCAAGGTGAAGCTTCTACTGGGTATCAAGAGAGTCAAACAGAAAAGTAAGCAGGCTTAAGGTACCAACAACGAAATGTAATGATCATAATGAGACACTGACTCCTCACTGAGGCTTAGCCTAACTGGAGGCTTCTTGGCTACCTCTGTAAGAACAAGAAATGATTCCAGGAAGGCAGAGTTACAGAAAGGCAGAGAGAGAGAGAGAGAGAGAGAAGAGGAGGGGAAGGGAGGGGAGGGGGGAGTGGGAGGAGGTTAGGAGAAGAGAGAGGAGAGGAAAGGAGAGGAGAGGAGAGGAGAGGAGAGGAGAGGAGAGGAGAGGAGAGGAGAGGAGAGGAGAGGAGAGGAGAGGAGAAATCAGATCTTCCATCTGCTCGTTCAATCCCCAGATGGCCTCAATGGCCAGAATTGTGCGGATCTGGAGCCAGGAGCTGGGAGCTTCCTCCTGGTCTGCCACATGGGTGCAGGGACCCAAGGACTTGGGCCATCCTCCACTGCTTTCCCAGGCCACAGCAGAGAGCTGGATCGGAAGTGGAGCAGCTGAGACTTGAACTAGTGCCCATATGTGATGCCGGCACTGCAGGCAGCAGCCTTACTCGCTACACCACAGTGCCAGCCCCAACAATT
The DNA here is from genome assembly GCF_051225735.1 of Oryctolagus cuniculus. Classification (NCBI taxonomy): domain Eukaryota; kingdom Metazoa; phylum Chordata; class Mammalia; order Lagomorpha; family Leporidae; genus Oryctolagus; species Oryctolagus cuniculus. Next base: position 136,250,719 of record NC_142869.1, on the reverse strand, counting down.
GTAACATTGAATTCCAGGCTGTTTTCCATAGTTAAAGTCTTGGCTTTCAGATATGATATCAGCAGTCGGAAAAACTAAAGACATCTCCAAATCTTATACTTAAGTGGAGGTCTTGATTTGTTTTCCTCCACAAATTTCAAGTTCTGTTTTATTGTCCATAGGTCTTATGCCTTGATGTTTTAAAATTAAACTCCTTTGAGATAATTGTAGATTCACATGCAGGTGTAAGGAATCATCGAGAGCCCACATATTTCTCAACTGACTTTCTCCCAACTGTTACATCTTATAAAACTGCAGTACAAAACCACCATCAGGGCTCTGACACTGATGCATTCAAAATCGAGGCCTTGACTTTGAGGTCTACATTTTGATTCTTACGGTAATCTCCACACCTGTAGTTCTCCCACTCAAAGACATAAAATTATGTTCTCTTCTCCAATCAACAGGGACTAACTAGATAACCCTGTACTCCCTTCTTCCCTTCCTTCCACAAGTATTTCATTTAAAAAAAATCATTTATTTATTTTTGAAAGGCAGAGTGATAGAAAGAGGATGAGAGAGAGAGAGAGAAAGTGATACCTTCTATCCTCTGGTTCACTCTCCGAATGGCTGCAATGGCCAGGGCTAGTTCAGGCCAAAGCCAGGAGCCCAGAGCTCCATATGGGTCTCCCGACGTGGGTGGCAAGTCCCGAATACTTGGGCCATCTTCCACTGCTTTCCCAGGTGCATTAGCAGGGAACTGTATCAGAAGCTTAGCAGCTGGGAATCTGTGCTCCTAAATGGGTTGCTGGAGTCATTGGCTACGTTAACCCACCATGCCACCACGCCAGCCCACAATGTTTCTTGGGCACTTCTGTGGTAGGGTGCTGTGTAACTGAGCAGGAAGCTGCCCTCTCTGGCAAGATGGTCTTTTCACCCCTAATCATCACCTCTACGGTTTTCCAACAGTTAACTTTCCTCAAAGTTCTGATTGACCATCAAAGTGTTGACATAACTCCTAGGTAAATAATCAAATGCTACTGAATCATGTACAGATAGGTTGTTCATTTTAACACATTTCCCTTTTTTCATTTTTAGATTGTCAAAGAATTCCAAAGAATTAATGTGAATGTATACTTTGCATCACTTCAAGGTAAATGCATATATGGATACATACATTTCTATGTGTAAGATTTTCCTCTAAGCTTTTTATCCTACCTTATAGGCATATATTGACTAAAGGCCTTTTTAAAAATTTTTTATTTATTTATTTGAGAGTTATAGTTAGAGAGAGAGAGAAAGGTTTTCCATCTGCTGGTGTACTCCCCAAAAGGCAGCAATGGCTGGAGCTGGGAAGCCAGGAGCCAGGGACTTCTTCCAGGTCTCCCATGTGGGTGCAGGGGCCCAAGCACTTGGGCTGTGTTTTACTGCTTTCACAGGTGCATTAGCAGGGAGCTGGATCAGAGTGGAGCAGCCAAGACATAAACTGGCGCCCGTCTGTGATTCTGGTGCTAAATGCTGGAGGCTTAGCCTACTGTGTCACAGCGCCAGCCCTGAGGCCTTTTTTTTAAGTTATTTAAAAAATTATGGTAAAAATACATATAGCATAAAGTTGCCATTTTATTCACTTTTAAGTGCTGATTGATTGATTTAGTGGCATTACTTAGATTCACAATGCTGTGCGATCATCGGCCATTACCCATTTCCAAAATGTTTCATTACCACACACAAACTGTGTACCAACTCTGCAATAACTCTGAGGACATTTCTGGATCCAGCAAGTTATTACGTCCAGTGTGTGCTGCTGAGTTGGTGGTGTACAGAGACTTAAGTCCTGGCAGTGGTGCAGGATCAGTGCGGGGAAGAACTGTGGGGAGGCAGAGCTGGAGATGCCTGAGATCAAGGGGATTCTCAAGGACGTGCGTCTCTGGGTCTGTGCGTGGCTGGTGCGTGCAGGGACGTGCTGGTGCTTAGACTGTTGTGCAGAGGCAGCACCTGAGACTCTTGCATAGTGACTTACTGCATGAGTACAGCCAGACAAATTCATGAAGGAGAGAGGGGACAAGGCTGGGCAAAGATGGGGTGTCAGAAGTCTCACCTCACATTCTGCTTTCCAGGGAGTCCGCCTTCCTACCCCCACATCAGTCACTCAGTGACTCAGGCCACCCTTGTGGGGGATGTAGCCTCCCAGTCCCCTTCAGATGTGACAGCTCCCATTGACCAAGGACATGCTGGGCACCAAGGCCATCTACTGTAACCAGTCAAGGGGTGTCCATGCTGTGTGCTACTAGAAAAGAACCTCAGTTACTCAGTTTGGAGCAGGGTCACAGTTTGGAAATGAGAAGGGGAAAAAAAAAAAAGTCAAAAGGAGCAGCTACGAAAACAGTGACAAAAGCACATTTTCTAGAGACCGACCCAGCATTATCCCTTTCTTTTGAAGATCACGTGATGGAAAAGCTGGAGCACTGTGGCTTCTTTGATGACCATCACAGGAAGGACACCTTCTTTTTGACTGTCCACGACGCTATCCTCTATCTGCAGAACCAGGTGAAATCCACAAAGGGTGAAGACTCCATTCTAGAAACGGTAAATACTTAACCTTTCTCTAGGTAACTTTCCGAAACTACTGTGATTTCTGTAAATGGAAAAAATGACACAAGCCTTGGTTTGGATCCCAGTGAGCTATTGGCTTTCGGGCCATCTGCACAACTTCCGGGAGCCCCACTTACTTTGTCAGTAAAAGGAGAGTAACACCATTACTCTTGCTGGGTGATGTGAGGACTAAACAAGATAGTTGATAACAAGCTTGCCTTTTTTTTCTCTTTTTTTTTATTTTTTTTGACAGGCAGAGTGGACAGTGAGAGAGAGAGACAGAGAGAAAGGTCTTCTTTTGCTGTTGGTTCACCCTCTAATGGCCGCCGCGGCCGGCCTAGTGAGCCGCGGCGCCGGCGATAACAAGCTTTTGATAGTAGCTGCTACAAAATAACTCTACAATGTTAAAGTCTACTACGCAAATGGGCATGAGCTATGGTATCTGTGGAATATAGCCCTGAATCGTGGATCTTCTGTAATTTGTGTACATAAATGTGACTTAAGTTTTCAGGACTCTGGAAACCCTTGAATAATGAGTGTATTTTTGTTTTACTTTTTCCATATAATCAGTTTTCATAACAACTAGATCAACCCTTTAAAAATATTTATTTGTTTATTTATTTGAAAGGCAGATGGCCGGCGCTGTGGCTCAATAGGCTAATCCTCCACCTAGCGGCGCCGGCACACCGGGTTCTAGTCCCGGTCGGGGCGCCAGATTCTGTCCCGGTTGCCCCCCTTCCAGGCCAGCTCTCTGCTGTGGCCCGGGAGTGCAGTGGAGGATGGCCCAAGTGCTTGGGCCCTGCACCCCATGGGAGACCAGGAGAAGCACCTGGCTCCTGCCTTTGGATCAGCCACAGTGCACCGGCCGCAGCGGCCATTGGAGGGTGAACCAACGGCAAAAGGAAGACCTTTCTGTCTGTCTTTCTCTCTCACTGTCCACTCTGCCTGTCAAAAAAAAAAAAAAAAAAAAAAAAAGGCAGAGAGAGTGCGATCTATCCACTGGTTCACTCCCTAAGTGGCTGCAATGGCCAGGGCTGGGCCAAGCCAAAGCCAGGAGCCTGGAACTCCAGCAGGGTGTGTCCCATGTGAGTGGCAGGGTCCCTAGCACTTGGGCAACTTTCTACTGTTTTGCCAGGCAGGGAGCTGAACTGGGAGTAGAACAGCTGGCACTTGAAATGTGCTGCAGTATGGGCTGCGGGCATTTCAAGCAGCTTAACTCAGTGTGCAACAACACTGGCCCCTATAGGTGTCTTTGAATAGGATTCATCAGGCTATGGGTGATTCACTGGAAAAGAAAATTAAATCTTTGAATAATCCCAGGGCTATTTTCTACCCTACAAAATAGACTAGACCCTGCTATCTTCTAGATCTTATTTTATCAGTTCTCCTATCAAACACTCAGAAGACATTTAGGGTAGAAATACTGATGGACCCAGGATAAAAACCTCATTTCTGGTGGACCTTCTCACAGTGAATTTAGGGAACTGAAGGAAGCATCTATAAAATGTAATAACAGTTATTGTTTTAGTGAATCAGTATATTATATTTTGTATTATTTTGTTATATTTTAAATTTCTTTCCTTTATAAAAAAATAGGATGAGTAGATCCTTATAATAGATTGGAAGTTGGTATGTGAAATAAAACTAAGTTAGAAAACCAAACTACATTATTCTTTTCAGTGACTGTTGGTGGAAAGGTTGTTCTGCCTAATGTTCCTGGGGCAAACACTCATCCTAGATACAAGGTGTAGGTCATACAAAAGAACGAAGTAGTAAAATCACAGATCTTTAAAATAAAATGGCTCATGCAATCTCTGAAAACTCATTTCATCTCTGAAAACTCAAGAACGTGTTCTATCCAGCTTAAAGCTCTGTGAAGCACAGGTAAAAACAATAAGCAAAAGGATATACTGTATCTTTAAAAAGACCCCACGTTAAGACAGAAGCACTTTCCCTTTCTTCAGGAAGAGGCTCTGGTGTTTTATGGGTATTGTGAGGCAGTGATTTGGCCCTGTTCCTGCCCCATCATCTGCCATCACAGGACTACCCCACGACAGTCCCAAGGTGTAGTTACACCTGCTCGGTACTTTTCCCATTATGTCATGACCATTGGTACCGCCGCAGTGAGAACTGGGTTATTTGTAAGGAAAATTAGCAAAGTAGCACTTCAAAGCATCCTTTTAGCCTTAATATACAAATTGCTTTGGAAATGTGCTTCTCCATGCATATGCCAAAGCCCATGTTGTTAGCAGTTTCCCGTGTGTGGAAGATTAAATTACATACTAGCTCCGAAAAGTGCAAGTTTCCTGAATTGACAATTTGATTCATCGATGTTGGTTTCCATGTCCAATAAAATTTATTTCCATCCAATTCAGTGTGCGACAGGTTATTGTTATCAGTCACAAACCCCTCGTGGCGCATTCACCGAGTGCTTATTGCTAAGTGCTCTCAGCTTCGCTGCTGAAAGAGAAGCCCTCTCAAGTGCTGAGCCACTTAGGCAGAGGGCTGACCTCTTAAGAGGCAGGGGAAGAGAGCTGGAAAGGGGTTTGCGCAACGGAGAACGCCACACCGCAGCGTGGGGAATGGCATGGGGACAATTCAGAGGTGGGAGACAGAAGAGGGCAGAGCTGCAGAGGATTCTGAAGCATGGAGAGTGTGGCTGAGAAACAACAGCACATCTTCAGATCCTGTTCCGGGGAGTCTCCCAGAGGCTGAGCGTATCACGTTTCCCGTAAACCCTTTGTGTTCCCTTTATCTAGATCAATCTCATCCAAGACTGTAAAGACCCTCTTGAGTTAATGGACGCAGAACTGGCTGAAGAAGAACTCGATGTCCAGGATGAGGTAGGATTGTTACTTTCTTCTCCAGAAAATAATCCGCATTGAACCTTGGACAAACTGAGTAATACCAAGAGTGGATGAGGCTGACTGAGAACCGTTCAAGGGGGCTGGCACTGTGGCGTAGTGGATTAAGGCTCTGCCTGTGATGCCGGCATCCCTTGTGGGCACCAGTTCAAGACCAGGCTGTTCCACTTCTGATCCAGCTCCCTGCTAATGTGCCTGAGAGAGCAGGGGAAGATGACCTAAATGTGTTAGCCATTGTGGGAATTTGGGGATGGAAGATTCTCTCTCTCTCTCTCGTCCTCTCTGTAATTCTACTTGTCAAATAAATAAAAATAAATCTTAAAAAAGAAAAAAAGTTCAGGATAAATAATTCCCCCAACATACTAATAGAATAGGTCTTAGGTCCTTAGGAGAGAAAACGGGGAGTAAGACTTCTCCCTCAGTGACTTTACATTCTTGGGGAACCTGTTGTCTCAGATAATAGCGATGATCAAGGACAGCAGCTGTTAACACCCTGGTCCTGATTTTGTGCCTGGACTTCCTCATGCTTCTCTTCCAGAGACCTATGGCCATGGGACAGAGCAAGGGCCAATAGAGAGAATTCTGCCCCAGGCACAGTATGTGAGGAGCAGGGGCCTGTGATCTTCATCTGATTGATAACGGGTTTAAAAATATGCTCCCTCCACTGAGAACAATTCTGTGTACGGCAGATGCTCTTGTGGCTTCAGATGAGTCCTAAAAAACTTGAGTGAATTCATAATACCTGAATGAATTTTGTGGCTCCACTCCTGAGTAAAGTGAGACCAAGGGAAGATCACAGAATTTTAAAGTTGAAAGATTTCTTAGAAGTCAAGCAGTCTATCACTCTAGTCTGTGCAGAAATCCTGCCTGTGCTATTCTGTTTGCTTTTGTGTGAACATTTCTAGACTTGGGCTAACTGGTGACGTCTCTTTTTTTTTTTTTTTTTTAAAGTATTTTATTTATTTGAAGGGAGCAGTTATAGAGGGGGAGAGAGAGAGAGAGAGAGAGAAACACAGACAGACAAACAGACTGACTTTCGCTCTGCTGGTTCACTCCCCATATGGCTGCAACAGATAGGGCTGGGCCAGGCCAAAGCCAGGAGTCTGGAACTCCATCCAGGTCTCCCATGTGGGTACAGGGGCCCAAGTCTTTGGTCTGTCTTGCACTGCTTTCCCCAGCATATTAGCAGGGAGCTGGTTCTGGAAGTGGAGCAGCCAGTACTCAAACAGATGCTGATAAAGGATACTGGTGTTGAAGGTGGCGGCTTAACCCACTATGCTAAGTGCTAACTTCCCAAGGGTGTTTGTTGCGTGGCTGAAAGCCTTTAAATGCTAGTTGTGCTTACAAAACTGAATTTGACCTTTCTGTAATAACTGCTTAGTGGAGTGAGATGTACCTTCCTCAGTGACACAAACCTTCCCACCTTCAGTTACTTGAAGGTGGCTGCCACATCAGCACCAGACAGTCCTCCAGGAGAGACCCCTCCGATTCCTTCTACTGTTCCTCACGGGCACATAGTTTGGCAAGGTTTGGCTGACTGGTATGCTCAGGCAGCCAGGACTAGGACCGGCGCCCATGTGGGATGCCGGCATTGCAGACTTCACCTGCTATGCCACAACGCCAGCCCCTGTGGAATTGGTTTTTGACCCAAATGCAAGACTATCCATATTTCTGCTGGGTGGTGTCTTTTTAGTTCCCGTCTATTGGCATCGTTTTGTATTTTGAATCTATCCTTCAGCATATTCGTGCACCCACAGTGGTATCATGAGAAAATCTCTGCCTTTTTCCTGGTCTTGATAAGAATGTTGAACACAATAACATTCAGTGTCCTGTGGTGAAATCAGGTAGTGGGCATGACAGGCAGAGGTCTTTGTGAAGGAAGCGCACTACTAGAGTTGAAAATCTCAGCCCTGCAACTTAGCCTACCAGTGCAGTGAACCCATGAAATTCAGTGTTGAGCTGAGCAGTCCTTGCAGCTGTAGTAGTCTGTGGTTCTGTGAGTACAGGCAGCCTTAGTTAAGTAAAAACTCATATATCAAATCAGCACTTAAGCAGGAGCCATATTTTAGGAGCATGATGGACACATGGAAGGATCAACCCAGGAAGGTGTTGTACAGGTGATGGAGCAGCATAGCCCCCTGTGTCAAGGGCATGGGTCTTGGGGTCACGTACACCTAGGTGCTGATCCTGCTGCTGCTACTTAACTTGCTATGTAGCCATGAAAATTAGTTAGAATTTTCATTTTAGTAACTTCATGTGACTTAGGAATAATTATACCACAGAGTTGTGAAAATTAAAGGATGCACATAAAGTAAGAAGACAATGTCTTTACATAATAAGTACTCAATAAATAGTAGCTAATTGCTTTTCAGTAAATCCAATTGAAATATGAAGAGGTTTAAATTAGGTTTTTACCTTCCTTCATTTGTGATATGTCCACCCGAGGTGAGTAAAAACAAGTGATCAATACTAGACTGATTTATTTGCAAAAAAAGAGAATGTAGACTTAGGAGAATTCAGTTGCATCACCTCTGGGTTCCCCTTTGCTTCCACAGGCTATGCGTAGACTTGCCTCCTGAAAACAGGTCCAGGAGATCTGATCAGAAGGACTCCAAGACAGAACGCACCTACCAATGTCATTCCACGCCAGCATTTCTGCCTTGATTATTTATTTGGCCTTGAAACACTCATCCTTTTTCTATTACATTTTTTAAAATGTTGATTTTTTTTTTAAAGTTAGTCATTGAAAGACTGTCTTCCATAGAAACGATCCTTGTATGGAGGTATATAAAGGTATGGTCTAAAAATCTAACATGAAAATTGCGTTGCTTTTAGAAAAAAAAAATCTGTTATCATGGTGATTAAAATGACTTGATATTTTTGTCCAAAATTTTAACAGCATGTAAAATAAGTAATCTCTAACTGAATTCTGACTACTTTTCAAAATTAATCTAAAAAGTGAAGTACCTAAAGTTATCTATATTTAAAAATCGGGTTTCAAAGATAAAGCAGAATGGTTTGAAATACATACATTGGAAATTTAAAAAAAATTCATATTCTACCCCAGAAGATTTTATTTTACATCTTTTTTTAATTTTATTTTTACTTAAACTTTTCTTAGTGCCAATAATTTTAGAGTTATATACAGGCTTTGGTCATGTGGACCACTCCTATATGTTTCGTATTGGAGTGAATGAAGTTGCACTTCATTTCTAAAGACAAAAACAAAACAAAACAAAACACAATTTAAGCCCTCAACTGAAATTACTGAGAATAATGCCAATGTTCTTCACATGTAATGAAAAGGCAACGTGCACTTTTCCATGCACTTTTTGAAGACCTCTTGTATGTATTTGAAGACCCCTTTGGACACATATCTGAAAGTCCCAATGTGTTCAGCTGTTCAGAGGTAGCTTGTCTTATCTCTGTTTTTCTTCTTAAAACAGTTAGAAGCTGTGTGTCCACTTCTGAAGGAATACAGTCATCTCAAACTGGTTGATCCTGAATTCAGATTCTATATCTGGCCACAGCATAACCAGGATTATTATAACACTATCTCATTTTCACAGTTAGAACTGCTTATCTTGGCACCAAGTCCTGTCTCTAGGGTGAATGTCATAGCCTTGCAGAAAATATATGAATACCTCTGTTCAATAGAGGAAATTTGCACTGCTCACTTTTTTTTTAAGGAAACACCAAAGTTATATTTTACACTAAAGCTAGAGTTTTCTAAAAATCTTGAGTCTGTTTCTGACCATCTAAGACCACAGTCTGAGAATACGGTGTCTTCTAAGCATTTTGTGAAAAGTACGCAGGCTTCTAATTCTGTATTATCAATGGAAATTTTACTTGAAATTAAAGCTATCTTTTATGTTTTTAACCTATATAATGAGATTCTAGTATTGTATATGAATTTAATAACAAGTGGAAAAGATCAAATCATGTAAATTAGGAAATATGTACACACATTTTTAAGTAAATGTAACATTGCTTTTTAAGCTAATCAGATGTGTTCTTTCTGAACAAAACTATTAAATAGAACCAAAAAATGCTACATTCTAAGTTTGCTGTTAACTCTTCTCAATCATTTTAATGTATTCTTTTTTCCCCAAAGAAGCCATTTATTTAAGGAGTACAAATTTCATAAGTATAACTTTAGGAATATAGAGATTCTTCCCATCATACCCACTCTCCCACCCCCACTCCAACCCTTCCTCCTCCTCTCTCTCCCATTCCCAGTCACATTCTCCGTTAAGATTCACTTTTAATTAACTTTATATACAGAAGACCAACTCCAGACTAAGTAAATATTTCAACAATTTGCACACACACACACACACAAAACTGAGAACAAGTTTTACAGTTAATTCTCGTAATACAACTCATTGAGGACAGAGGTCCTGCATGGGGAGTTAGTGCACAGTGACTCCTGTTGTCAATTTAACAATTAACACTCTTATGTATGACGTCAGGGATCACCTGAGGCTCCTGACATGAGCTTACAGACTATGGAAACCTTTTGAATTCATAATCTCTATCAGTTTTAGACAAGGCAATAAGCAAAGTGGAAATTCTCTCCTCCCTTCAGAGAAAAGTATATCCTGCTTTTTTTTAAGATTTATTTTATTTATTTGAAAGAGTTACAGAGAGAGGTAGAGAGAGAGAGAGAGAGAGAGAGAGAGAGAGATCTTCCATCCACTGGTTCACTCCCCAGTTGGCCACAACAACCAGAGCTGTGCCGATCCAAAGGCAGGAGCCAGAAGTTTCTGCTGGGTCTCTCACATGGGTTCAGGGGCCCAGGGACTCAGGCCATCTTCCACTGCTATCCCAGGTCATAGCAGAGAGCTGGATTGGAAGAGGAGCTGCTGGGACTAGAACCAGTGCCCATATGGGATGCTGGTGCCTCAGGCCAGGGCTTTAACCCACTGTACCACAGCACCAGACCCAGTATATCTTTCTTTGATGGCCACTTATTTCCACTGGGGTTGCACTCACAGAGATCTTTCATGTAGGACATTTTTTGGCACAGTGTCTTGGCTTTTCATGCCTGAAATGCTCTCATGGGCTTTTCAGCCAGACCAGAATGCCTTAAGAGCTGATTCTGAGGTCAGAGTGCTATTTAAAGTGATTGTCATTCTGTGAGTCTGCTGTGTGGACTGCTTCCCATGTTGGAACATTCTCTACATTTTAGTTCTATTATTATTGCCAGACACTTGGTCTTATTTATATGATCCCTTTAACACTTAATACTATCTATATGGTCACTTTAACACTTAATATGATCACTTTAACATTTTTGCCACTCAGCTTAATGGGATTTGGGGTCCCATGGCAAGTTTTTATTAATTTTTTAAAAGGTTTTATATTCTTCATAACATGTTGTTTTTACTTAAATTTGTAAAGATTTATTTATTTGAAAGTCAGAGTTACACAGAGAGAGGAGAAGCAGAGAAAGAGGTCTTCCATCCGATGGTTCACTCCCCAATTGGCCGCAATGGCCAGAGCTGCCCTGATTCAAAGCCAGGAGCCAGGAGCTTCTTCTGGGTCTCCCACATGGGTACAGGGGCCCAAGGACCTGGGCCATCTTCCACTGCTTTCCCAGGCCATAGTGGAGAGCTGGATGGGAAGTAGAGCAGCTGGGTCTCAAACCCGCACCCATATGGGATGCCAGCTTTTCAGGCCAGTGCATTAACCTGTTGCACCACAGCATTGGCCCCTCCATGACAAGTTTTTAAACTGTACTCCTAGAAGTAAGTCTGTAGGAATGTATGCAGAACTATACAGCTTTACAGTTACAAACTTCCTCCTTCCTCTCTTACTCCCACTCTTAGTTTTTAATGAGATCAATTTCAATTCACTTTATACAAATATGACTATGTGTTAAGTAAAGAGTTCAGCAAATGAAGAAGAAAAAACTTTTCCTCAATAGTTGCAACATGGGCTGTTAAAGTCATTGCTTCTCAAAGTGTCAATTTCACTTCTACAGAATTTCTTTTAGGTAATCTATTAGTTTTCACAGATCAGGGAGAACATTTGGTATTTGTCCCTTTGGGACTGGCTTATGATATTTTCCAGATTAATCCATTTTGTTGCAAATGACCAGATTTCTTTCTTTCTTTCTTTCTTTCTTTCTTTCTTTCTTTCTTTCTTTCTTTCTTTCTTTCTTTCTTTCTTTCTTTCTTTCTTTCTTTCTTTCTTTCTCTTTCTTTCTCTCTTTCTTTCTCTCTTTCTTTCTCTTTCTTTCTCTCTTTCTTTCTCTCTTTCTTTCTCTCTTTCTCTCTTTCTCTTTCTCTCTTTCTCTCTCTTTCTCTCTTTCTCTCTTTTTTTTTAACCACTGTGTAGTATTCCATAGTGTATGTATCCCATAGTTTCTTTATCCATTCTTCAGTTGATGAGCATTTAGGTTGATACCATGGCTTAGCTATTATGAACTGAGCTGCAGTAAACATGGGGGTGCATATAACTCTTTTATTTACTAATTGAATTTTCCTTGGATAAATTCCCAGGAGTGGGATGGCTGGATATTATGGTAGGTCTATATTTAGATTTCTGAGGTATCTCCATACTGTCTTCCATATGATTTTACCAGTTTACATTCCTATCAATAGTGGACTAGGGGCTGGCGCTGAGGCTCACTAGGCTAATCCTCCGCCTTACGGCACCGGCACACCGGGTTCTAGTCCCGGTCGGGGTGCCAGATTCTGTCCCGGTTGCCCCTCTTCCAGGCCAGCTCTCTGCTGTGGCCCGGGAGTGCAGTGGAGGATGGCCCAAGTGCTTGGGCCCTGCACCCCATGGGAGACCAGAAGAAGCACCTGGCTCCTGCCTTCGGATCAGCGCAGTGCGCCGGCTGCAGCGCGCCAGCCGTGGCGGCCATTGGAGGGTGAACCAACGGCAAAAGGAAGACCTTTCTCTCTGTCTCTCTCTCTCACTGTCCACTCTGCCTGTCAAAAAAATTAAAAAAAAAATAGTGGACTAGGGTAACTTTTACCCCACATCCTCACCAGCATTTATTATATGTTGATTTCTGTATGAAAGCCATTCTAACTGGGGTGAGGTGAAACCTCATTGTGGTTTTGACTTGCATTTCCCTGATGCCTAGTGATTCTCAGCATTTTTTCATGTGTCTGTTGGCAATTTGGATTTCCTCTTTTGAAAAATATCTGTTTAAGTCCTTTGCCCATTTCTTAACTGGGTTGTTTGTTTGTTTTTGTAGTTTATTGATCTCTTTATATGTTATGGCTATTAATACTTTATCAGTTGCATAGTTTGCAAATAATTTCTCCCATTGTGTCGGTGGCCTCTTCACTTTCCTGAATGTTTATTTGCAGTACAGAAACTTCTCAATATGATGTAATCCCACTTGTTAATTTGGCTTTGACTGCCTGCGCCTCCAGGCTCTTTACCAGGAACTCTTTGCCTGTGTCAATGTCTTGCAGGGTTTCCCCAATGTTCTCTAATAATTTGATGGTGTCACATCATAGATTTAGATCTTTAATCCATGTTGAGTGGATTTTTGTGTAAGGTATAAGGTAGGGGTCTTGCTTCATGCTTCTGCATGTGGAGATCAGTTTTCCCAGCACCATTTATTGAAGAGACTGCCCTTGCTCCAGGGATTGGTTTTAGCTCCTTGGTCAAATATAAGTTGGTTGTAGATGCTTTGATTGATTTCTGGCATTTCTATTCTGTTCCATTCTTCTATCCATCTGTTTTTGTACCAGTACCAGGCTGTTTTGATTATAACTGCCTTGTAGTCTGTCCTGAAAGCTGGTATTGTGATGTCTCCAGCTTTGTTTTTGTTGTATAAAATTGCTCACTAGGCTAATCCTCCGCCTGTGGTGCCAGCACACCGGGTTCTAGTCCCAGTCGGGGCACCAGATTCTGTCCCGGTTGCTCCTCTTCCAGTCCAGCTCTCTGCTGTGGCCTGGGAAGGCAGTGGAGGATGGCCCAGGTCCTTGGGTCCTGCACCCACATGGGAGACCAGGAAAAGCACCTGGCTCCTGGCTTCGGATCAGTGCAGTGCGCCGGCCGCAGCGCGCTGGCCGCAGCGGCCACTGTGGGGTGAACCAACGGCAAAGGAAGACCTTTCTCTCTGTTTCTCTTTCTCACTGTCCACTCTGCCTGTCAAAAAAAAATTGTTTTAGCTATTCGAGGTCTCCTGTGTTTCCATATGAATTTCAATGTCATTTTTTTCTATATCTGAGAAGAATGTCTTTGATATTTTGATTTGTATCACATTGGATCTGTAAATTGCTTTTGGAAGAATGGGCATTTTGGTGATATTGATTCTTCCAATCCATGAACATGGAAGATTTTTCCATTTTTTTGTATCTTCTTCTATTTCTTTCTTTAAAGTTTTGCAATTTTCATTGTAGAGATCTTTGACATCCTTGGTTAAATTTATTCCAAGGTATTTGATATTTTTTGTAGCTATTTTGAATGGGATTGATCTTTGAAGGTTAATCTCAGCTTTGGTATTGTCTGTGTGTACAAAGGCTGTTCATTTTTGTGTACTGACTTTATATTCTGCTACCTTATCAAACTCTTCTATGAGTTCCAATGGTCTCTTGGTGGAGTCTTTTGGATCCCCTAAATAAAGAATCATATCATCTGCAAATAGGAATAGTATGACTTCATCCCTCCCAGTTTGTATCCCTTTGATTTATTTTTCTTGCCTACTGGCTCTGGCTAAAACTTCCAGGAATAGTAATAGCAATGGTAAAAGTGGGTATCCTTGTCTGATTCCAGATCTCAGTGGGAATGCTTCCAACTTTTCCCCATTCAGTAGGACTATTGGCCATGTTTGTCAAAAATTGCCTTGATTGTGTTGAGGAATGTCCCTTCTATATACAATTTGCTGAGAGTTTTCATCATGAAAGGGTGATGTATTTTATCAAATGTTTCCTCTGCATCTTGAGATAACCATATTGTTTTTGTTCTGCAGTTTGTTGATGTGATGTATCACATTGATTGATTTTCAAATGTTGAACCATCCCTGCATACCATGGATAAGTTCCGCTTGGTCTGGGTGGATGATCTTTCTGATGCATAGTTGGATTCAATTGGCTAAGTTTTTGTTGAGGATTTTTTGCATCTATGTTCATCAGGGAAACTAGTCTGTAATTCTCTTTTTCTGTTGCATCATTTTCAGGTTTAGGAATTAAGATGATGCTGGCTTCATAGAAAAAATTGGGAGGATTCCCTCCCTTTCAATTTTTTGAATATCTTGAGAAGAATTGGAGTTAGTTGTTTTTTCAATGTCTGGTAGAATTCAACAGTGAAGCCATCAGTCCTGGGCTTTTGTTTGTTGGGATGGTCTTTATTACTGATTCAACTTCTGTCTTGGTTATGGGTCTGTTTAGGTTTTCTATGTCTTCATGGCTCAATTTAGGTAGGGTGTATATGTCCAGAATATCCATTTCTTCTAGGTTCCCAGTTTTTTGGCATACAGCTCTTGATAGTAATTTCTGATGATTCTTTTTATTTCTGTGGTGTCTGTTGTTACATCTCCTTTTTCATCTCTAATTTTATTGATCTTGGACTTCTCTCGCCTTTTCTTGATTAGTTGGGCCAATATTGTGTCAACTTTTTTTTTCAAAAAGCCAGCTCTTCGTTTTGGTGATCTTTTGTATTTTTTTGTTTCAGTTTTATTAATTTTTTATCTAATTTTTAAAAGATTTATTTATTTGAAAGTCAGAGTTACACACAGAGAGAAGGAGAGACAGGGAGAGAGAGAGAGAGAGAGAGAGAGAGAGATCTTCCATCCACTGGTTCACTCCCCAATTGGCTGCAACAGCTAGAGCTACACAGATCTGAAGCCAGGAGCTTCTTTTGGATCTCGCACACGGGTGCAGGGGCCCAAGGACTTGGGCCATCTTCTACTGCTTTCCCAGGCCATAGCAGAGAGCTGGATCAGAAGTGGAGCATCTGGGACTCAAACTGGTGCTCATATGGGATGCTGGCACTGCAGGCGGCAGCTTTACCTGCTACACTGCAGCACCAGCCCTTTTCCCCTAATTTTAATTATTTCTTTTCTCCTGCTAGTTTTGGGTTTAGTTTGCTGCTCTTGAGTTGCATTGACAGCTCATTTATTTGGTGCCTTTCCAATATCTTGATGTAGGCACCAATTGCTATAACCTTTCCTCATAACACTGTTTTTGCTATATCCCATTGGTTTTGATATGTTGTATTATTGTCTTCATTTGTTTCCAGAAATTTTTTATTTACCTTTTGATTTCTTCTATGACCCACTGTTTATTCAGGAGCATGTTGTTCAGTCTCTGTGTGTTTGCATATATTCTAGAGATTCCTGAGTTGCTGATTTCAGCTTCATTCCATTGTGGTCCAAGAAGATGTATGATATAATTTTGATTTTTCTGAATTTGCTCAGACTTGTTTTTGTGGCCTAATATGTGGTCAATCCTAGAGAAAGTTCTATACACTGGTGAGAAGAATGTGTATTCTTCAGCTCTAGGATGAAAAATTCCACAGATGTCCATTTGATCCATTTGGTCTATAGTGTTGATTAAATCTGTTGTTTCCTTGCTGATTTTTTTTGTCTGGTTGATCTGTCCATTGCTGAAAGTGGGGTATTGAAGTCCCCCATTACTGTTGTATTGTCATATATGTCTCCCTTTAGATCTCTTAACGTTTCTTTTAAATAGCCAGGTGCCCTACAGTTAGGTGCATATACGTTTATAATAGTTATATTTTCCTGTTGAAGTGATCCCTTAATCATTGCTTAGTGCCCTTCTTTGTCTCTTTTAACAGTTTTTGTGTTAAAGTTTATTTTGTCTGATATTAGGATGGTTGCATCAGCTCTTTTTTGGTTTCTGTTGGCATGGAATATCTTTTTCCATCCTTTCACTTTCAGTCTGCGTGCATCTTTGTTGGTGAGATGTGTTTCTTGTAGGCAGCAAAGAGGTGGGTTTTGTTTTTTAATCCATTCAGCCAGTCTGTGTCTTTTAACTGGAGAGTTGAAGTCCTCACCAGACTCAGGAGTCCCCACTCGGCTTGTTGCTGAGTGTGGACATGAGCTGATACAGCTATTACGTATGTCCAAAATGGCACCCGCTCTGTATCAGCTTGTTACAGGATGCCATTGTAGGGTGAATGGGGAGAGAGAAATGTGCCTCTCCCTTTTTTTCCACCTCTAGCTTGGTGTCCTGTGGTATCCCCCACAGGGCTCCAAGCTGGATTCCCTCCCAGTGGCTTGGGCTGCTGCAGTCTGGTCTCATCTCACCCTCCAATGACCTTGTGGAGGCTCTCGGCTATTGGAGTCCTGAGTTGTGGGCATCCACGTAAGTCAGCTGTATCCCTCTAATTTGCATAGTTTCCTCTGCTGTTTTCTCCCTAACTCTTCCATGAGATGCTACTCTCCTTTTTTTTTTCAAACTATCTTCTGCTAGACTAGTGCAGTAAGCTCCCTCCCTACTCCATCTTAATCCAATCTCCCCACTATCCAATGTATTCTTTATAGTTCTACATCCTTTTGTAATTTATTTTTGTAGATTTATCAATGCATTAAACAATGTCACTCACAAATCTCTCAATTAAATATTACAATGTTGTAATATAATATTTCCATTTTTGTGCAAGAGTTTTCATTCTTTTAAGCAAACTTTTGATTTGGTACAACATCCCTATAAAAGATACAAGTCATAACGTACTGCCTGAAGACTTTTCACAAAACAAGTATACCAGTGTATCCGAGGGCAGGATCAACAAGAGATGCTAACTAGCGCCCCAAAAGCCTACTCAGGCTCCCTTCTGGTAACTGCCCTTCAGAGTGATCACCATCCTGACTTCTAAAACCCACTTTTTGGGACTGCTTTTAAATGGAATCAAAGATTGTTCCCTTTTCTCCATCTCTTTTGTGTCTGTCTGCTTTTTATTATCATTATTATTTGACAAGTAGAGATATAGACAGTGAGAGAGACAAAGGTCTTCCTTCTGCTGGCTCACTCCCCAGATGGCCGCCACGGCCAGTGCTGTACTGATTCAAATCCAGGATCCAAGTGCCTCCTCCTTTCATTCAACGTTATCGTCAAGAGATTTACCCATGTTACTGCACATGGCAAGCATGCTTGAATCTTCCCTGCAGTATAGTATTCTGTCTTCTGAATTACCTATCCTAATTTTTGTGGCTGTTTGTGTCCTTTGCAGCCTTTGACCTTTGTGAGTCATTGTGCTGCTGTGAGTGTTCCTGTGAGGGGCTCCTTCTGCGTTCTAGAAATACTGGGGCTTAGTCTTACGAGAGTCAATGAAACTCAGGTTACTTTCTGTTTGCACCAGGCTAGCTACCTGATGACAATTTGGATTCAGTTAGAATAGGAAGCATTGCCATGCAGACAACCCAATAGTGTAGCACAGGCCACATGGACTTGAGTAAAATCCTAAGAAAACTCTGTAATGACAAACAGCCAGAAAGAAATGGAAAGAGAGAAGAATTAACAGTGACAAAGGGGAGAAGGAAAAGAAGGTCAGAGCAGGAAATGAGAGGAACAAGTGAGAGAACCAGCTGTGAAGAAAATGACCTTAGAGAGGGGGAGAGAAATAAAAAGGGGAAGTGAGAAAGGGGGAAAAGAAAAAGACTGAAATAAAAGGTGGAGGAAGAGACATGGGGAAGAGGTAGGAATGGCAGGGTGCAGCAGGTAGCAGGAAAGGAAACTCAAGCAGAGGACTGTTTTCAATGCCATCTTAGCTCTTAAGGGTTCGGAGTAGGGAGCCACACTATCTCCTGAATTCTTGGTTCCCCTTAACTGGTTCTGTTTTCTGCCCATAATAGTTAACACCGACTAGCATGCTCTACAATTCATGTATGCTATTAATTTTCTCTTCCTGCCTCCTCTCCTGTGCTGTAATATAAGCCTCCTCCAGACAAGGTTCTTTGTTTTGTTCCTGGACACACCCCAAGCATGGGGAAGAGTGATGAGAGCCAGACACACAGGAAGTGCACAGTCCGTGTTGTGTGGTGACTGAAATCAGCTGAGCGCAGTGATGCTGAGTAAAGTCCGCATGGCTTGAGGATGGCAGGCATCAGAACATCAAAGACGATAAGGAGTTTCCTGAGTATTCGGGCCTATTCCCAAGGCCCACTGCCACAGCTCACCTGTGTGCCCGCCTGCCTTGCCCCACAGCTCTCCAGAAAGGGAGCTGGGGTTCCCCTGGAAGCTCTCAGAGAGCTTGAGGCACTGAAGGCCCTCTAAGGCTCTACACCCACTCAGAATATGCATGCCAGGGTGTCCCACTCCATCCTTTGCAGGAACATCTTTGGGCCTACACAAAGAGGTACTGGTTTTTGGATAAGATCTTCTAGCTTCAAGTCCACCCCCAGTGCATTGTTTTAGAACAAGCGCTCCAATACTCTGAGCCGCCTCCTGTCTCATTTAAAACCTTTTATTCTGAAGTAATTATAGATGTGCAGGAATTTTTTGAGGAATGTATGGCAAGATCCCTATGCACCTGTCACTCAGCCTTCCCCTGTGTTAACATCTTGCATAAATATGGTGCAATATTAAAACTAGAAAGCGTGGTTACAAACCAGAGAGCTCATTCACACTTCACCAGTTACATACACACACTCATGTCTCTGTGCAGCTCTGTGCAATTTTATCTCACACATACTTATTTATTTGAAAGTCAGAGTTACACACAGAGAGAAGGAGAGACAGAGAGAGAGAGAGAGATCTTCCATCCACTGGTTCACTCCCCAATTGGCCGCAATGGACGGAACTGTGCTGATCCGAAGCCAGGAGCCAGGAATTTCTTCTGGGTCTCCCACATGGGTGCAGGGGCCCAAGCACTTTGGCCATCTTATATTGTTTTCCCAGGCCATGGCAGAGAGCTGGATTGGAAGTGGAGCAGCTGGGACTCAAACTGGCACCCATATGGGATGCCGGCACTGCAGGTGGCACCTTTACCTGCTACACCACAGCACCGGCCCCTTCACATATACTTTTATGTTAACACCACCATAATCAGGAAACTTAACTATATGATCAACACAAGGTTCTTCCTGAGGACCCTTTTGAAAAAGCACTCCAAAGGGCTGGCTTTGTGGCACCGTGAGTTCACCTGCCTGCTGCAACCCAGGCATCCCTTAGGAGCACTGGTTCAAGTCCCAGCTGCTCCACTTCCCATCCAGCTGCCTGCTAGTGTGCCTGGGAGAGCAGGGGAAGATGACCCAAGTACCTGGGCCTCTGCCATCCACATGGGAGCCTGGATGGAGTTCCAGGGTCCTGGTTTTGGCCTGGTCTAGCCCTGGCTGTTGCAGCCATTTTGGGGAGCAGATGGAAAGTATTTCTCTCTCTCTCTCTTGCTCTCGCTCTCGCTCTGTAACTCTGCATTCAAATAAATAAATCTTTAAAAAAATACACCCAAACAGATCCATTTCTGTACATCATGCCATCCCCAGACTTAGGACAGGACAAGGATATTCTGCATGTCCTGTGATGCCACACTGCCTATGGCCAGTGTAAGTTCTCTTCAGTAAAATTTTCTTGCAATGACTTCCAGTGAGCCTCCAATGAAAATACACTCACTCCTTGTCAAATTCATGTTTACCCACCACTGTCCTAGTTAAGAAACAATTCTAGGCTACATAGAAGCATCTAAAAGTCACTCTTTTTTAAGATTTATTTTTATTTATTTGAAAGGCAGAGTTATACAGAGAGAGGGAAAGACAGAGAGATCTTTCATCCCCTGGTTCACTCCTCAGATGACTGCAATGGCTAGGGCTGTGCTAGGCTGAAACCAGGAGCCTGGAGCTTTTTCTGGGTCTCTGATGTGGATACAGGGACCCGAGTACTTGAGTCATTCTCCACTGCTTTCCCAGGTGCATCAGCAGGGAGCTGGATGGGAAGTGGAGCAGCTGGGTTTTGAACTGGTGCCCATATGAGATGCTGGCATTGCAAGCAGTAGCTTAACCTGCTAGGCCATGACACCAGCCCCAAAAGCCACCCTTTCGATGTGAAAGGATGTTACAAGTCTTTGAACAAATAATGGTACCGTGTGGCCTCCACCTGCAAGGCCCGTGCACTGTCGGCATGGATGGGGCGACAAGAAGCACCGGAGACAAGTTCCAGTGAACATGTCCACTTTAATAACGAGCAAACGCACCTTTTAAAGGGCAGGCAGAGGGGGCGTAGCTAGCTCAGGGCAACACAAATTCCATTCAATAGAGCCAATACTGGCACCGCTATGCTTCTCCAATCAGCTTGAAGGTCACACAGGCTACAGTAGCCTTCCTGATGGGCCTAATGGGCCTGGGCCATACCAGGGAGCAGTCTACCTTATTGGCTCTTCAACAGAAGGCAGGCGTGGGGGAAATGTGCCTGTGGCTCCTGCCTCCTGCCAGCAGTCAGGCTAACCTCCTGCATGGGCAGGGCAGGCAGACCCCCCGGGCAGGTACAAGATCACCCACAGTACCGCAAGTTGGAGTATCTTTCTCCAGCAGGGAGGTTGAGGATGGCTCTCATCAAGGCACATGTGGACTAGATGACACTGCCCAACACTTGAGGAAGGCTCTAGTTGCTGTGGGTTTGGGTTTCTGAAAAACAAAAACAAAACAAAACAAAACAAAAACCACAAAACCCCTTTTATTTATTTTCATTTGATTTGAAAGGGAAAGAGAGAGCAAGCAAGAGAGAGCCATCTCCCACCTACTGGTTCACTCCCCAAAGGCCTCTAACAGCCAGGGCTGGGTCAGGCTGAAGCCACGAGCCAGGAACTCAGTCTGGGTCTCCCATGTAGCAAAGGAGGGACCCAAGTGCTTGAGCCATCATCTGCTGATTCCCAAGAGGCTACCTGAGCAGGAAGCTGGATTGGAAGCAAAGCAGCTGGGATTTGAACCAGGCTCTCCAATATGGGATGTAGGCATCCCAGGAATGACTTAGCCCATAAACGTCCCTCCACCCCTTATCTCTGCATGTTGTCCAAGTGGTCAAGCCCACCCTTTCCAGTTCTAGCTCATCCATTTGTAGTGAAAGCATGGCAGGATCCTTTGGCTCATTTCTGCCTCGCTGGTAGTGAAGAGGGAGGCCTGGACATCCTTCTACACCCTGGCCCAGAAGAACCCGGGTGAGCAGGAGAAGCCTGGCCCCTTAGAACCCACTTGTGAGCCCATGAACTTTCCATAGTAAGCTCCCAGTCCAGTGGGTCAGGGAAGGAAGCGGTGAGAAATGGGGCTGGAAGGTGGACTGGGGCCAGATAAAAAGGGCCTTGTCTACTGCTTTAAGGAGCTTGGATTTTATCCTCTGATCTGGGGAGAGATAAAGGCGGAATGGCTGGGTTACGTTACCTGGCTAATCCAACCAGCTGATCTGGGTGCCTAGAGATATACTCAGAAGGTGAAATTAAAGTAGAAGTAAATGAGGCTTTTGTTTTTCAGTTTTCAGGGAGAAAAGAGATGAAAGCAGACGTATTAACTTATGTGATTTCAAACCAAAAGACTTGTTTCATGGATGCAATTTTGATTTCCATACCCTTTTAACATAATTTTAGTATTCTATTATTTATAATTATATAAATTATATAATTTATAATTATATAAATTATGATAAATAATAAATAAATCAATAATAAACTAAAATAATAAATAAAGTATATAATTATGTAAATTATATAATTACAAATTATACATATGCACCCTTTTAAGGCATATAGGGCAGAAGTAGAGACTGAATTGAGATTGTCAAGTTGGTGTCTCCTTCTATACATGTGACTATTCCAATGTGGCAATCCCAGTCTTTTTCCCATATTACTTACTCATTTGTTTCCTAAGACAAAGAAGTGATTACTTAACATTTTTAAAAAGGATTTATTTTATTTATTTGAAAGACACCATTACAGAGAAAGAGGGGGAGAGAGAGAGAGAGAGGTCTTCCATCTGCTGGTTCACTCCCCAAATGGCGGCAATGGCCAAGGCTGGGCCAGACCAAAGCCAGGAGCCAGGAGCTTCTTCCTGGTCTCCCACGTGGGTGCAGGGGCCCCAGGACTTTGGTCATCCTGTGCTGCTTTCCCAGGCACTTTAGCAGGGAGCTGGATCATGCGTGCAGCAGCCGGGACTTGAACTGGATGCCAGCACTGCAGGCCTAACCTGCTGTGCCACAGTGCTGGCCCTTTGCTTAGCATTTCTTTTTGTTTTTAATTAAACCAGGTTTTAAGGATCTGGGACAAAATACAAGCTCAGGAGCTCTGTGCTTGCTGCCACCTCCTCCCACAGAATGCAAGGGCTCAGGCCTTTGGGAGGGACACTCTCCTCCTCTTTTTCCTGGGCCCCTTGTCCCCATGTTCGGTGGTTGACCTAACCAGAGACACAGCCAGCCCTACAGTGTAAGTCAGGAAGCCACACCTGAGAGCAGACGCATCCCCGAGGTCCAATTTTTCTGCTTGGAAAAGTGGAAGCTGCTTTGTTGCTTTAGTTTCCATGGCTTCCTCCCACCCACCCCTACCCCAGGGCACTAGCCTTAACATCAGTTCCTCTCATTCCTCAAATGTTTACTCTGCACCCATTTTGTAAGAGGCACATGTTAGGAAACTGGCCCAGTTTCATCTATGGTGCGATCTACAACCTGATTTACATCCCAAGCTCTAGCACTACCCCCCGACCCCCCTATCCCCCCACCCCACCCCCACCCCGCCATTGCTGAAAGCCAGGTGGCCACATGGCCAAAACTACCTGTGCCAAGCTCCACCCCCAACCTGGTGGGATTCCCTGCTCCTACTTCCCTGCCCGCCCTCGGGCAAACTTTTAAAAGGGCCTGTTCCTGAACACCTGCTCTCTTGGTTCCTCTCTCTTGGTTCTTCTCTCTTGGCTCTCCTCTCTGCTCTTGTCTCTCTTCTCTGCTCTATTTTTTCTCCTCACTAGCTCCTCTCCTCTGTCTCTCTCTCTCTCTTATCTCTCTCTCTCTCTCTCTCTCTCTCTTTTTCCTTCACCACCCCACCCCTCCGGTCTGTTGGGTGTTCCCCAATAAACCTTTTCCCTTACTCCGGCGTTCGGTGTGTTTTGTGACGGCTAACAGCACAGAGCTAGGAGCTGGGTTCCCGGTGTGGGGTAGACAAAGCACACACCAGTGCTCTCTCATGGAACTCAAGAGTTTCATTGGGGAGGGGAATCGAGACAGAAGAAAATAGGCCCAGTAAATACATAATGAGATGGGGCTGGCGCTGTAGTGTAGCCAGTAAAGCTGCCTCTCAAAACGCTGGCATCCCATGAGGTCCCCAGTTCATGTCCTGGATGCTCCACTTTTGATCCAGTTCCCTGCTAGTACCTAGGAAAAGCAGTGGAAGGGAGGTTGGCATTCTGGCGTAGCAGGTTAAGTCTCTGCCTGAGACACTAGCATCCCATATGGGCACCGGTTCAAGACCCAGCTGCTCCTGGCTTTGGCCTGGCCCATGTGCTTCTGTCCCTGTACCCATATGGGACATCTGGAAGATGCTCCTGGCTCCTGGCTCCTGGCTTTGGCCTGGCTGAGCCCTGACTGTTGCAGCCATCTGGGGAGTGAAACTGTGGATGGAAGATCTCTTTCTCTCTCTCTCTTTCCTCCACTCTCTGCAACTGCCTTTCAAATAAATAAATAAATCTTTAAAAAAAAGCAAGCAAGCAAGCAAGCAGTGGAAGATGGCCCAAGTGCTTGGGGCCCTGCACCCGTGTGAGAGACCTGGAAGGAGCTCCTGCCTCCTGACTCCAGCCTGGCTCAGCCCTGGCCATTGTGGCCATTTGGGAAGTAAACCAGTGGAAAGAATGAGGACTTGTGGCAGAGGATTTGCAGGTGGCACTGGAGGGCAGGATAAAGAGTGACAGGGCAGGGCTGGCGCGAGCCAGCTCTCTGCTGTGGCCTGGGAAAGCAGTGGAAGATGGCCCAAATCCTTGGGCCCCTGCACCTGCATGGGAGACCCAAAAGAAGCTCCTGGCTTCGGATTGGCTCAGCTCTGGCCATAGTGGTCATTTGGGGAGTGAACCAGTGGATGGAAGACCTCTCTCTCTCTCTCTCTCTCTCTGCCTCTGCCTCTCTGTAATTCTGCCTTTCTAATAAAAAAAAAAAAAAAAAGAAAGAAAGAAAGAAAAAGAAAGCAACAGGGCAAGAGGACTGGGTACCCTCTCTGGGGAGTTCATGCTAACGTGGAGTATAATTACGTCCAGACGTGGGTAACATGGTCTCAAGCACCAAGTCTTAGCATAGAGATAATGCCTTCCCGTGGTGCAGGAGAAGTTAATAAAGGAAAGATCATTCTTTTTGTGTTTCCTTTGAGAGACACGCTCCCCCATCCCCCTCCTACCCCCTCAACTCCCCACCCCAGCCCCGCCCATTCCTCGGTTCCTAGACCGCACCCCTCCCCACTGCACCCTTTCCTGCCTCAGGCCTTCTGTCTCAGCTTGAATTGCAGCCTAGGGAGGCTTGTGGCTGGCCACCTAGTTCAAAGTAGAAGCTGAAAGACCTATGTCTTTTTTTTTTTTTTTTTTAAGATTTATTTATTTACTTGAAAGTCAGAGTTACACAGAGAGAGAAGGAGAGGCAGAGAGAGAGGTCTTCCATCCACTGGTTCACTCCCCAGTTGGCTGCAACAGCCGGAGATGCAATGATCTGAAGCCAGAAGCCAGGAGCTTCTTTCGGGTTTCCCACACAGGAGCAGGGGCCCAAGGACTTGGGCCATCTTCTGCTGCTATCCCAGGCCACAGCAGAGAGCTGGATTAGAAGTGAAGCAGCCAGGTCTCAAACTGGCGCCCATATCGGATGCTGGCACTGCAGGCCAGGGCTTTAACCCGCTGCGCCACAGCGCCGGCCCCAGACCTTTGTCTTAAATATGCACTGGCATAGTGTCCTAGTGTTTGTATCAGTCCGGGCATCATCCTAGTGCAGTAAGGTAAAATACAAACAAAGCACACACCTCAGAATCAGAGAAAATAGAAAAAACAGCACCTGATAAGATGGAGATGTCTCTTCCTCCCCCCCCCCCCCCCCAGTTGGCTGCAGGGGCAATTTTACCTCCACTTGAAGGCTCAGCATTCCTGGTTCCTTTGATCTTGGCCAGCCACATCTCAACAAAAGATAACCTCCCTAGAGAAGACAAGAGGGTCACATGGCAAAGAGAAATAGCGCACCTGCTTGAACTGTTTCTACCCGGAGGCAACAGGCAACTTCTACTCATGATCCAGTGGCCAAAGTAAAGCAGATGGACAAATACAGTCCTTGCAAACGTCCGGGGGTAAAGGAGAAGGAGACTCACTGGTGAGCACCTTACCTAAGAGTGAAAAACTCCAAGTGTCTGTCCAAGAACAGGGTGGAGGTTATCAGAGAGGTGGGAGTTGGGCCCTCAGTGAGCACCCCTGCTGGGCAGAGTTGTGCTTTGGGGAGCGTGGGCAAGAATCTCAGTTTTGTACATGTTGAATTCAAGTTGGCTTCACAAGTGAAGGTGTCCAAGAAGCAATAAATCAGAAGGTCAGAGGACAGATCTGGGCTGGAAACATAATTCTGGCAGGTTACAAACAGTACCTGAGGCCAGCATGGTGGCACAGCGGGTTAAGCTGCCACCTGCAGTGCCAGCATTTGGTTTGAGTCCTGGCTGCTCCACTTCTGATCTAGCTCCCTGCTAATGCACCTGGGAAGGCAAAAGAAGATGGCCCAAGTGTGTGGGCTGCTGCACCCACGTGGAAGACCTGGATTGGGTTCCAGGCTCCTGACTTTGGCCTGGCCCATCTCTGGCTGTTGTGGCTGTTTGGGGGAGTGAATCAGTGGCTGCAAGATTCTCTCTCTCTCTCTCTCTCTCTCTCTCTCTCTCTCTGTGTGTGTCTTTAAAAAAGAAGCAGCAGCAGCCATGGATACAGCTGGATAGCAGAGTATGAAGCCCAAGAGTGGCTTAGCCGGTGTGGTTAGGGACAGGACTGCCAAAGGAGAATGTTCTGGGCATAACTAGAAAAGAGCTGTAGAGGCAAAGCAGAAGGGAGGCCTGGAGAGGAGACTGAGGAGGGCCGTCAGGATGAAGAGCAATGCTATTTTTTAAATTTTAATTTATTTTTATTTTTAGAAAGATGTATTTATATGAAAGAGTACCAGAAAAGGAGAGATAAAGATATCTTCCAACTACTCGTTCATCCAAATGGCTGCAGCAGCCAGAGCTGGGCCCATCCGAAGCCAGGAGCCAGGAGCTTCTTTGGGGTCTCCCATGTGGGTGCAGGGGCCCAAGGACTTGGGCCATCTTCTACTGCTTTCCCAGGAGCATTAGCAGGGAGCTGGATTGGAAGCGGAGCAGCCAGAACTCAAACAGGTGCCCCTGTGGAATGTGAGCACTGCAGGTTGGGGCTTTAACGCACTGTGCCAAGAATGGCATGATTAAAACTGAAGGAAAGGAGATTGAAAATGTCCGTGTGTTTCTGCTCTGACCAGTGCAAACCCCTCCATGTGTGCACTGCACTCCACCCTGCCTCTCAGTGCCTCTTTCTCTACTGAACCCTATCTCCTCCACTTCAACATGCCCTGGCGACACCAATCTTGGAACCCAAGGCCTTCTTCTTCCCTCTTCCTGCCAAACACCAGTGTATCACAGAGCTTTGGGCATCCGACCATCTTTGCAGTTCCTCCAACAGCCTGTGTTCTTCTGTGTCTTTGTAGTGACTCTGGCCTCTGCCTGACTCCCCTGGTCCCAGGTTTTACTATAGATCTTCTCATCTTTCAGGTCTCAGGTTAAGTATCATCTTCCCAGGGGCTGGTGCTGTGGCGAAGAAAGTTAAGCCTCTGCCTGCAGTGCTGGTATTCTATATGGGTGCCGGTTCAAGTCCCGGCTGCTCCACTTCCAATCCAGCTCCCTGCTGATGCACCTAGGAAAGCCCAAGTGTTTGGGCTGCTGCCCCTACATGGGAGACGTGGAAGAAGCTCCTGACTTCTGGCTTCAGCCCTAGCTGTTGCAGCCATTTGGAGAGTGAACCAGTGGATGGAAGATCTCTCTCTCTTCTCTGTATCTCTGCCTTTCAAATAAATAATAAATATTTTTTTAAAAAAGGTATCATCTTACCAACGAGGTATACTTTGAGCATACTATATAAACCAGTTCTCCATCCTCACCATGTGTGTTTTTTTTTTCTTTTTAATTACCTTTTTAACATTAATTCATTAACTTGAGAGGCAGAGAGAGACAAAAAGAGCTTCCACTTGCTGGCTCACTCTTCAAATGCCCACAATCACGTGTGTGACAGCAAAGGGATGGTGGAGCCAGAAGCCAGGAACTCAATCCGGGTGCACCATGCGGGTGACAGGGACCCAACTCCCTGAGCTAGCACCTGCTGCCTCCCAGGTGCACATAAAGGAAGCTGGAGTCAGGTTCTGGAGCCAGGAGTTGAGCTCAGAAACTCCCCGATGGGACAAGACCATCTTAACCGCTGAGCCAGCCCAACATAGGTGCTTCCTAGCACGCTGTCCTGCTCTGTTTCCCTCATAGCATTTGCGATTCTCTGGAGTAGTTTAACTGTTTCCATGTATCCTGTTTGCTTCAGCCCACTGGAAAGCCAACTCTAAGAGGATTTAAGTAAGGAAAGCTTAGTTGGGGGGCATCGAGAGTGGTCATTTCCTCTCAGCAGTATTTTAGGATCACAGGTTGATAGAATTGTCAACACTATGATAAGCAGAGTATGTGAATCAGCAGTCTGAAATTCAAGTTGTGGCACCAAGAGAGTAGTCGAAGGGTGGAGCCAAACACCATCCATCACCCTGGCTACGTCCTTGGGGGCAGCACCTCATCTGTCTATACACGCGAAGGCTTGGAACAATGACAAACACATAGCACACGGGTGCTCCATAATTACCGAGTAAATTAATAGTGGAATAAAGGGATAAAGGCTTACCTAGGAAGTGACTGGTTGTAAATGTTGCAGGCAGCTTCAGTAGACTTGGCCTGCAAACGATTCAGTGATAAAAAAAATGCTTTAAAATTTTTTTCATTCATTTGAAAGGGGTGCAGGGGTGGGGAGGTCAAGAAAAAGCTCTTCCATCTGTCTGTTCACTCTCCAAATGCCTGCAACAGCCAGGCTGGGCCAGGCCAAAGCCAGGAGCCGGGAAATCAATCTGGGTCTCCCACATGGGTGGCAGGGACCTGAAACCTTGAATCATTACCCGCTGTCTCCCAGGGGAAGCAGGAAGCTGGGTTCTGGGGCAGAGCTGGGGCTTGAACCCAGAACCTCCTTCCAGGATGCAGGCATATCAAGTGGTGTCTTCACCATGGCGCCAAGTGTGTTCCCCTGCCCCACGATATCTTGACATGAAGGAGTTCATTGGCAACCTTGGTGGGGGCGTTTGAGCTGGGTACTAGCAAGGTGGCCACACTGCATGCACAGAGTTGAGGAAGAACTAGAAAGAGAAGAGAGGAAGTTAGAGTCTGGGAGACTGCTCTTTGAGAAGCTTGGCTGTCAAGAACGAACAGCAGGCCGGCGCCGCGGCTCACTAGGCTAATCCTCCGCCTTGTGGCGCCGGCACACCAGGTTCTAGTCCCAGTTGGGGCGCTGGATTCTGTCCCGGTTGCCCCTCTTCCAGGCCAGCCCTCTGCTGTGGCCCGGGAGTGCAGTGGAGGATGCACCCCATGGGAGACCAGGAGAAGTACCTGGCTCCTGCCATCGGATCAGCACGGTGCGCCGGCCGCAGTGCGCCGGCCGCGACGGCCATTGGAGGGTGAACCAATGGCAAAAGGAAGACCTTTCTCTCTCTCTCTCTCTCTCATTGTCCACTCTCCCTGTCAAAAAAAAAAAAAACAACAACAACAACAACAACGAACAGCACAGCCAGGAACCACAAGATGCAAACTGAAGGAGAGCTTTGTTTCACAAGGTTAAAACGTCATTCTCTACGCCTAGAGGAGAGAGCCGATGGTGAAATAAGAATTGAGGATACAAGAAAAGGAATAGCTAACTGATGTGTGGATGTGTGGACAAAAAAGAGGAGGGGAGTTAGCAGGCAATGGACAGGAGCTCTCCTTTTTCTGTGATGCAAAGGAGCTGAGGATGGATTGTGGTGGCAGTTGGGAAGCAGAGCCGATCTGAAGCCAGGAGCCTGGAGCCTCTTCTGGTCTCCCACATGGGTTCAGGGGCCCAAGGACTTGGGCCATCTTCTACCACCTTCCCAGGCTGTAGCAGAGAGCTAGATCTGAAGTGGAGCAGCCAGGACTCGAACTGACATCCACATGGAATGCCGGCACTGCTGGCAGTGGCCCCACCGTGTTCTTTCTACATCATTGCCATGTTCTTTTGACGTAGAAGCTCTGCCCAGATTGCTTTCCCAAACGGCTCTTTTCAACTTAGTGGACTGAATTCTCTTCCACATTAGTTTCTTCTCTTCACTTTTTATCGATTTCCTGCCAACTTCTCCCAGTTTTGTTCCCATTGGCAGCCCTTAGACCATCAGCTGGTTTAGCACATTACCAGGGCCGGTTTCCTGGGATTGCCCTAAAAAAAGTTTATCTATTTGAAGGCAGAGTTTCAGGGAGAGGGGAGACGCAGAGAGAAAGTGAAATCTTCCATCCGCTGGTTCACTCCCCAAATGGCTGCAATGGTCAGAGTTGGGCCAGGCCAAAGCCAGGAGAATTCCATTGGGGTCTCCTCCATGGGTGGCAGGGGCCCAGTGACTTTCCTAGGTGTATTGGTAGGTTGGAAGTAGAGCGGCCAGGACTCGAACCTGTGGTCACAGGGGATGCTGACATCACAAGAGGGGACTCAACCCTCTGTACCACAGCTCCAGCCCTTGGATTGCCCTGTGAGACCCACACGACAAAACATTGCATCCTATGAAGTTGTAGGAACTCCAGGCTTTTACCCAATTTTCTCCATTAATGAGTATTCCAATGCAGTGCTTTCATATTTCAAAAATTGTTTCAAAATAATTTATTTGAAAGGCAGAGAGATGAAAGAGAGAGAGAGAGAATGAATCTTTCTTTTGCTTGTTCACTCCGCAAAGGCTGCAATGGCTGGAGCTGAGCTGATCTGAAGCCAAGAGCCAGAAGCTTCCTCCTGGTCTCCCACATGGGTGCAGGGACCCAAAATGAATCTTTCAAAAAAAAAAAAAAAGAAGAAAGAAAGAAAGAAAGAAAGAAAGAAAGAAAGAAAGAAAGAAAGAAAGAAAGAAAGAAAGAAAGAAAAAAACACATACGTAACTGCAAAAGCATTGCTGATATTTATCACATGGAAAAGCCTTCCAAAAGCCTTATTTGAATTATCCTATTCTTCGAACCAAGTTGATGTTCCAGTGTCAGCTGTCTGTCCCCTTCCCTGCTGCCCCAAATATTCTCCCAAGCGTGTGAGGCACAAAATCTCTGGCTGTCAGCAAGACCCCTTCTCTCAACCACATGGTGCCACACCCAAGTGGAAGAAGCAGAGCTCTGCAAAGCCAAAGCATCACTCGCTAGCCCAGCCCCACCACCTAGCTATGCACCTGCAACCTCAAGTTCAATATCACACTGTACCATCTGGACACAGAGCAGGGAGGCTTCTCTGCATCCCACCTCCGACTCAGAATGCATGCTTAAGGTAATCTTAATGAACCAAATGCTTTATTTTGGGGCCATGATAATTCTGTTCACACATTCACTGTAGTATCACTCTTACAGTTTTATGCCCATTGCTTGGTGACTTCCAAGCTTCTGATGAAATTTGATATATGTGGGAGATTTTATTTACCTGTGGCTGCTGCCACCTAGTGGACATCAGCTCCTAAACAGGCTTGGGGCTAGGACTTTTTTTTTTTTTTTTTAATCTGGCAAAGGCAATGAAGATGGCTAATATTCATTAAGGCTTACTATTTGTTAAGGCATTATGTTAGGTATGATAATAATTTATTTAAATTCATCAGTTAATTGAATCTTCAAAACAGCAGTACAATGGGGGACATCGATCCACGTTTTATTTATTTATTTTTTTTTTTCTGGTTTGACCAACCAAAGACATGGCTTCTTTTTTTTTTTAACTTTTATTTAATGAATATAAATTTCCAAAGTACGATTTATGGATTACAATGGCTTCCCCCACATACCGTCCCTCCCACCCACTACCCTCCCCTTTCCCATTCCCTCTCCCCTTCCATTCACATCAAGATTCATTTTCGATGATCTTAATATACAGAAGATCAGCTTAGTATACATTAAGTAAGGATTTCAACAGTTTGCTCCCACACAGAAACATAAAGTGAAAAATAATAGGTGATTTTTTTTAAATGATGATGAAATCAGATCAGACCTATTGTCATGTTTAATCCCAGTGAGAGTCAAGTTGGGAGTTGATAATTTCTTTTCTTTTCTTTTTTTTTTTTTTTACAGAGGATCAGTTTAGTATACATTAAGTAAAGATTTCAACAGTTTGCACCCCCATAGAAACACAAAGTGAAATATATTGTTTGAGTACTCGTTATAGCATTAAATCTCAATGCGCAGCACATTAAGGAC
Organism: Oryctolagus cuniculus; assembly: GCF_051225735.1. Lineage (NCBI taxonomy): Eukaryota > Metazoa > Chordata > Mammalia > Lagomorpha > Leporidae > Oryctolagus > Oryctolagus cuniculus. The sequence continues at coordinate 136,218,872 of NC_142869.1, read as the reverse complement.
AGAGATCCTACATGAGGAGTAAGTGCACAGTGACTCCTGTTGTTGACTTTACCAATTGACACTCCTGTCTATGGCATCAGTAGTCTCCCTATGCTCCAGTCATGAGTTTCCAAGGCTATGGAAGCCCTCTGAGTTCTCCGATTCTTATCTTGTTTAGACAAGGTCATAGTCAAAGTGGAGGTTCTCTCCTCCCTTCAGAGAAAGGTACCTCCTTCTTTGAAGACCTGTTCTTTCCACTGGGAGCTCACTCGCAGAGATCTTTTGCCAGAGTGTCTTGGCTTTCCATGCCTGAAATACTCTCATGGGCTTTTCAGCCAGATCCGAATGCCTTGAGGGCTGATTCTGAGGCCAGAGTGCTATTTAGGACATCTGCCATTCTATGAGTCTGCTGAGTATCTCACTTCCCATGTTGATCGATCCACATTTTATAGATATTAGAAACCGAGACAGAAGGTTAAGTGAGTTGTCAGAGGCCACTCAGGAGGTAAATGATGGGTAAACTTCCAAAGATCAAAACCCTGGCTACTGTGCTAAAAAAACACGGAGCCACTTCTGTAAATAAGAAACCAGTTCAAAGTGTTCATTCATTGAGAGGTGAGTGGATGTTGATGGTGTGACTTAGCACCCTGGAGACAGCTGAAGAAGACAGATGCACTAACAGGTTTTAAGGAGGCAGCTTGGTTGTTCCTAGGGGCATTACAAAGGGGCTAAGATACAGCTCCCGCTGGACATTGAATAGCTAAGGCAAAGGGGAAGGTGGTCTAGGTTATCCGTGTTGTCATCTCTTAGTGCAGGAGACAAGCAAAGAGTAACAATCAATGGAGCAGTTCAAGCAGGGTGAAGACTGAGGCTGTCCGCCACCCACAGCCAAGGAGACAGCTCAGCCTCTCTTCTGGTGAGCTGAAGAGTTTGTTCCTGGCTGAAGATGAGTGCGAGGTTCTCCAGCCTCTACCTGAGAAGCCCATTGCCCTTGAGTGCCTATCTTTTCTCTGTCAAGAACACCTATGGTTATCTTCACGGTGTTGTCAAGGATTTTCTGTGTAACTCAGGAAAATTAGCCCATTCCCAGATGGATCGGTCAGCTTAGGCTGCTGTCTTGAGGTGCTATAGACTGGGTGGCTCCAACAACACAAATGTATTGGCTCATAGTTCTGAGGGTAGGCTGCTGGCATGGGTGAGGGCTGGCAAGGGTCCTCTTATCGGTCTGAAGACAGCTGCTCTCTCACAGTGCACTCCCAGCACATGCACACACAAGCTTCTTATCAAGGTGCTAATCCTGCCACTTGGTCCTGAGGGTCCTGGCCTTTTTTTTTTTTTTTTTTTTTAAGATTTATTTTATTTGAAAGGCAGAGTAACAGAGAGGCAGAGGCAGAGGCAGAGAGAGAGAGAGGTCTTCTATCCGCTGTTTCACTCCCCAAATGGTTGTAACAGCCAGAGCTGTGCTGATCCAAAGCCAGGAGCCAGGAGCTTCTTCCAGGTCTCCCACGTGGGTAGGGTCCCAAGGACTTGGGCCATCTTCTACTGCTTTCCCAGGCCACAGCAGAGAGCTGTGATCTGGGATGCTGGCACTGCAGGTGGTAGCTTAACCCACTATGCCACAGCACTGGCCCTGGTCCCACCCTCTTGACCTCATCTGACCCTCATTACTTCCCCAAGACTCTTCCAAACAGCATAAACAGTGAGGATTAGGGCTCCTCACATGAGTTTTGGGGGGAAAGGACCCAAACTTTCAAGTCCAGAATATTCTTCCTCTGGCCCCCACACTCCCAATTCATGTCCCTATTACAGGCAAAATACATTCATTACATCCCAACAATCTCAAAAGGTCACAAAACCTATTCCATTTTCAACTCTGAGTTCCAAAATCCAAACTATTCATTATGGATGGGACAAGGTGAATGATTTATCCAGAGGCAACAGTCCTCTCAACTGTTGTGGGCCTGAGATGTGCTTCCCAAATCAAGGGGGGAAGCAGTGAGACAACAGACATTCCCGTTCCAAAAGGGAGAAAGAGCAAAGTAGGAAGGGGCGAAAAGGTGACGGCTGCATTTGATCTTCCGGCTCGAGAATCATTCTCTCTGGCTGGTTACTCTGTCCCCCAAACTCACTGAGGTGGCACTGTCATTCCCACTGCTGCTGGTGTGGCCTGGGTCATTTGGCTCTCAGGAGGTCCTGCTCTCAGACCCTGGGCCTGTGGTGGGAGTGGCAGGCCTGCTGGTCTCTGAGCTGCCTCTGGGGTCCTTCTTCCCTTCTCTCAAAGGACAGAGCAAATTCCACAGCCGAACAGCCCTATGGGTCTGTCCTATAAAACACGAGGAGGTTGACTGTTCTTTCACTCTGCCCCACCTTTCTTTCTTTTTATTGAAAGATGTACTGAACTGAAATTCTGATTGGGGAATGAACCAGTGGACAGAAGGTTTGTCTCTCTCTGTAACTCTGCCTTTGAAAATTAATAAACAAGTCTTTAAAAATATTTCTCTATCACTGTGCCTTTCAATGAGATGAAAATATACATTTTTTTAAAGGGGGGGGGAGGGCAATGTTAGAGAGAGAGGAATCCTCCATCTACTGGTTCAGTCCCCAAATGGCCGCAACAGCTGTGAATGGGGCAGGCCAAAGCCAGATGGCTGAAACTCTATCCTGGTCTCCCCTGTGGGTGATTCGGGCCGTCTTCTGCTGCTTTCCCAGGCACATTAGCAGGGAGCGGGATCGGAAGTGGAGCAGCCGGGACCTGAACCAGCACCCATCTGGGATGCTGGCACTGCAGGCGGAGGCTTAACACACTGCACCACAGTGCTGGCTCCTGGATCCCCACCTTTCTTCCCTATAGCTCAGATTGGCAGTGTCTCTGATGGTCTAATCCCATCGCCATTCCTGATTGCTGTTGAAATGTTCAAGTCCATGAATCTCACTCATGACCTTTGTATAAGTGGCTGTTCAGCCACGCCCTTGCTATACTCTTCAGGACAAGCTTTGTCATTTTGTGCAACACTGATAGGCTGAGAACTTTCCACACCTTCAAGTTCCAGGTGGTGATTGCTGTTGTTGTTGAACAATTCTGTTTCCCATGACTCCCTCCGGGTCCGTATCTTACTCTGAGCAGTCAGGAAGAACCAAGCCACCCCTTCAATATTTTTGCTTTGAAATCTCAGCTGACGGTCCCCTCTCAGCTTCACGGTTCTACCTCCTACAAACACGGGGAAATTCTGCACTCAGGCTCTTTTCCACGGCGTCGCAAGGGCTGCCTTCCCCCTGTGAATGTGCGCCTCACCTCCCTGTGAGGCCTCGCTAGAATTCCCCGTCACCTTCCTACTCCCATCGTGCACTTCGAAGCTCTCCCCGCTTCTCCTCCTCACCCACTCACACAGCTGCTTCCACACAGTTAGGTGTTTGCTCCAACGGGCGCCTCAGTTCTCAGGTCCAGCGTCTGTGTTACTGAGTTCGGGCTACCGCAACAAAACGCTGCAGCCGGGGTGCTGGGAGCAATGGCAATCCCTTCTCTTGCAGCCCTGAAGCCTGGACACCTGGACCAGCTCAGCTGGATTCTGGCGAGACTTCCCTTCTCGGCTTGTGATGGGTGCTCTCTGGTTGTCAGCTCACGTGGTTTTCCTCTGTGCACGCGCACGCGTGTGTGTGTGTGTGTGTGTGTGTGTGTGTGTGTGTGTTTGGGGGTGGGAGGGTGAGAAAGGGAGGAGGGAAAGGAGTGAGAGAAAGAGAGGGCACTCCAGAGTGTGCTCCGTTGTTGTTGTTTTTTAGAAAAAAAATAAAGGACTAATTGTACCTCATGCCCTCATCTAATCCTAATTACCTCTCAAATGCCCTATTGCCAGACACCACAAACATTGGAGGTTAGGGGTTCAACATGAGTTTTTTGGGGAACAAAAGCATCCAATCTATAATACCAGATATCCTTTCTTTTGTTTGCATTTATTTTTGTTACAAATCTAGTGAAAGTTGTGGGGAGCAACTCGGACTAGACTAAGTTACTGGAATTAAGACTTATTCTATGCATCTGCTCTCCCACAATATGGCGCTGGGAGAGGAGAAAGCAGCTTCTACGCAGCTGCCTCTTGCCAACTTGAGTGATGACCTCCAGGAGCTGATCCTGCTCCTGATTGGAGGAGAGCAGCGTACTCGGCGTGTGGGCAGCCGAGTTGGGATTGGTGGAAGAGGACTATAAAGGAGGAGAGAGACAACATGCACCAGGAACATCTATCTGAAGGAACACCTGTGCAGCCCCCGAGAGAGCCGGCCGGCGGTGTGCCGCTCCCCCGCGGAAGTGGGGAAAGTGGCAGGGGGAACCGCCCTTCCACGGAGGTGGAAGTGTCGGTAGCCAAACCCGGGAAGAACCAGCAGCAAACCCGGGGAGGGCCGAGCAGGCAAAAGAACAGCGCAGGGTCCTGTGTCGTTCCTCCGCGAAGAGGGGGAGCGACAAAAGTTTTTTAAAAATTTACTTTATTTATTTGAAAGGTGGAATTACGGAGACAGATAGACAGAAGGGAAGACAGAGATCTTCCATCTGCTGGTTCACTCCCCAAATGGTCAAAATAGCAAGGGCTGGGCCAGGCTGAAGCTAGGAGCCAGGAGCTTCTTCCAGGTCTCCCACGCATGTGCAGGGGTCAAAGGACTTGGGCCATCTTCTACTGCTTTCCCAGGCCATTAGCAGGGAGCTGGATTGCAAGTGGAGCAGCTGTATCGGATGCTGGTGCTGCGGGTGGTGGCTTAACTGGCTCAAATTGCATTTACTTTTCAAATCTCTTCAGTCATATTAATCTCAAAATTTGCCTAGCCTCTTCTCCCCACAACATTGAATTGTTGAACATTAAAGTGTGATAATGACATTTATACTATATTCTTTCTTAGGAGGTTTACATTGAAATGGGGAGGGAAGCTATTATAAAAGTATAGTGAATAATTACTTGACCTCAAATCTAACTTGCATTTTTTAAAGATTTATTTATTTACTTGAAAGGCAGAGTTACAAGAGAGAGAAGGAGAGGTAGAGAGAGAGAGAGAGCGAGCGAGCGAGAGAGATCTTCCATCCACTGGTTCACCCCCCAATTGGCCACAACCGCCGGAGCTGCGCTGCCTATCTGAAGCCAGGAGCTTCTTCTGGGTCTCCCGTGCAGATGCAGGGACCCAAGGACTTGGGCCATCCTTCACTGCTTTCCCAGGCCACAGCAGAGAGCTGGATCGGAAGTGGAGCAGCCCGGACTTGAACCAGCGCCCATATGGGATACCGGCACTGCAGGCGGTGGCCCCCCCAAAACTTGCATTTTTAACTTGAGTGGAATTAGAAAGCTTACCAGTCCTACAAGTTAATATATTGGGCTTAACTTACATGATGGTAACTGAAAGAGTCTTTGTTCATAATCCTAGAACTCTCCCTACATTTTGTACCACCTTAAACTTAAGGTTTAGCTCATTAAGATAGATGGGTAAAAATTTCTAAAAATCTAAGAAAAACCTCAATAATGCAGAGCAAAATGATAACAAAACTGTAAAACCACTCTCTCCTCCCCATCAGGGGCTGACACTATGACACAGTGAGCTGGGCAGCTGCTTGTGACACTGGCATCCCATGTTGGAACAACTGTTTGGTCCCAGATGCTCTGCCTCCTATTCAGATCCATGCCAGTGCTCCTGTGAGGGCAGCAGATGATGGCCCAAGTGCTTGGGCCCCTGCCACCCACATGGGAGATCTGGATGGAGGTCCAGGTTCCTGGTTTTAGCCTGGCCCAGCCGTGGCTGTTGCAACCATTTGGGGAAGTGACCCAGCAGATGGAAGATCTATGGTCTCTCCCCTTCTCTATCACTTTGCCTTTAAAATAAGTAAATAAATTCACCTTAAGGGGGAAAAAAAAGAGCCACCTCAAGTCATTCTACCCAGAAAATAACTTTTACTGTGGTCTGGTTGGGTCCCCTCCAAACTCCTTTGTTGCGATCTAATCCCCACTGTGTGGTATCAGGAGGTAGGGCTGTTGGGAGAGGCCCTCCAAAGAGGCCTCAGAAAGCTCTCCCCAGCCCCAGCATGTAAGAATACAACCAGAAGGTCCCATCTATAAACCACGAAACAGGCCACACTCTGCTGCTGCCTTGAGTTTGGACTTCCCAGTGCTCAGAATTCTGAGAAGTAAATGTGCTATGTACAAGCCACCCAGACTGCGGTATTTTATTAGAGCAGCTCAAATGGCCTAAGTCTGATGACATCACACGAAGAGGATGCGCAGCCCTCTGCCCACACACCTCCGTGGGGAAGAGAAGGTAGCAGAACTTCCCCAGGAGGATGCTACTCCACACGTGCGCATTCCTTGCCCTGCCTCTCTTCTATCAGTACCTGCAAGAGATGTGATCCTCGCACGCTGACTTCTTCTGGGTCCGAGGGCAGCTGACCTCTGACTGGGGTCAGTTCATGGGGGCTCATTGGGATTCTGGAGTCTGTAAGGGGGAGAGAAGCCAGGCCTATATCCTTCACTGGAAACTCTGCTCCCTTTCGGCTTCCTGTGGTTCTGGCCACACTGCTTTCTCCCTTTGTTCCTTCAACCTAAGGGCTGTGGAGGCTTCCAGCTCTTACTAGTCACTGGGTTATCTCACTATCGTGTTTAACGTCTAGCTCTTCCACTGCCAGTGCAGCTAATTCCCTCTATTAAACTCCCTCACTAAAATCCTCAAAACAGTTTCTAGTTCAACTCTGACTGCTCTATAATAGATGCTCTTTAATTAAAGTGTGCAAATTCTAATTCTACTTCAATTGATACAACAAAAGGGTATGAAGTAGAGAACCTTTTTCATGTGAGAAGCATTCTTTGCAAACAGCTCTTTTCAGGATAAGAAAAGAAACAATGAAAACCTCTGATAAGTTGGATTCATTATTCTTAACATTTTAAACAACTATTCAATTTTGTTTTAAAAAGATTTTGTTTGAAAGGCAGAGTGACAGGGAGATACAGTAAAATAGATCTTATTCCCCAGTTACAATGGCCAGGATGGGGCCAGGCTGAAGCCAGAAGCCAGGAACTCCATCCGGGTCTCCTACATGGGTGGCAGGGGTCCAAGTATCTCTGCTGCTTTCCCTGGTGTATTACCAGGGAGTTGGGTTGGAAAGAGAGCAGCTGGGACTCACCCGTGCTTACAAGGAATGCTGACAGCTTAATCCGATGTGCCAGAATGCCAGCCCCTACTTTCAATTTTAAATAGTAAAGGTAGATACATTGTGAAAATGAGTACTTAACATAATCTCTATCCCTTCTCTCTGCAATTTTTCAGTTACATTACACTCATTTTTTGTCCAGATTTGTAACCTTCACCTTCAGTTCTATCACTGTAATTTCCAGAGTTGCTTTATGTTGGGAAAGTTACATAGTTAACACCAGCATGCTCCCCTACAAGGTAAGGTCCAAGCAGGCAGAATGGCTTGTTTACTTTGTTCACAGGTGTATCCAAAGTGCCTAGAGCAGCGTGTGGCACAGATTAGGTACTAAACAGAACGTCTGTGGAAGAAATTATTTTCCTGGGTTTTCAGTTCTTTGGTTTTACATGTTCTCTCCTGATTGGATTGTATGGTTGCACATATGTAAAGAAACATACGTATACAGTTGTTTTTCCTCTTCCCACAAGAAATGTTCAGGAATGTTCTGCCGTTGCTTGAGTTCCTTCAAGTTTGAAATTGACTGCCTTTTGTGTGTACGCTTGAACCACATCTTCATTGGTCATAATATTTTTAAAATTTTTAAAAATTTGAGAGAGCTCCCCCAGTCAGTGATTCAGTCCCAAATGCCTATGAACAGCTGGGGCTGGGTAAGACCAAAGCCAGGCCTGTGAACACAGTCCAAGTGTTGCTACAATACAAAGTAGAAAGTCTTCAAAGCAGAATGTCTTAGAAGTACAGGGTCAGTGCTGTGGCGCAGTAGGTTAAGCCTCTGCCTGTGGTCCCGGCATCCCATATGGGCACCAATTCAAGTCCTGGCTGCTCCTCTTCTGATCCAGCTCTCTGCTGTGGCCTGCAAAAGCAGTGGAAGATGGCCCAAGTCCTTGGGCCCCTGTACCCACACGGGAGACCTGGAAGATGCTCCTGGCTCCAGGTTTTGGATCAGCTCAGCTCCGGCCATTGTGGCCATTTGGGGAGTGAACCAGCAGATGGAAGACCTTTCTGTCTCCTACCTCTCACTGTCTGTAACTCTCTCAATTAATAAAAATCTTTTTTTTTCCCAAGTACAGTGCTTGGATGCTATGCAGGGGTATAATTACCAAAAGGAGTAGAGGAAAGGAACAGTCATTGGAAGACTGCTAGCTGGCAAGCAATGCAGAGCCCTTACAGACATCACCTCCCCTCATCTTTAGGACAACTCTGAAGACAGCTACTCATTGTCCCCGCTTCACTGACACAAAAATTGAACTTAATTGTTGTTACCACACAGGGGTAATTGACATTTGAATCCCATTCTTCCTGATTCCAAAGCTCATGCTCTTTCTCTACATTTTTTATTTACTTACTTGAGAGGTAGTTACAGTGAGAGGGAGAGACATAGAGAAAGATCTTCCATCCACTGGTTCACTCCCCATATGGTTGCAATGGCCGGAGCTGAGCCAATCGAAGCCAGGAACCAGGAGCTTCTTCCAGGCCTCCCACGTGGGTGCAGGGTCCCAAGCACTTGGGCCATCTTCTGCAGCTTTCCCAGGCCATAGCAGGGAGCTGGATTGGAAGAGGAGCAGCTGGGGCTAGAACTGGTGCCCATATGGGATGCCAGTGCCGCAGGTGGAGGATTAACCTACTGTGCCACAGCGCCAGCCCCTCTCTACTACATTTAATTATCTTTTGCAAAAGTGAGCATGAGAAAGCTTGATGGAGCAGGTGGTTATGAGGTGACAGCAACAATCGCAAACCTCACTGGAGGGATAGGTGTATCTTTAATCTACCATCAAGGAATCGCTTTTTTCTTTTTTTTTTCTAATTTGGAGACTCAACTCAGTTCTGGAGGTAACTATTATCAACTACAGGAAAGAAATTCCAGGCAGTCTTGTCCTTGAGTTTTCTGGTATTCTTTGGCCTTGGATATCTTACCTTTTTCCTCATCATCCATTGGCACAGATGTGCAAGGAATAAGTCCTTCCCAGTGCTAAGGTATATCCTTCCTCTCAGATATTTCTATTATAGTAATAAGCTCTTCAAAACTGCATCAGAGGTATTAGTGCATTTTTTTTTTTTGACAGGCAGAGTGGACAGTGAGAGAGAGAGACAGAGAGAAAGGTCTTCCTTTGCCGTTGGTTCACCCTCCAATGGCCGCCGCGGCTGGTGCGCTGCGGCTGGTGCACCGCGCTGATCCGATGGCAGGAGCCAGGAGCCAGGTGCTTCTTCTGGTCTCCCATGGGGTGCAGGGCCCAAGCACCTGGGCCATCCTCCACTGCACTCCCTGGCCACAGCAGAGAGCTGGCCTGGAAGAGGGGCAACCGGGACAGAATCCGGCGCCCCATTCGGGACTAGAACCCGGTGTGCCGGCGCCGCTAGGCGGAGGATTAGCCTAGTGAGCCGCGGCGCCGGCCGGTATTAGTGCATTTTGACATCAGCTTAATGTGTAATAACCATTAGTCTTTTAAAAATAGACTTTATGGGGCCAGTGCTGTGGTGCAGGGTTAATGCCCTGGCCTGAAGCACCAGCGTCCCATATGGGCACTGGTTCTAGTCTCGGATGCTCCTCTTCCAATCCAGCTCTCTGCTATGGCCTGGGAAAGCAGTGTAAGATGGCCCAAGTCCTTGGGACCCTGTGCCCACATGGGAGACCTGGAAGAAGCTCCTGGCTCCTGGCTTCGGATCCTCCAGCTGTTGTGGCCATCTGGGGAGTAAACCAACGGATGGAAGACCTTTCTCTCTGTCTCTGCCTCTCTGTCTTTAAAATAAATAAATCTTTTAAAAATTGACTATTTGAAAGGCAGTGATAGAAAGACAAAAAGAGAGATCTTTCATAAGCTGGTTCATTTCCCAGGCCAGGCCAAAGACAGGAGCCAGAAACTCCACATGGGTGTTATGGGCCCAAGCAAAAGGCCATCTTTTGCTGCTTTTCTGCAGGGAGCGGAATCCAAAATGGAGCAGCTGGGACTTGAACTGGTGCTGATAATGGTCTGCCAGCATTGCAAGGGACGGCTTAAGTCACCATGGCACAGTGCCAGCCCCAACCAACAGTGTTTTTTTTTTTTTTTTTTTTTTTTTAAGGGTCGAATAGTTATAACAGAGAGCACTGTACATAGTATGGGTAATTATAGTTTCAAGACACATGTATGTTTTGGTGGATGAATTTCTGCTTATGTACTGGACTACTTCAGATAGTGAGAAATATATATTTAAACAGTAACAGCATCTTTTCACAAACCAGTTATACCAAGTATTTGAGTCTGTTTGTGCTGCCATAAGAAGATAGCTAAGACTGGGTAATTTATAAACAGCACAAATTTATTTCTAACAGTTTTGGAGCTTGAGAAATCCAAGATCAAGGCATCATAGCACCCTCTTGCTGCATCCCCACAGGGCAGAAGGGATGAGCAACTGCTGCAGTATCACTACCCAGGGGTTACTATAGATACTACATGTGAGATTTGGAGGACACACACAGTCAAACCATGGCACCAGGGAAGCCCGAGAGCCTCTTCCAACTGGCACAGGACAGCAGCTGAGGTTACCGCCAGGGAGCTCTCGAAGAAAAGGTCTCTCAGCTCTAGGAAACAGTATCACCGACTGCTCGTTACAGTATCACAGACCACTTGCTTATAGTGTAGCGGTATAGCTACAGGGCAGTTTAACACCTCTCTTAGTCCACCTGGTACTGCCATTAAAACCTATCCAGTGGGGCTGGCACTGAGGATCAGTGGGTTAAGCTGCAATGCCGGCATCCCACACGGGCACTGGTTCGAGTTCCAGCTGCAGCACTTCCAATCCAGCTCCCTGCTAATGTGCTTGGGAAAGGAGTGGAAGATAGTCTAAGTGCTTAGGCCCCTGTACCTACCTGGGAGATCTGGAAGAAGCCCATGGCTTCTCACTTTGACCTGGCCCAGCCCCAGCTATTGTGGCCATTTGGGGAGTGAACCAGCAGATGGAAGATCTCTATCTCCCTCTCTTTGTAACTCTGCCTTTCAAATAAATAAACAAAAAAGATTTATTTATTTGGAAGGCAGTTACAGAGAGGCAGATGCAGGGGCAGAGAGAGAGATCCTCCATCTGCTGGGTCACCCCCCAAATGGTTGCAATGGCTGGAGCTGGGCCGGTCTGAAGCCAGGATCCAGGAGTTTCTTCCAGGTATCCCATGTGGGTGTAGGGGCCCAAGTACTTGGGCTATCTTCTACTGCTTTCCTAGGCCATAGCAGAGAGCTGAATTGGAAAAGGAGCAGCTAGATCTCTAACTGGTGCCTTTATGGGATGCTGGCAGTGCAGGTGGTGGCTTTATCTGCTGTGCCACAGCGCCAACCCCTTAAATAAATAGATCTTAAAAAAATACCCAACACTAGGTACTTTATGAAGAAAAGAGGTTTATTTAGCTCATAGTCATGGAGGTCCAAGTGCATAGCACTGACCCTGGCTTCTGGCTGAGAGCCCCAGGGTGGACAGCACCACAGGGTGGGGAGCACATAAGAGAGGTGTCAAAGGGCAAGAGGAGCAGCGAGAGAGTGAGCAAGAGAAGCTGAATGCACTTGACAACAACCTACTCTCACAGTTCCCCACTCAGTCCTAGGAGAGCGAGAAACATTCCCACAAGAAAAGCCTTTCTCTCTCAGCATCCCAATCACCTCTGAAAGACACCACCTCCCAGCTCGGCACATGGCTGCTAAGCCTCCAGCACAGGAACCAGGGGGGACAAACCACATCCAAACCACGGCAATACCCTAAGTGTTCTTGCAAGAGTGAGCTGAAGAAACGATGGAGACAAGTGGCTTTCTCCCTCTGCAGAAAAAGCTGTAGGGAGGAGCAGGCCTATCTGGCTCAAATGATACTCACTGCAAAAAAAAAATAAATAAAAAATAAAAATAAAAAAAATCTGCGAAGGTGCAGGATCTCTAGATCAAAGACTCGTTTCTGAACGGGTACGTATAGTGCCAGGCCCCAAAGGATACAATCTAAAAGAAATGAATGCAAAAGAACAAAAAAAAAGAAAAACAAAATGTAACTCTGACTTTCTTCTTATTCCCAGAATCTCTTAATCAGGTTTTGATGGCGTTTCCAAAGCTGGCTGCCACGACATATGCTAAGACATATACCTAACCAATACACTGCACTGCCATTCCCATCTATTTCTGCTCAACAAACTGAGTTAACATAGTGGACACTATCATTTTTTTTTTTATTATTATTAACAGTTCCTTCATACTTGCTGGCCTTCTGGCCATGATGGATATCTCTGGCTTCTTGCTCCTTATCCTGGCTTCTGCTTTTAGGTGTAACAGGACTTACTACTTTTTCCCTTCCAAATTTAAGATTTGCTCTTCTGAACAAATCTCACTGGAGTATGTTGTCTATACGAACATCCTAGGCCAGGTTTTGTTAAATATTCTACTTCTTCACTGTTACTCTGAAATCTTTACAGATTCTCTGCAATCACATTTTCTAGCCCTTCCAGACACGCGTGGACAGTACAAGACAAGCTGATCACTGCCCTTCATGTAAGCCTCAATGCTCACGTCTTCCCTCTGCTATGCCTGTCATTGCTCGCCTCTTGCCTAAATTTCCTGTTTATCAAGGCTCAGCTTAAATCCCTCCATAAAGCCTACCTGGCTCCTCTCAGTCCCACTGCTCATTACTGTCTGACGGTACGCAGCACTGCATTCCCCCTGCACACTCTCGCCATAATTATATGGGCCTTTTAAAGGATTTCTCTAAGTGCCAGTCTGGAGGCAGGGACCCTTCATTATTTACACAGCTCTTGCATCAGTCTGACTTTTAATTGCTGGGTGAATTGGGATAAAATAATAATAATAATAATAAAAATAAAAGCACCTCTCTGGTGAAAAATGCTCACCTATAGCAGCACGCACAGGTGGGTGCAAGACTTGGGTCCTCCCCAATCTCCAAACCAATAATCCCAGCGACTGAGAAAGCATGTTTAAAACTCAGAAATAGAGGACATTTTAACAAAAGCAGGGACCCCTTGATTCCTCAACGTCCTTACTTGTGGATACACCTGAACATTTGCTTACGAAGCTGCAGATGACAGAAAGGCTTTTTCAAGAGGTCCCAGTCACCAAACACCACGCTGTGCTGCTAGCAGATGTAACTGTACAACCACGCAGCTGCAACCTATTGCTACCCGCTTTCGTGCCAGCACAGCGTGTAAACACTTCTGCAGACGGTCAGCACCATTGTCGCCCATTGATCCCCTAACGCTCATTGATCCCCTAACGCTGGCACGGAAAGTGTGAACAACCCCGAGGTGAAGATGTCGTCACCAGGGGACCACAAGAATAGAACCCAAATCCCTCGACTCCCAAGCTGCTGTTTTCCACTAATTGTGCTCCTTTCTACTCATCCGAGTGCATCAAGAGCAAAGGGCTGGAGACAGGGGCGGCCACCGGTGAGCCTGGTCCGCGAATCGCCCCCTTGCCACTGCCTGGTTGTGGCTGAGGAAGATGAAGGCAGCAAGCCCAAACCCCTGGGACCGGGAACTGGAACTAGGTACCGCCTGTTGGGGTAACTCTCCCTTCCTCGTTGGAAGCCTTTCCTCTTTTGATCTCTCCCTGCCGGCCAGGCCCGGGCGCGCTCTGCATCTCCCTGCGTTTGTCTCTCCCCTGGAGCGCCACTGTGCCCGGCGCGGCCGGTGTCCCTAGCCCAGGCGGTGGCGCCTTCGTCCGGCCCTCGGGGGAGCTGCTCCAGGGCTCCCTAGTGCCACAAGCGTTTGCCCCGGAAAACGAGCCGTAGTCCAGCATCCCGAGTGTGCTTCAAACTTAAAGAGGCGGGGACGGGGCGGGCAGTATACCCAGGGCGTGCGGCATAGGTTCTCGGGTAGCTCCGCACGACGAAGCACACAGTGCAGACAATCAGCACGGCCTTTCTCTCCGGCTGGGAGCTTCACGCGGCTCAGCCAAGCCCAGGAACACCTCCCAGCGGAGCGCCACTGTTTACACTGGGTCCACACCCGGTGCGGGACACCGCCGCTGCGGAACCGGGGCATGGAGTGGGAGGGGTGGGGTGGGGGATTCCAAACCGTTACTCCGCCCGCCGGGGTGGGGCCGGCCCAACGGCCGAGACTGCGCGGTGGGCCCGGCCGACTCCACGTCCCCCGCGCACTACAAGCCCCAGAAGGCCTCGCTGCACGGGGGGGCGGGCCGCCGCCTCACCTGCCGCGAGCTTCCGCCTTCACCTATTACCGTTCCCACTCCCCGCCCCCGAGCCTCGGCCCCGTCGCTGTCCTGTTTCCACACTTAAAGGCCACTTCCTGTAGAGGCACACGCGAGGGGAAGCCTTGGCACCCTCGGCAGCGGAGCTCTCCCCGTACTATGCCCGGCCTCCTCACCGGAGCGCGGTAGAGGGAGGCGAGAGAAGGAAGTCCCTGCAGGCCAGAGCCTGGGCTACCTGCTCGCACTTCCGCCCCGCGGGCCCGGAAGGCAGCGCGCACGCGCTCGCTGCGACTCCGGCGCGGCCGACTTCCGCTCCCACTGTGCCCCGCGAGCCGAATCATGGATCACACTGGTAAGGAGGCGGAGGCAGTGGGGGTCCCTGTTTCATGCCCCCTTGGCCGGCCTGGGACTGGTCGTCCGGCGGGCGAAAGGGATTCCTCTCGCCCCTTAGCAGTGGAGGGTGGCGGTGGGAAACAAACCCCACAGACCCCTTCCCGGGCCCGGCGGGGCCCTGCTGCTCCCCGGCCTACCCTTCCCGTGTGGTACCTACATCCTCGGTACCGGCAGCAGCCTCTTGTTCTGCTGAGCTCCGCGTCGGCACTGCGGGCGGCTCCGGCTTGGTGGGGAGGGAAGCGTGCTGGCTTTTTCCCCCTTCTTTCTCAGGCTTGCTGCTCGGCCCTGCGTTATGGGGCTCGGGCGGCTAGCGCCAGTCCCGGAGTTGGATTCGCCTCATTACGTTGGGACTGGATGGGCGAGGGTGGCTTGGAGACTTCCTGCTGTCTCTGGCAGCTTTGGGCGGGTGCTGCCGCGGCCACCTCCTGCCGGTATTGTCGCTCTGCTCCTTCGTGGACTAGGCGTTACCGAAGGGAGTCGGATGTAGTTTTCGGGATCACAGTCGGAGCCCGTAACATGGCCCGCGCCTGGGCTGTGGCCCTTGCTCAGCATCATTTAGGGGCATTTGCAAAGGAGCTCTTAAAGCCAAGGCGTTCTCATCCCTTTCTCCAAGTAAGAGTGGCTCCACCCTTTGTTTAAGTATTTTTTTTTTTTTTTTTTTTTTTTGCCTTTGGCTTTCTCTTGGGTTTGGGATGTTGAATGAGTGCACTTGGCGTTAGTAAGTGCTCCGTTGCGGATACCGACGTGATCACAAGTAGCGGGGAAAAGGCATTTTCTTGCCTTAACGCACCGATTGGATGCCCGCAGTCATCAGCCGTCTACTTAAGTGTATAATTGTGTCTCTGTGTGCGCGCGCGCGGTTGTTTATGTATTGTCAGATGCTTAGAGACACCTGCTGGTCTGGAGACGGAGACCCTCTTCTCATGAAGATCTATCCTAGTGGGGAAGGTAGACAAAATAGTTGTTGTTTTAAACAATATTTACACCCTCTTGAGTGCTTTGGAAGTAAATAAGCGGGTGCCGTGGAGCCCGGAGAGGGTCTCTCTGGCGAGGGAGCGTTTACGCTGGGATCTGGTGTGTGAGAAGGATCCAGCCGCGGAGGAAGGAGAGCATTTCCAGCGGGAGGAAAAGCGGAAGGGCCTCCGGGGTTGCCTGGTTAACAAGAGGGGAAAAAGAGCCCCCGAGGTGAGATTGGAAGGGAAGGCAGAGGCTGCGTTGTTCCGGACTTTGAAATCCGTGGGAAAGATCTGATTTTTCGTGTAAGCGGATAGATATAGAGTAGTGTGAGAGAAGGAGGGAGAATAATAGAAGATAGCACGGTTAGAAGGGGACTGCAGCACGCCTGCAGGATTGGGTTAGCGAAACTAAGAGGAACAGGCAGATGGAATGGACATTTTTGTGGTGGAACTTGAACTTGAACGGGTGGATTGATTTTGGAGGTATCTGAGAGAAAGAAGTGCCTCAGCTTCTGGCTGAGTCGCTTGGTAGTGCCTGTTAACAGAGTTGGGGAAAACAACTTTGTTTTTTTAAAAGGAGGGACACGGGAATTTGCGAACAAAAGTTTGATTTTGGTTTGCTAAGTATGAGATGTGTATGAGACACAGGAAGAGGAATGTCAGTAGGTCAGAGGGAAGATTTCCACCGAAAACAGCTATTTGAGGATTAGTACCTTTAACTCCTGAGGTGGATGGATGGGTGAAGTCCCTTGAGAGTGACTATACAGAAGACCAGCCTAGAAGCAGGCTCTCAGGAACTCCAGTGCCTGGAAGTTTTGTAGAGTTGAAACTCAAAAAAGATTTTGATAGTTGAGTATCCAGCATGGAAATTTTGTAAAGTATTTCTCATCTGAGAGTCAAGTCCCTGCCACGGTGCAGTGTATTACTTTAGGAAATTGTAGTATGGGTGGGTGTATTAAATAAGAGGGTATTTGTTCTAGTGTTTGAGCTGCCTGAAGAAGTAGTCATTTTAAAATAATAGCTGAAGAGCTGACCACTAAAAAAGTAATTCCTATTCAGATCTCTCTTCTACTTAACACTATTTATATTTCTTCATGAATAAATGTCATTGATGTTTCATGTCAGAAGATAGTATCAAGTTGATTGAGACAAAATTACCAGCCTTGCAAAAGATGAAACTTCATAAAGCCCCTAAACAAGAATTTGATCACCGTTTGAATCAGAAAAGAAAGCTATTGGCAAAAGAAGTGCCAGTTAATTGAAGACATAGGCATCTCAAAAGGATTGTTTTAATATCAAAGGATTAAGAAGTCCACTGGACAATAGATGTCACCTTGAATATTATACGAAAATGGCCCATTTAATGATCATGCTGAAAAGCTCAAATGTCAAGTTAAAGTGTTCTAATGGAATTTTTCAGGAAAAATTACTCCCAGAGATTCCTAGTTAACAATTGATTCATTCCTTGAACTACATTCCTTGAATTAGCACTTTGTAAAAGTAACAAACTCTGAAATATTCATGGCTCCTTCAAGATAAAGTCCTAAATCTTTTTATGATGTAAAAGTAGTGTTCCTGTTTAAGATGGATTCACCTTGAATGGTCGATTATCCTTAGTTTTCACTTTCTGAGAACTACCCAGACTTTCTGTTGTCATGGGCTTCCTATATTCTGTTACTGTATTCCAAAAGGGAAGTTGTGTGAATGTTCTGATTCTTAAACCAAGAGTGTTGTTGTTCACTACAAAATGCTTTATGAACGTGTACTGTGTGAGGCAAACAGCAAGGTGTTAAAAGCGACAGCAGGCTTTTGAAAGTGGGAGGCAACGTTGGTGTTCAGGGTGGTGGGAAAAAGTAAAAGTAATAGGTGTTGGTATTTTCATCACTCACAAAGGCAAAACCATTAAGAAACTTTTTAGTATCTGATGGGCAGTGTTAAACTGTT
Source organism: Oryctolagus cuniculus (assembly GCF_051225735.1). Classification (NCBI taxonomy): domain Eukaryota; kingdom Metazoa; phylum Chordata; class Mammalia; order Lagomorpha; family Leporidae; genus Oryctolagus; species Oryctolagus cuniculus. The sequence goes on along the minus strand of NC_142869.1, from coordinate 136,201,266 downwards.
ATCTGTCTACAGCAACTTTTTTTTTTCTTTCCTGTATTGTATCTTTTTATGTACCTGAAAAAAGGCAACACTTAATGCTTACCATGGAGTTGGTTCCGTGACTGATGCTCCTATTGGTCAAGGAACATGGGAATTTATTTCATGGGTAAAACGCAAGCAGAGACTTCAGGAAGTGACAAGTCATTTAATAAAAAACTGTCACTTGTTTAGACCTAGTTGAAGTCCAGAAAGCTTGCTCCCTCCTAAAATTATAATTTCCCATTCAATACTAAGAGTAACTCAGTCCCATATATATCCCTAGAAATGTTACAGCACAAATACATTTTAACATGTTTGTGTTACTCAGTGCTATAAGAATTTTTGCTGTGTTCTTGAATGCTTTCTACACTTCAGGAAATAATCACCTTCCTTGAAACTAGCTTCCATTTTTAGATTCATTACTTACTTTTGCTTTTGTCGCTGTTAGTTTTGTGTTTCCCTTTTAGTTTTCTAAAGTTCTTGAGTGCTTGCTTTGCATGCTTGAGATCAGTCAGAGCAGCAAGGTGGTTTTGATACTTTTCTCCTCTCAAATCTTTTTACTTCAAGACAGAGGTTCTTTCCTTGGGTTTATGGAGGGTTTGTGTTTCTGTGAACTCCTCTAGAATGAAAATTTTATTGTTCAGGTTATGTAACTTTTATTTTCAGGGGCTCCCTATATCAAAAAGGGTTAAAAAAAAAGGATAGCTTTATCCAAAATAGAGAAAATTAGTGGTTAATACAATGTGTAAAATCAGAACCCAGGTCTCTAAGCCTTGATAGTGTTTGGTACGTTGTATTGTGGCAGAAGAGTCTAAAAAGCTAAAGGAAATTATGACTTTTTTTTCCCTTAACAGACAATGAGTTACAAGGCACTAATAGTTCTGGATCGCTGGGTGGTCTTGATGTTCGAAGACGAATTCCTATAAAGCTCATTTCCAAACAAGCCAACAAAGCTAAACCTGCACCTCGAACTCAAAGGACTATAAACAGGATGCCTGCAAAGGCTGCACCTGGTGAGGAAGGTAATTTGTTTAAACTGCTAGGTCTAACAGCCCTTCTGGTTTATCTGATTGCACTAAAGGAGTCCCTGTGATTTTGTTGACTTAGTATAGCCACTTCTTTTTTTAAACTTTACCTTCTGTACTCTTTCTTCAGCCTTTTTGTTGACTTCTGTTTTGGCATGTTTTGCTTTTTTCTCCCTGTATAAATACTTTTGATTTGTTTTCTTTTGTTGTTGGCAGTAACATTGTCCCCCCCCTCCCCCCAATCTAAACAGTATTGCAGAAAACATGACACTAAAAGTAAATGTCTTTCTCTTCTCACAATCCATTTCTTCAAAGATAATCCCTATTAAGACTTTTTTAGCTTCTAGCATTGCAAGTCCCCACTGCTCCACTTCCAATCCATCTCCCTGATGAGGCATCTGAGAAAACAGCGGAAGATGGCCCAGGTACTTGGGCTCCTGGTACCCATGTGGGAGACCAGGGTGGAGTTCTAGGCTCCCTAATGTGGCCATTTGGGAAGTGAATCAATGGGATGGGTGGAATCTCTATAACTTTGCCTTTCAAATAGATAAATAATTTAAAAAAGACTATTTATACAGAAATATTAATTTTTGTGTAAAAATGCCTTTTAAAAAAAACATTTATTTTGTATAACTGTCTTTAAAATGTTTTGTATATAACTGCTTCTTAAAACCGTATGCATTTGAGATTTTGTGTTAGCATATACAGAGATAACTTCATTTGCAGGAATAGGTTTAGGTACTTCATTATGGCTAAACTACAATTTATTTAAAAATTTTTCTGGAGTTCTAAGAACGTTGGAGCAAATATCTTTGTGTAGAATTTGCACTTTGTACAAATTTGGACATTTATTTATTTATTTATTTGAAAGGCAGAGTGTGGGAGTGAGAGGTAAATGTATTCTATCTGCTTATTCACTCCCCAGAAGTGTGCAGTAGCTAGGGCTGGGTCAGGCCAGAAGCTGGGACCTCCATCTGGGGTCTCCCAAGTGGTAGCAGAGACCCAAGTACTTGGGGCATCATCTGCCATTTTCCCAGATGCATTAACAGGAAGATATATCAGAAGCAGAGGAGCCAGAGACACAAACCTGTGTGGGTGACACAAGCAGCAGTTTAACCCCCTCCTGCATCACAGTGGCCACACCATAGACTTTTAAAAACTTTGTAATTATTCTTCAAAAAAGGTATATTTGTTTATACTTCTCCACACCAGTTTTGGGTACTATTAACCTTTAAACATTTTGATTTTGATTTACAATTCTCTAATCATGGTTGAGGTTGAGTATCTTTTCATAATATTGGTCTTTTGCTTAGGATCTTTCTGTTCATATCCTTTCCCCATTTTTCTGTTTGGCTGTTTCTCTTGATTTTTGAGTTCTTTTTAAATTAATGAAATTGACCCTTTTTAATATATTGTGTATATTCCCCATTTGCCTTTTGAATTTTGTCTATAAATTTTTTATTGTAGAGAGGTTAAACATTCTATGCAGTCAGATATCCAGTGTTTGTTGTTATGACTTCCTGGATTTATGACAGTTTTAGAAAGGCCTTCCCCTATTCTGTGCATATAAACTGGTTTTCCTCTCATCTGTCAGTACAAACTATGACCTGTGGGGCAAATCTGGTCCTGTTTTTATAAAGTTTTATTGCAAAACAGCCATGCCCATTCATTTCAGTATTGTCTGTGGCTGCTCTCATACAGTAGTGGTAGAGCTGAGTGTTTGTGGTTATGGACCATGTGGCTCACAGAGCTGAGAGGATTTATTGCCTGGCTTTTTACAGAAGAATTTGCTGACCTCTGCTTTGGATCTTTTAAGAATACGTATGTGGTTATTTAAAAAAGCCAAAAGTGGGATCTGGCTTTCTGTTTTTTCCTCCAAAACAGCTTGTCATTGTCCCAATCATTGAATAATCTTTTCCTTGCTGCATAGAAAACCCACCATTATTGTATATTAAAGTTCTAAAAGTATTAAAGTCTGTTTTCTGGTCTTCTTTCAAAGTATTTTCATGAACTTATAGTGATGTACAAGTACATTCTTGTAATGCAGGAAAAGCTAAAAATTCTCCCTGCTACCTCTTTTCTCTAAGTTGTTTTCCTCCTCTTCTCAGGGTCATGGCTTTTTTTTAGAGGGAACTACTCTTACTCCTTTCTCTCTTAATAGAGCAACTTGAGGCTGAAGACAATCATTGAATACTTTAGACTTAACCTGTTTGGAGTAAAAGAAAATTATTTTTTTCCCTAGGGATTGATCAAAATATGGAGTTTTGGGTGTTAGTACATCTCTATGGATATTTAGTTTAATGAGAAGAATACAGGTTGAACTACTCTGAAAAATTATAATGTGCTCTTCATTTATTTGGCTGTTGATCTCCATAATTTTCTGCATTTGAAGAATTGACAATTTTTCTTACTTTGAATTGTGGATGACACCACCTTTGATAAGGAATGGGCCATATAAGACTGTAGGTACACTCAGGTGTAATTTATAAGATCAACTTTACTTTGAACTGTACATCTATATTGGAAGTAGTTAAATAGCAGTATATTGGAATATCTCTTATCAACTTCAAAAAATTCTTGCATCACTATTGTCTGTGTGTGTGTGTCTATCTACCTGCACAGGTACTGTAAGTTAGCCATGTGGGTAAAGTTGAAGCTGTGTGCTTTGGCTACTCTGTTTACCAGTTCTAGGGCCAAAAGAGTCGTGACAAGCCTGGCACCTTGGAGAGATATATTTGTCTTCTCAGCTTTACTTTAGGTAATTGGATTCTACCTAGAATTCTCATCAGACTGTTCACCGGTTTTCTGTTCTTTTGTGTAAAATGAGAAAATTGCCACCAACTTTTTAATGAGACCAGAGAAATTGAGCCAACTTGATCTTCAACTGGTCTTAAGTTTATTAATGTTGATATATGCAGTGTAGGACAGGATACTTGTAAATATCATATGGCTCCTGCTGATTGGGGATTAACCAGGAAGAAGTTTTAAAATGAAAGGGTGAAGAATGAATTTGTTGATGTTCCAAAATCATGCTCAGATTAGAGGTGAAGGGAAAGTATAATTTACTAAGTAATAAGAAAATCCGCAGAATTCTTTGTTTTCATTATTTTTACAATAAAATCAGTCTCTTGCAGCATACCATATTTGTAGATAGATTAGAATAAGTGATGGTCAATGTCATTAAAATTTTGTGCAACAAATGATGATAATGGTAATCTTGAGGTTTTAGACTAAAGATAGTCTGTTGAATTGATAGAATCACTTGAATAGGTGTCAAGAGATCTGAGATCTGTTCCTGGTCCTGCTGCTGACCTTAATATGTTACATTATTGTGGATCTCCATACTGTAATAGTCTCAATTATGAAGTATTAGAGTTGGTCAGGTAATCACCAGTTTTACTTCTAGTTGATATTTTAAACTAGTCTTCATTATTTTGTTCTTAGAGGAGCTTTGAAAGTCATCAGGTGGGCTTTCCAGTGAATAGGCCTACTTTGTCCTGTGTGTATACTTCTCAAATGAAATTTGAGGTTTGAAGTTAATGAGTAACATTTTGTTTTCTCAGAAGGATTTGATTATAATGAAGAGGAACGGTATGACTGTAAAGGGGGTGAACTGTTTGGAAATCAGCGAAGGTTTCCTGGACACCTTTTTTGGGACTTTCAGGTATGATTAAAAACGAAAACTTTCATTAGACCAATAAAATTGGTATTAAGTACTTAAAATGTGGTATTAGAACAGTGTAGAATATATAAGGGGTATCTTTTACAAGCTTTTGTTAATGTTATGACTTTTAACACAAACATCATTTGTTTATAATGAGTGCCCTACTTTGACTATTCCCAAAAATAATTTGAAATCATTTTCAGTGAGGTCAAATGTGATTGATAACTCTTAACTATTTAAAAATGTAAACTAACGGTGGCACAGCTAATGCTGGTGAATATGTGGGGATTATACCAAGAAACCTTTATTTCTAGTTGTTTTTAACAACTTTTATAAAGTACCAACCATTTACTATTGATAGAGTGTTTAGCATTGTGTTATAGATGCAGTTTTTAGGATTAAGGGAATTTAATTATGTCATTTCAACAGATAAACATCTTAGGTGAAAAGGATGATACACCAGTTCACTTCTGTGACAAGTGTGGATTACCTATTAAAATCTATGGACGAATGGTAAGCATAATTAAATTAAATACTGTTTGTAAATGCATGCATTTGTGTCCAGGTAGAATTCTGAAATGTATTAAGTAGATACAGTTAATCATTATCTAATGACTGAGTTTGTGACATTTTAATTTAAATAAATATGAACTAGCTAAGAGAAGTACTTGGTATGCGTGACACCAGTTTATATTTATTATACTTTTTTAAGGAAAGATTTTTTTTAAGATTTTATTTATTAATTTGAAAGAGAGGGAGAGACAGAAAAATCCTCATCTGCTGGTTCACTCCCCCAGTGACCAAAACAGCTGGAGCTGGAACAATCTGAAGCCAGGAGCCAGGAGCATCTTCTGGTTCTCCCACGTGGGTGCAGGGGCCCAAGCACTTCGGCCTTCTGCTGCTGCTTTCCCAGGCCATAGCAGAGAGCTGGATTGGAAGAGGAGCAGCCAGGACACAAACTGGTGCCCGTATGGGATGCTGGCACTGCAGGTGGAGGCTTAGCCTGTTGTGTCACAGCTCTGGCCTCCAATTTTTTTTTTTTAATTTTATTTATTTATTTGAGAGGTAGGGTTACAGACAGTGAGAGGGAGACAGAAAGGTCTTCCTTCCGTTGGTTCCCGCAATGGCTGGAGCTGTGCCAATCTGAAGCCAGGAGCCAGGTGCTTCTTCTGGGTTCCCCATGCGGGTGCAGGGGTCCAAGCACTTGGGCCATCCTCCACTGCCTTTCCAGGCCACAGCAGAGAGCTGGACTGGAAGAGGAGCAGCCAGAACTCCAACTGGCGCCCGTGTGGGATGTTGGCGCTGCACGTGGAGGATTAACCTACCGTGCTACGGCACTGGCCCCTGGCCTCTGATTTTTTTTAACAGACTAGAATAACATTAGTTATTCATTTCTGAAGTTCACTATTTTTTATATAAAATACATAAATAATATTTTTAATTTCTAAAAATGGAATTCTGATTATTAAAAAATATTTTTACACCCCTAACTGTAATTTTATAGTAACTTTATCATGTCCTCGCTCTAAAAAGATAGCTTTGCATTTGTGTTTGAAAAAAAGATTGGATTCTGTTGTACTCATATCTGTGATGATAGAGGGCACGGATTATGCACTATTGCTTTGCTCTGTATCATAGCAAAGTAACAATAATGGGCTGTTGGCTTTACAGTGTGGTTCTTGCATCATTTTACTGTGATCTGATTGTTAGATTTTTTTGAGTTCACTAATCTAAGCCAGGAAGAAATGCTAGTTAAATATAGGAGATACTAGTTATTTTTACCTCTTTAGAATAGTTTCAGGAGAAATAGGGTAAGGTTAAACATGATTATAATGTTGTTGTCAGGAGCTTTTAACGTATAGGATAGGGATCAATGGTGAAACTTACAGGGTAAGTTGCTCCCAAAGACAAGTGTACATTGTATTCATTTATTAGGAAGGAGGCCAAAGATTAATTTTTACTTTTGAATAAGTAGCACTTAATAAATGTTCTTTTTAAAAGCTCAGTGCCTTCTAGCTGTAGGTGATTATGCTTATTGATCTTTTGTGTGGAAATAAAATCTAAGTTGTTCTAGTATGCTTAATTATAATGTCTTTGTTTGCAGATTCCATGCAAGCATGTTTTTTGTTATGACTGTGCTATTTTACATGAAAAAAAGGGAGATAAGATGTGTCCAGGGTAAGAAGATAATTTTTATTATTTCTTTATAAAAACGTTTCTTTCTCCTTTCTGTCTTTCTGAGACAGAGCTCCCATCTACTAGTTCCCTTTCAGAATGCCTCCAGTGACTGAGGCTGAGGCCAAAGCTGATAGCTTGGAATTCAGTCCAGGTCTCCTGTGTAGATGACAGGGGCAGCTACTTCACCTGCTGCCTTCCAGGGTGTACACTAGCAGGAAGCTGTATCTGGGGGCAGAGTCAGGACTCAAACCCAGGCACTCCAGTACAGAATGTAGGCATTGCAAGCAGTTGTCTTAACTGGCATCTTACTTGCTAGACCAAACACCTACTCCCATCTTTTTTTTTTTTTTTTTTTTAAAGAGAGCTTTTATTTAATAAATATAAATTAAATAGGTATAGATTTTGGAATATAGTGGTTCCTCCCCCTGTAGCTGCCTTCCCACCCCTAAACCGTTCCACCTCCTACTCCCTCTCCCATCCCATTCTTCATTAAGATTTATTTATTTACTTTAAAGATTTTATTTATTCATTTGAGAGGTAGAGTTACAGACAGTGAGAGGGAGAGACAGAGAAAGGTCTTCCTTCCGTTGGTTCACTCCCCAAATGGCCACAACAGCCGGAGCTGTGCCGATCCGAAGCCAGGAGCTTCTTTCGGGTCTCCTACGCGGGTGCAGGGTCCCAAGCATTTGGGTCATCTTCCACTGCTTTCCCAGGCTATAGCAGAGAGCTCGATTGGAAGAGGAGCAGCCAGGACTAGAACTGGTGCCCATAAGGGATGCTGGCGCCGCAGGTGGAGGACTAACGTACTGTGCCACAATGCTGGCCCCCATTAAGATTTATTTTTAATTATCTTTATATCCAGAAGACCAACTCTAAGTAAAAATTTCAACAGTTTGCACCCACACAGACACACAAAAGTATAAAGTACTGTTTGAAGACAAGTTTTACCATTCATTCTCATAGTACAGCTCATTAAGGACAGAGTTCCTACATGGGGAGCAAGTGCACAGTGACTCCTGTTGTTGATTTAACAATTGACACTCTTATTTATGATGTCAGCAATCACCTGAGGCTCTTGTCATGAACTGCCAAGGCTATGGAAGCCTTTTGAGTCCACAAACTCTGTCAGTATTTAGACAGGGCCATAAGCAAAATGGAAGTTCTCTCCTCCTTTCAGAGAAAAGTACTCCTTCTTTGATGGCCCCTTCTTTCCACTGGGATCTCACAGAGATCCTTCGTGTAGATCATTTTTTGCCACGGTGTCTTGGCTTTCTATGCCTGAAATGTTCTCATGGAGCTTTTCAGCCAGATCTGAATGCCTTAAGGGCTGATTCTGAGGAGAGAGTTATTTAGGGCATTTGTCATTCTATGAGTCCACTGTGTGACCTGATTCCAATATTGGATCATTCTCTTCTTTTTAATTCTATCTATTATTATTAGCAGACATTTGGTCTTATTTATGTGACCCCTTTGACAATCCTATCTATATGATTAGTTACAGAATATCATTTTAACATGTAAGATGGCATTAGTACCTGCCAACTTAGTGGCTGCCCCCATCTTTTTAAAAACAGTTTAGTTTGTAATATAATCATTATGAGCTGGGTCGAAAATCAGAGTATGTTTTAAAACAGGCAGGCAATCAAATGTGTAGTCATGGCCAATCTTCCTCTATGAGCCCAGAGTTGTTATTAGCCTCCTTAAGATAGACCTGGGTGTAACTGTTGTCAATTCATATTGGTTAAAATGATGAAGCCTACTTGCCATTGTAGAATTACAAGTAGTATTATAAATCACATGCTGTTATTCTAAATTTTTTTGATGGGACATTAGAGATAGTATGGTATTGATTTATAACAAATACGCTTGGTTTTATAATCTGTCTTCTGCTGTCTATTAGCTATATGACATAGGCTGTTTCTTCTTTGTAAAATAGGGCTGATAATAGTATCTACCCCTCTGGTGTATTTTTAGGAGTATCTATCTAGGCATGTAGTAAGCAAATTTAAGTATAAGCTCTTAGTATATTCAAATCTGATTCTGTCTTGAGTATATGTTACAATACCCTCATGACATAGACTCAAGAAAGTAATGAGTTATAGCTATCTGGGGATGTCTTGAAGGAACCAAAATAAAGTAGGAGTTTTTATTTCAATTTAGAGCTCCCTGTTAATGACTTCAGAAATACAATGAAGCTTGCTTGGAATAGCCATAGTCCTCTTAGATTCCTTATAACCTGTGCTTAAAGTTACCCCAAGATTTGTAGTCTTGGTTGATAACAAAGCTATGAATAGTTGTGAGGGATGATTCCTTTTGTGTGTATGTGTATGTGTGAGAGAGATTTATTGATTTATTTGAAAAATAAAGTTACACAGAGGCAGAGGCAAAGAGAGAGAGAGAGATCTTCCGTTGCTGTTTCATTCCCCAGATGGCCGTATCAGTCAGAGCTGGGCTGATCCAAAGCCAAGAGCCAGGAGCTTTTTCTGGGTCCCCCACGTGGGTGCAGGGGCCCAAAGACTTAGGCCCAAGCACTTGGGCCATCTTCTACTGCTTTCCCAGGCCATAGCAGAGAGCTGGATTTGAAATGGACCAGCTGGGACTTGAAATGGTGCCCATATGGGATGCTGGCCCCGCAGGCTGTGGCTTTACTTGCTACTCCATGGAGCTGGCTCCAGATGATTCCCTTTTGTGATGTAGGAAATTAGCATCATTAGGAGAGAAAGGGATGAATCATTGACCCACTCAGTGACAACTAATTCTCTTTGGCTTATTCTTCCCAGCTTTTTTTTTTTTTAATATTTATTTATTTATTTGAAAGGCAAAGTTACAAAGAGACAGAGAGAGAAAGAGAGAGGTCTTTCATCTGCTGGCTCACTCCAGATGGCCGCTACTGCCAGAGCTGGGCCAATCCAAAGCTAGGAGCCAGGAGCTTCTTCCAGGTTTCCCTTGGTGGGTGCAGGGCCCTAAGGACTTGAGCCGTCTTCTACTGCTTTCCCAGGCCATAGCAGAGAGCTGGATCAGAAGAGAAGCAGTTGGAACTCGAACCGGCACCCACATAGGAGGCCGGGGCTTCAGGCCTGGGCTTTAACCCACTGCGTTGCATGTTGACCCCTTTTCCCAGCTTTTTAAAGTAACTGATTATAAAATCTGTAATGTGAGATTCAAAGAATATTCTGTAGAATTGTAACTCAGAAAAAGTATTTACTACTTGGTTTTGGGTATTTTCTCAGAAGGCTAATTTTCCAACATAGTGTACATTCACTTTAAGTTACATTGTAGGGGCAGGTTTGGCTAGGCTGTAAGATGTCCACATCTCATATTTGAGCTCCTGGGTTTCATTCCCAGCTGTGCTTCTGATTCCAGCTTCCTTCTAATGTAGACCATGATGGCAATGGTGATGACCCAGGTAATTGGGTTCCTGCCATCCGTTTGGGAGACCTGGTGAGTTCTTGGCTCTCAGTTTCAACTCTGGTGTTTGCAGATATTTAGTGAGGGAACCAGTTGGTAGGTGTTTTTCCTGTTTTTCTATTTCTCTGCCTTTCAGCTAAATATATTTAAAAAAATCTAGTAGTGATTGCTTCATTGGGTTAAAAGATATCAGAATTAAACACTGTGTAGTAGACATTAAAATGTCTTCTTTTTATATGAGAGTAACTGAAAAACTTCATGGAAAATGGTATTAAAAGATAAATTTATTTTGGTGCAAAAAATATTTGAAATCCACGTATAGCTTTTTCATAATATTTGTTTTCTATGGACTTTTTTGAAGACCATGATATAAATGTGTTAATGTTTAAAAGGAAATTTAGTTTTCAGGGTACTAAATGTCATTCCAGGAAGCACCTTGCTTTGTGTGATTCTTAGCCATTTTAGGACAGATGCTTTTTTGGATAAACAGATTTAGATCGGCAAATGAAATGGCAACCAGAATTAACGTGAATATTACATCCTACTGCATTTACTTATTTAAATATTTATATGTTTAGTTGCAAGAGTTACAAAAGAGAGAGGAAGAGACAGTGAGATCTTCCATCCACTGATTGATTCCCCAGATAGCTGCAATGGACAGGGCTGGGCCAGGCTGAAGCCAGGAGCTTCATCTGGGTTTCCTATGTGGGTGCAAGGGCCCAAACACTTGGGCCATCTTCTGCTGCTTTTCCCAGGCCATTCATAGGGAGCTGAATCTAAAGTGGAGCAGCTGGGACACAAGCTGGCACCCATATGGGATGCCAGTGTCCCAGATGACGCTATACACACTATGCCACGATGCCAGTACCACTACTTCTGTTAAGCAGCACCCAAAAAGAATGTACCTCTCATCCTGTTCATGTGTAGATACTTAGGTATGTACAGTGAATCAAAAACAAACAGAAAAAGGCATGTCAAATGGACACTTAAGGGAAGCATACTAGTCAGAAGGCATGTCAGATTCATAGATATAACTCAAAATCAAGAGTACAGATCTATTTAATGTGGTATCAAATGACAACATATTTCATGATAAAAACTTTTATCTATACATACATAGTGCTTAATTTGATTAAAAACTTTCGCTGTTTAATTTGATCTTAAGACTACTTTTTAAGGTGAAATCATACAAAAACCTTGTGAGTTACCTAGAGTAGATAAGTTATAGAACCCATTCTACATCCCAGATCTTCGAATTTCTAGTTGAGTCCTCTTTCCACTATGTCAAGAAAACTTGAAAGGCAAAAATAAAATAAATGGGGGCCAGTGCTGTGGTAGCAGGTAAAGCTACTACCTGCAGCGCCAGCATCCCATTCAGGTGCCAATGTGATTCTTTGGCTGCTCCACTTCTGATCCAGCTCCCTGCTAGTGTGCCTGGGAAAAGCTGCAGAGAGTGGCCCAAGTGCTTAGGCCCCTTAACCAATGTGGGAGATCTGGAAGAAGCTCCTGGCTTCAGAACCAGCCCAGCTCCTGCCTTTGGGGTTGATTAAGTGAGTGAACCAAAGGATGGAAGATCTCTCTGTCTCTCCCTTTCTCTGTGTAACTTTAAAAAAATCTTATAAAAAAAAAAAGATTTATTGATTTGAGAGGCAGAGGTACAGACAGAGGGAGAGATAGAGTCTTCCATCTGCTAGTTCATTCCCAAAATGGCTGCAGTGGCCAGAGTTGGGTCAATCAGGAGCTTCTTCCAGTTTTCTTCCAGGGGTCCAAGCACTTGGGCCATCTTCCACCGCTTTCCCAGGCCACAGCAGAGAGCTGGATTGGAAGTGGAGCAGCTGGGACTTAAACCAGCACCACTATGGGATGCTGGCATCGCAGGCGGAGGCCTAACATACTCTGCCACAGCACTGGCCCTGACCATGAGTCTTAAGAAAATGTTAAGTTGAATTTAGTGCTCCCAATCTACAATGGCAGGAAACTACTAATTTTTAGTAGTAAATTTGTTGGACAGTGCAGAAAAACTGAAAAGATTCTTGGTAGTCAAGATTTGTTTATGAACCTTGGTTGTTAGGATCATCTTACCTATTGTAGTTTTTGCAACATCTTCCACTTAGTGTCTTCCACTTAATATTGTTTGTTCAACAAACACTATTGCTCAATAACACTATACAAGTTTGAATTCTAGGATTATAAATGAGATCCTTTGCTTTGTCTTTCCATGATCTTTTTGCCAGTGGATGTGAAGCATAGAGTTGTTTGAGGAAATTAGATAAATTCTAGATCTCAAAAAGAATAAGGTCTCTTAAAAACATACTCTGATGAATATTTTAAATGTAATCTCGTGTTAAGATTTCTAAGGTTGACAGAAATGCTGATACTCTAGATAAGACAACAAAGTGAAGAAGGCTAAAGGCTCGCTAAGAGTACCTGTAACGTTTAATTGTGAACTTTTGCCATATTTTAAAATATGCACTTTAAAAACCATTTTTTTTTTAGTAAATCAAAATTTTTTCCCCTTCTGATTTAGCTGTAGTGATCCTGTGCAGCGAATTGAGCAGTGCACACGAGGTTCTCTCTTCATGTGTAGCATTGTTCAAGGGTGCAAGAGAACGTATTTGTCGCAAAGAGACTTACAGGCTCATATCAACCATCGCCATATGAGAGCTGGAAAACCTGTTACTCGAGCTTCACTGGAAAATGTTCATCCTCCTATTGCCCCACCACCAGCTGAGATCCCTGACCGCTTTATAATGCCACCAGACAAGCACCACATGAGCCATATCCCGCCAAAGCAGCACATCATGATGCCACCACCTCCTTTGCAGCATGTGCCCCACGAGCACTATAATCAGCCTCACGAGGATATCCGTGCTCCTCCAGCAGAATTGTCCATGGCTCCACCTCCACCTCGTTCGGTCAGTCAGGAAACCTTTCGTATTTCAACAAGAAAACACAGCAATTTAATAACTGTCCCTATTCAGGATGACTCAAGTTCAGGTGCTAGAGAACCACCACCTCCTGCCCCAGCACCTGCTCACCATCATCCTGAATATCAGGGTCAACCAGTGGTATCGCACCCGCATCATATTATGCCTCCACAGCAACATTACGCACCACCCCCACCTCCTCCACCACCAATAAGCCATCCAATGCCACATCCTCCCCAGGCCGCAGGTACTCCTCACTTGGTATATAGCCAAGCTCCACCTCCACCAATGACCTCTGCTCCACCACCAATTACCCCTCCCCCTGGACATATTATTGCCCAGATGCCACCTTATATGAACCATCCTCCTCCAGGACCTCCCCCACCTCAGCATGGTGGCCCGCCTGTAACTGCTCCCCCTCCTCACCATTACAATCCTAACTCTTTACCCCAGTTCACTGAAGATCAAGGAACTCTGAGTCCTCCATTTACACAGCCGGGGGGAATGAGTCCTGGTATATGGCCTGCACCAAGAGGGCCGCCTCCTCCTCCACGAATGCAGGGTCCGCCTTCTCAAACCCCACTTCCTGGACCACATCATCCAGATCAGACAAGATACAGACCGTATTACCAATGATAATAGTATTCTGAACTGAAGATAACAATAAGGAAAAAAAAAACTTATGTATAGTTAATCTTTTAATTAAGCTCTGACTTTTTGGGGAAGGAACAGTACCTCTTACTGAGGCTATAAAACACATAGGGTCTGGTCTCTTGAAATGGTTTTAAATCTTGACCTTAGGATTGATTTCAAGTACTATACTATAGTACAAATAAGTGGCTCAGTTGAGCATAGCTGTATTTTAACATCTTTGTTCCCCGAGTGTGGTAAATTGACCCAGAGGTGACCATTTGTAAAAAATTTGAAAAAAATTTGCATTGTTTCACTTTCAAAAGTACTGCTTTTGTTAAACCCAATGTTTAGTTTTCCTTGTGATACATTTTGTTAACCTGTGTAAAAGGATTAAATTTCAATATGGTTGTAAAAATACTATTTTTATGTGAATTTAAGTGCAGCCACATACTGTTTTTAAAAACCATATGTTTTACCACTAATTTCCCAAAGTTACAATAAAATCCTGAAAGTAAAAATCTATTAGAATTTGCTGTAAGGCAGACTGTTAAATGATAGAGAAATATTTCACATTTTAGGCACTGAAATTTTGAGGTATCGAAATATGTAATGCACTTCACTTGGATGCCTTTCCATTTGAGGCAGCCTCAGAAGCACCAGACAAACATTGGAGTTCCAGTACTGAGATATGTTTGTGATATTAAAAGGCATTACTAATTCTTTGGAAAGCTAGGGCCAGAGTGTCAGCTCTACAGGCCCAAGCTGGTGGGGGAGGCTGTTACTCATGAATGCTTCTTACTGAATGATTGGAATCACATGATGCACCACACTTAGTACTCTCCAGTTAGATCATTTTATAGAACTGTTTAAATGGTATTATTTAGATGAAATGTGTTCTCTGTTCATTTTCTTAAGCTAAATATCTAGGGTTAAATAGGCTTTATGTATAGTTCCTCATTTCATAGTAGAGTTTGATCCTGTGTTAAGTGGGCTCTTGATTACTGGATTTTAATCTACAATTTGAATGCTATGGAGGATTTGAATAATGTATTAATGAAGGACATTTTCTTGTAACCACAAACTTGCATTTGCTCAGGTTTCATTGCTGTGTGATAAGAGTTTTTTTCCCTCTAACTTGACATTTAAACAACTATTATTTTCTAGTCCTTTTGTTGGTTAAACAGTCTGAACTTGAAACATTTTAGCATGGAGTCAGTGGTGAAGACTACCAGATAATTTTGTATTGGGGAAGAAAAAAGTAATTACTAAATTGTGAATTTCAGTGCTTTCTAAGGTGCCTTTAGAGACAGCTTTTACATTACAGGGGCTTGTTACAGTCCAGCTAAGGTGACCACTTACAGTTTTACAGAACTCGTGTATAAATCAACATTCTTGGGATATTATTATATATCCTTTGAATCAACCCCTGTGAAGTTTTTCCTCCCCCCTGAAATGGTGCATAATATAAACATGAAATGTGTAGTATGCAGATATCATTTATTAGATAGATTGTAGTATATAAATTTAGGGCATATTTCTTTTCAACAAAGGGTAAACTGATTGCTAATTTGCCATTTTATTCTGTCAGGTACAGGCAAAGCAGTTTTCTCATCCTGGATGATCCAGATGCAAAGTCCTTTCTGAATTTAGAGCAGAGATTAGAAATAATACAAATGGCCATTTCTGCTTTGGCCAAAAATGACTAATACATTTCTTTCTTTTAAGTTAAGCGAGTGATTTTTTCACCCGTAGTAGTTTGCGAGTCCAGTGTTAATGCACTATCTCTAGTGAGAATCCGTGTTGTTAGAAGCATGGGAGTGAAGTCGTGTGAACGGTTGATGGTGAGTGCTTCTGTCATATTACTGTAGGTACTTGGACTGGTGCACACTTGATTCCTTTTCATGCCCCTGTTAAGGAGCTGTAAAAAATATTACTGTTAAAAATCCAGACCTTTCTTTGCTTCATGTAATGAGAAGATAGCTAAATTCACTGTAGAGCTTCTCAGAAGAGCTCTCCTTTTATTGAAATTTACTAGAGTTGAATGTGGTAAGAAACCACCTAGCCTATGTATTGGATTAAAAAAAAAATCAATGGCATGATAAAATTCCACGTTAAAAGAATTCTTAGAGGCTTTAAAAAATGACCTATTTTCAGTTAGGCTTAATGAATAAATATTATGCAGGGAAGCAGATCAGATGAATGTCTTGTAGCAGACAAAATTTTTAAATGGTGTTAGACTTGAATTCGTCAGTTAATTATTTGGATGAGGGTGGGTGGGTAGAAGGATAACA
Source organism: Oryctolagus cuniculus (assembly GCF_051225735.1). Lineage (NCBI taxonomy): Eukaryota > Metazoa > Chordata > Mammalia > Lagomorpha > Leporidae > Oryctolagus > Oryctolagus cuniculus. Next base: position 136,185,122 of record NC_142869.1, on the reverse strand, counting down.
AAATTGCTGTTAGTGTTTCTTTCCTTAAGGAAAAAGATGTGAATCCCAGCCTTATTTCAGGGAAGCCTTTGAAGCTATGATGGACATAAGTCTAAATTAAATGTATGTTTGTTTCATTATATTGCTCTTAAGACTACTGAGGTGACAGTTTAATTCTTAAAACAATAAAATGGAAGCATAAATACTATCTTGCCTAGATGAATTTTTACCTAATGATGACACATTTGGGAAAATGCAGAATTTTCCATGTTTATGTTGTTTCAACTTTCTACGGTAAAATTAGTATCACTTTTTAAAGATTAAAAGCAACAAGTTGAATGCTGTATTTCTTCAGTGGCCTGTCAAGAATCTATTATAAAAAAATAAAATTTTGGCTGATTAAAAAACATGAAAAAATTATAACAATATAGATCGTTGCAAAGACTTTAAGGAACTATCCATTTGGCTCTGTAAAAAGCAATTAATCAGTTGTGTAAATAGTAATTAGATGCACAGAAATGGAAATGGAAAATGGTCCTTGAACATATTCTTAGAACTCACAGTAAGTGGCTCTTTACTTCATGAAGTATATAGAACTGCTTGAGGCTTTGTTCTCACTAGTGTAGTGGAAGAGGTCCTTTTTTGGAGGGACCTCAGTCCCATCTGTAATAGATGTTTTTGAAAAGATCCTGTTAAGTACTTGAAAAAAATTTACAAGTACCTAAAAGATTTCTCTATTAAAGTAGCTATCAAATGGCCATATTGATGCCAAGTGAAGTTTGACATAATCATACTCAAATGTACTGTATTGTGATTGAAGTAGATTTGTTTTTCCTCATTAAAGTGTGGCCTGGAAACCAACCAGAATTCACTTGACTGCTAGTGAAGTAGTGTGGGTTGTGTGAAGCTTAGAAAGAAAGGAGTGGTAAAAGCTAGATGTGAAACACTTGGTAGTGATGCTCATAAAACTGAGATTTTCAAACACTTGTGTGATTCATGCCCCTTTAATTTTCCATCAATGAAGAGCAAAGTTTTTTTTTAAGGGAAAAAAAAAACTTAAAACAACACTCCAGTGTTAAACTTTGATTTTCCCCTCTCCGTATCTTTATTTTGTGTTAATTAAAAAAAATTTTTTTTGACAGGCTAATAAACTTTTCAATTTTGGGCCATTATCAAAGTGCAAGATTGAAACGAACAATGGAAAATGATGATTTTTGTTAGACACTTTTGTTCTAGAACCCAAGAATATTCCATTTCTATTCTGAGTAGATAAAAGCACCAGCCTTCGTATTGCATTTAAGCCCATTTCTTAACTATTCTGCTTCTAAAATTGTTCTCCCCTTTGCCTTCTTTCTTTTACTTCTCTTCCTGTTTCTTTGAAAACCTTTAACTAACTTTCTATTTTTAGATTTATACCCATTTTCAGTCACACAAGTATCAGATGCGCTGGGAAATGTAATGAAGGTGACATCCCCTCAACCCCTCTCCTAGAGGGCCCTTTCCTCAGAGGTCAGTGGGGTTAGCACGTTACTGCTTGTATCTGATTGTCTGGGTTGCAGATCTGACAACTAGTTAGGCTCCGTGCTCTGGGAAGCGTCCACATCCGTACTCCGTGTAGTATTTTGACCCATGTGAGAGTAAGTTTGGAAGGGGCTGAGTGATGATCTGGCGGCCACCTCCACAGGAACACCAGTTGGCCTTCAGGAGTTCTCAGGAGCCCGGTGAGAGACCATACAGGCCCTGGTTTTGGTATAACAAGGAAAATTGTATTGGCATTGAAAAAAAGTGATGGGGAAATATTGACTCCTCACCCCTCCCCAGGATCTCTGTGTGGAGAGAGGTGCACCCTTCCCCTTGCTTAGCTGAAGTGGAGGGAATTAAACTTGAAATCTAGTAACGGGCTCATAACAGCAGACAGTTTTTGGCCCTTCCTTAGCCAGGCAGCTAAGGAGTTGACTCTGCCACCCTTCCTCCAGCCTACAGCAGTAGAGCAAGACCCCAGCTGATGGGGAGGGGAGTACGGAAGGGAAGGGAACTTAAGACCTTGCCTCCTGCCCTCACTGAGAACCCCACTGCCTGATAAAACCCAAAGACCCTGACTTGTAGGCCAGTGCTGGCAGATAGATCTCTGTAGTTGCCCTGGCTTTGGAAGTCTACCCCTGTGGAACACATCTGTCCATACTTCCATCACTCTTGCATGGGCCTGCTGTGTACCCCCAAGACCGAGCAGGTGACTCAGCTTTGTGCCAGCCTGGATGGCCATCGGGCTGCCTTCATCACCCTTCTCCCAACCTTGGGCAGGCAGCAAGGAACCACAGGATTGTATCTTGGAACTTGGTGCCTGGCTGGTAAAACCCAGTCTTGGTCAGATCCTCATGGTCCCCAGGCCAGTGACTACAGGTCAAACTTCCAGACTTGTCCCAGCATCAGGTGGAGAGGTCTGTACCCCAGAGGTGATAAGGTTTTTCTGTGTGCATCACCATGAACCTCATGTGGAGAAACCTCTGGCTCTTCTTTGGTGTCAAGTGCAGTCCTGTGTTTCCAGTGGGTCAGACTTAAATCCCCGCTAGCATCATTTGTGTCTAGTTGTAGTGGCTTCAGACTGTGAGTCCATCTCAGCAGCAGATGGCCCCAAGCAGTGTGGACTTGCTCCCTGCCCCTATGCTGCACTGTCTGGGCAGGCTGTGAGGTTTGGGTATGGTATATTATTGTGGTGTTGGTGGCCACAGAACTGGGCATCTGTGCCTGCTCTGGCCCCTGGGAAGAGGCTTGCAGGAATGGACAATTCTTTTTTGATGCTCTCCCTCCCCCATCAACTCTGGTTTATTCTCATTGGCTTGCCAGCTGTAGATTTGAGCACAGGCATTACTGAGGCAGTGATGGCAAACTGGCCGCAGATTTGCAATAAACCGCTATTTAGGGCGCCCCCTAGCGCAGAAGTGCTGGAAATGTCCACAGGCTCGGAGAAAATAAGTGAAAGGTTCAGAATTTCTGGAAGGATGACCACAAAGATGATGAAGACGGGGAAAAAGTGAGTAAGACTTCAATGTGCGGAAGATTTCATATGCCACAAGCATCAGTAACTCGGGGAACCACAGCTCAACTAAAGAACACAATAAGGTGCCAGAAACCAACCACCTAGGATTGTGACATTGTGAAATGCTTGTATAAAAAATTTAAAATATCCGTTTTATGAAAACTCAGTAAACATCAGGGGGACACAGAGAAATGGTTTAATTACTCTATTTTTAGATATATTTTTAAAAATTTATTTGATAGGGAGAGTGACAGGAGAGACACAGAGAGACCTTCCATCTGCTGGTTCATCCCTCAAATGGCCACAACAGCCAGGGTTGAGCCAAACTGAAGCCAGGAGACTGGAACTCCATCTGGGTCTCCCTCATGGATGGCAGGGGCCCAGGCACCTGGGCCATCCTCTGCTGCCTTCCCAGGCACATCAGCAGGGAGCTGGTTTGGAAGCAGAGCAACAGGGACTTGAATTGATATGGGATGCCAGTGGTTGCAAGCAGTGGCTGAACCCACTGTACCGCAGTGGCAGCCCTGATTCACTACTCCAACAGAGAAGACAAGTGGAAGTAATTTTAGAAGTCAAATATTCCATTTGGAAAGTACACTAAGCAAAATTTAAAATGTGATAGAAAACATCAATAGCAAAATTGATCAAAAAGAATCAGTGAGCTGAAAGAATATTTGAAAGTACAGAGATTGGATGAAAATGGAGGAGTAGGGAGGGAGCTTACTGCTCTAATCTAGGAGAAGATAATTTGAAAAAAAGGAAGAGTTAGGGAAGAGTTAGGGAGAAAATGGCAGAGGAAACTCACGCGAATTAGAGGGGACAGCAGACCTATGTGGAGGGTGTGGACAGTCACAAATCAGGACCCAGCAGCCGAGAGCCTCTGCACCAGCTTTGGAGAGAGGTGAGACCAGACTGCAGCAGCCCAAGCCACTGGAGATAAATTGCGGGAAAAGCCAGGAGGGAATCCGGCTTGGAGCCTTGTGGGGGACTGTGTACCTGCCAAACTAGAGGAGGGACAAAAAAGGGGGAGGTACACTTCTCTCTCCCTGTTCACCCTGCAGCAGCATCCTGTAACAAGCCGATACACAGCAGGTGCCATTTTGTACATACATAACAGGTGTGCCAGCTCGTGTCTGTGCCCAGCCACCAACCTAGCGGAGACTCCTGAGTCTGGTGGGGAGAACTGATGGGAGGCTTGTGTGCCAGGACTGTGAAAACACAGGCTGTGTGGGAAGACTCACGGTGGCTGGGACTTTGGGCAGTCACTGGGGGAGGCTCCACACGCTCAGGGCTCCCTGGTTCTCTGGTGAGGGACATTGCTGTATCTGAGCTTACACCGAGGACTGCACAGATCCTTTGTGTGGTCCCTGTGGAAGTGTGAACGAATATTATACCCACTGGGGCTAGGGGCCAGGCACCGGTCTCCTTTGAGGAGAGGAAATGAGCTGAGTCTATACCAACAGAACAGAAAAACCTCCCCACTGAATGAAAAAAAAAAAAAAAAGGACATTTACGATGCCCAACCTGGGTGTCACCTTAACACTCCCTTCACCCTGGAGCACTGAAGAGAGCTCCCTGGCCACACCCACCACACAGCTCTAGGTATTCCTTGAAAGCAGACCCTCCACTAATCCACACAGACACAGTCCAAAGATAAAAGCCGCCACCACAGCAAAAAAGGAACCAATGAGTATTTCCACAAATGCCGAATAACAAATGCACCAATTCAATAAACAAGAATAAGGAACATAGCATGATGCCCCCAAAAGAATACAGCACTTTAGTACTAGATTGTGAAATGAAGAGTTTGAAGAAATGCAAGAAATGAAATTCAAAAAATTGGTCATAAGATCACATAGAAGTAATCAGACGTGCATGCATGAACTAATGAAAACAGAGTTGGTGGAAGAATAATGAAGGGAGTTCAGGGGAACATTGAGGCAGTATGCAAAGAGCGAATATTTGAGTAACTGAGGTTGGAGGGCATCTTGAAAATGTTAAAGAGGTGGGAAGCATATTCAAAGAGATAATAAGGCTTTCCAAACCAAGAGAAAGACACAACTTTCCAGCTACAGGAAGATTGGAGATCACCCCATTCAAATCAAACAAGCTTACTCTAGGTGCAGCGGGTTTAAAGCCCTGGCCTGAAGCACTGGCATCCCAAATAGGTGCCAGTTTGAATCCTAGCTGCTCCTCTTCTGATCCAGCTCTCTGCTATGGCCTGGGAAAGCAGTAGAAGATGGCCCAAGAGCCACATGGGGGACCCGGAAGAAGCTCCTGGCTTTGGGTCAGCGTGGGTCTGGCTGTTGTGGCCATTTGGGGAGTGAACCATTGGATGGAAGACCTTTCTCTGCCTCTCTCTGAAACTCTGTCTTACAAATAAATAAAATAGCCGGCGCTGCGGCTCACTAGGCTAATCCTCCGCCTTGTGGTGCCGGCACACCGGGTTCTAGTCCCGGTCAGGGCACCGGATTCTGTCCCGGTTGCCCCTCTTCCAGGCCAGCTCTCTGCTGTGGCCCGGGAGTGCAGTGGAGGATGGCCCAAGTGCTTGGGCCCTGCACCCCATGGGAGACCAGGAGAAGCACCTGGCTCCTGCCATCAGATCAGTGCAGCGTGCCGGCCGCGGTGGCCATTGGAGGGTGAACCAATGGCAAAAGGAAGACCTTTCTCTCTGTCTCTCTCTCTCACTGTCCACTCTGCCTGTCAAAATAAATAAATAAATAAATCTTAAAAAAAAAAAAAACAACAACAAGCTTACTCCCAAAACATACGTAATAAAGGTCTCCAAGATTAAAAATATAGAGTGGACTCTCAAAGCTGCAGGAGGGAAGGAACAAATGACACAAAGGGGTCCCCATGCACCCGATGCAGACTTGTTGGCAGGAATCTTACAGGCAGGAGAGTGGAATGAGAATTCCAAAGTCCTGAAGGGAAGAACTGCCAACAAAACATCCTTTACCTATGAAGAATTAAAGATGTTCCCAGGCCAACAAAAAGCTAAGAGTTTATCACCACCAGATCTGTATGGTGGGAAATCTGTATGGTGGGAACTAAGGAAATTCTTCAAACTGAAAGGAAGAAATGTTAACAAGTAAGAAGGAAATAACAGAAGGTGGAAAACACATGGGTAAAAGAAGTTGGCTATACTGACATAGTGAATAAACCACGTCTTTGGTATGAAGACTAAGAAAACAACAATTAAAAATATTAACTGTGTTAATATGTTAAAAGGCAGAAATTATAGAACGGTGTAAGTTGGGAAATCAAAAATTCAAAATGTGAAGAGGAATGGCATGCAAGTATGGGGGTCCTTATTTGTATTCTTTTTGTCTTTTCCTGTCTGTCATTCATGTCCTACTGCTATCATTTCAAAATAGCTGGTTACAACCAAAAGAAGATTTCTGTAAGTCTTATGGTCACCATAAAACAAAAATCAATAATAAACTGACTGAAATGGTAAGAAGGGATCAAACCACTTAACCACAAAGGAAGTTTGTAAGAGAGGGACAGAGACATAAGCGAGCTGCAATAAAATTAGCAAGTATCAAAATGGCAGTAATAAGATCTTACCTGTCAATAATTTCCTTAATGTCAATGGATTAAATTCTCCGAGTAAAAGACATAGTGACAATAGAGTTAAAAACGAGACTCAACTATATGCCACTTATATGAAGCTCACTTCACCTCTAAGGTCGTTAATAGACTGAAAGTGAAAGGATGAAATAAGATACTCCGTGCAAATGGAACCCAAAAGAAAGCAAGAGTAACAGTACTTATATCAGATAAAGTATACTTAGTACAAAAGAGACAAGGAGAGCCATTACAAATGATGCAAGGTTCAATCTTGCAAGAGAAAACAACAATTGTAAATATATATACACCCCAATATTTGGGGGGCATCTCAATACATAAGGCAAGTATTAATAAGCTTAAAGTAAGGGGCAGATTCCAATACAATAACAGTAGGGGACTTTTACACTCTACTTTCAGACAGATAGAAAATCAACAAATAAAGAGAGTAAAATTGTACCCAAAGACAATTGGAAATAAAAACATCTATAGAATGTTCCATTCAGTAGCTGCAGAATTCACAATCTTGTCAACAGTGTATGGAACATCCTCTAAGACAGAGGATGTAAAGGGTCACAAAGCAAGTATCAACAGAAAACATATCTACTATCTTTTCTGACCATAATGCAATAAACTGGGAATCACAAGTAAAACTTCAGAAACTACACAAATATCTGGAAAGTAAACAATTTCCTCCTGAATAACCAATGGATCAAGACAAAAATTAGGAAAGACATTTTAAAAATTTCTTGAAATGAGCGTATACCAAAATTTATGGAATAAAATAAAAACAGTATAAGAGGAGAGTTGATAGGTTAAGGTTTTATCAAAGAAGTAGAATGGTCCCAAGCAACTCACCACTGCATGTTAAGAAATTAGAAAAGCAAAGAACAAATCAAACCCCAAATTAGTAGAAACAAAGAAATAATAAAAGTCATAACAGAGATGAATGAAATAGAGACTAAAACAACTACACACAAAAAGTCAATAAAATGAACAGCTGGTTCTTTGAAAAGATAGAATTAACAAACTCTTAGCTAGACTAAGAAAAAAAGAGAAAATCCAAATAAAAAGTCCGAAATAAAAAGGGAAACAGTACAGCAGATACCATAGAAACACAAAGGATTATTAGAGATTACCATGAACAATTCCATAACAAATTTGATATCCTAGAAGAAGTGGGTGAATACCTCGACACATCCTCCTTACCAACATTGAATCATGAAGAAACAGAGTATCTTCACAGACCATAATGAGCAATGATAATGAATCTGTTGTGAAAAGTCTCCCATCAAAAGAAAAGCCCAGGATGAGATGGCTTCACTTCTGAATTCTACCAAGCATTTAAAGAATTAATGTCAACTTTTCTTAAAATTTCAAAAAATGGTAGAGGAGGGAATTCTGCCAAACTCATTCTAAACCAGACAAGGGCAAAACAAGGTAAAAAAACTTACAGGTCAATATCCTTGATGAACACAAATGTAAAAATCCTCATTAGGGATAGGAATTGTGGTGCAGTGGGGTAAGCCATGACTTACAACACAGGCATCCCATACTGGAGAGCTGGTTTGAGTCCTGGCCACTTGACTTCCAATCCAGCAACTGCTAATATACCTGGGATGGCAGTGGATCATGGCCCAGGTACTTGGGTCCCTGTCATCCGTGTGGGGGCCCTGGATGGAGTTTCTGGTTCCTGACTTTGGCCTGGTCCAGCCCCAATCGTGGCCATTTGGGGAGTGAATCAGTGGTTTGAAGATTCTCTCGCTCTGTCTCTTCCCAATATTCTTTTCAAATAAATGAATGAATAAATAAATAAATAAATCTTTTAAAAATCCTCAACAAAATAGTAGAATACCAAATTAACAACACATTAAAAAGATTATTCACCAGGGCCAGCGCTGTGGCATAGCGGGTAAAACCACCACCTGCTGTGCCAGCATCCAGTATGGGAGCTGGTTCTAGTCCCAGCTGCTCCACTTCCAATCCAGCTCCCTGTTATGGCTTTGGAAAGCAGTAGAGGATGGTCCAGGTCCCTGGGCCCCTGCATCTGCGTGGGAGGCCTGGAGAAAGCTCCTGTCTCATGGGTTCGGATCAGTGCAGCTCCAGTTGTGGCCATCTGGGGAGTGAACTGGCATATGGAGGATCTCTCCCTCTCTTTGCCTCTGTCTCTGCCTCTCTGTAACTCTGCCATTCAAATAAATAAATAAATCTTTTTTAAAAAAGAGCACAAATGCAAGAAAAGTGAAGTCAATATAAATAAAAAAAGAAAGATTATTCACCATGATTAAGTAGGATTCCTTCCAGGGTTGCCTGATGGTTCAGCATACTCAAATCAATAAATATGCTATATCATATCAACAGAATGAAGGACAGCACTCATGGGATCATCTCAATACATGCAGAATAGGCACTTGATAAAATTTAACATCCATTCATCATAAAAACTCCGAACAAATTAGGCATACAAGGAATATATCTCAACATAATAAGTGTCATATATCATAAGCCAACCCCTAACATCATACTAAGTGGGGAAAAGCTGATTACTTTTTATTTATTTATTTATTTTTGACAGGCAGAGTGGACAGTGAGAGAGAGAGACAGAGAGAAAGGTCTTCCTTTGCCGTTGGTTCACCCTCCAATGGCCGCCGCGGCTGGCGCGCTGCGGCTGGTGCACCGCGCTGATCCAATGGCAGGAGCCAGGTGTTTCTCCTGGTCTCCCATGAGACCATCCTTGGACCATCCTCCACTGCACTCCCTGGCCACAGCAGAGAGCTGGCCTGGAAGAGGGGCAACCGGGACAGAATCCGGCGCCCCGACCAGGACTAGAACCCGATGTGCCGGCACCGCAAGGCGGAGGATTAGCCTAGTGAGCCGCAGTGCCAGCCGCTGATTACTTTTTAAAATCTGGAACAAGACAAGATGTCCACTTTTACCACTTAATCAACACAGTACTGGAAGTCATCTCCATGGAAATTGGGCAAGAGAAAGAAATAAAAATCACCCAAATCAGAAATGAGGAATTCAAACTGTCTCTGTTTGCAGATGATATGACCTCATGTATAGAAATTCCTCAAAAACTCCATTCAAAAACTATTAGAGGGGTTGGCATTGTGGTGTAGTGGGTTAAGCCACCACCTGCAATGCTGGCATTCTATATCAGAGCACTGGTTTGAGTCCCAGCTGCTCCACTTCCCATCTGGCTCCTTGGTAATGTGCGTGGGGAGGGCGGCGAAAGATGACCCAAGTACTTAGGCCACTGCCACCCAAAGGGGAGACCTGTCTGGAGTTCTGAGTCCTGGCTTCTGCCTGGACCAGCCTGAACTTTGCAGCCATTTAAGGAGCGAACCAACACATTGAAGATCTCTCTCTCTCTTTTCCACTGTCACTCTACCTTTCAAAAATAGATAAAAACAATTTTAAAAACCATTAAAACTAACAAATTTAACAAAGTTGGATACAAAGTGAATGTGTAATGGTAAGTAGCATTGTTATACCCCAATAACAAATGGCTACCAAAAAAAAAAAAAAATCCTAGGAAAAATTTAACCAAAGAGGTGAGTGATTAATACTGTAAAAACTTTAAAGCCTGGCACTTCATCTGGGTCCCCCAAGTGGGTGCAAGGGCCCAAGCACTTGGGCCATCCTACACTGCTTTCCCAGGCACATTAGCAGGGAGCTGAATTAGAAGTGGAGCAGCCAGGACTTGAACCTGTGCCCATATGGGATGCCGATGGCACAAGCAGTGGCTTTACCTGTTATGCCACAATGCCAGCCCCTGAACAGTCTTTTCAATAAACAGTGTTGGGAAAACTGGATATGCACATGCAGAAGAATGAAAGTATACCCTGTCTCTCACCATGAATGGGAAATGAATTGGCCAGCGCCGCGGCTCACTAGGCTAATCCTCCGCCTTGCAGCGCTGGCACACCAGGTTCTAGTCCCGGTCGGGGTGCCGGATTCTGTCCCGGTTGCCCCTCTTCCAGGCTAGCTCTCTGCTGTGGCCAGGGAATGCAGTGGAGGATGGCCCAAGTGCTTGGGCCCTGCACCCCATGGGAGACCAGGAGAAGCACCTGGTTCCTGCCATCGGATTGGCGCGGTGCGCTGGCCGCAGTGCGCCGGCCACGGTGGCCATTGGAGGGTGAACCAACGGCAAAGGAAGACCTTTCTCTCTGTCTCTCTCTCTCACTGTCCATTCTGCCTGTCAAAAAAAAAAATTAAAATGGATTAAAGAGTTAAATGTAAGACTTGAAACTTTGAATCATAGAAAGAAATATAGGGAAGAATTTGAGGACATTGGAATGGGTAAGGATTTTTTTTTTTTTGGATCAGACCCCCAGAGCTAAGGAAACAAAAGCAAAAATAGATAAACAGAATCTCAACAAACTAAAGAACTTTTGCACAATCAAAGAAACAGGCAATAGAGTGAAGAGACAACCTACAGATGGGAAAAAATATTTTGAAGTTATACATCTGACAATGGGTTAGTAATCAGAATATCTAAGAAACTCAAACGACTCAATAGTAAAACAAAACACAACACAACAAAACAAAAAGCAACCAACGAATGACCAAATAATGCAATTTAGAAATATGCAGGTTTTTTTTTAATTTATTTTATTTATTTAAAAGACAGTTACACAGAGAGAGGTAGAGGTGAGAGATCTTCCATCTGCCACTTCACTCACCAAATGGTCACAACAGCCAGAGCTGGGCCTATATGAAGTCAGGATCCAGGAGCTTCTTCCTGGTCTCCCACATGGGTGCAGGGGCCCAAGCACTTGAGCCATCTTCTACTGCTTTCCCAGGCACATTGGCAGGGAGCTGGATCAGAAGTGGAACAGCTGGGACATGAACCACTGCTCATATGTGATGCCGGCACTGCAAGCTGAGGCTTTAACCTTCTGTGCTATAGCACCTGCCCCTTGTGCAGTAGATTTAAAAAGACATTTCTCAAAGGAAGATGTACAGTGGCCAGCAGCACACGGGAGAGGCACCACCTCACTCATCATTAGGGAAACACAAGTCCTAACCACAATGAGATCTCACCTGACTTCCGTTATATCAACTATTATAAAAACAACAAGCACTGGTGAGGTAGAGAAAAAAGAACACTTGCAAAGCATTGGTAGGAATACATATTAGTACAACCATGGTAGAAAACAGAATGAAGGTTCTTCAAGAAACTAAAAATAGAACTGCCATTTGATTTAGCAATCCTTTGGTTATTTATCAAAGGAAAATGAAATCAGTCTGTCAATACACCACTGAAATTCAGGTTTTTTATAAACATTTTTATTTTTTAAAGATTTTATTTGAGAGGTAGAGTTACAGACAGACAGTGGGAGAGACAGAGAGAGAGCTCTTCCATCTGCTGGTTCACTCCCCAAATGGCCATAATTGCCAGAGCTGGGAAGATCTGAAGCCAGGATTCAGGAGCTGTTTCTGGGTCTTCCACGTGGGTGCAGGGGCCCAAGCACCTGGGCTATCTTCTGTTGCTTTCCCAGGCCATAGCAGAGAGCTGGATTGGAAATTGAGCAGCTGGGTCTTGAACCAGCTCCCAAATGGGATGCCAGTGCTGTAGGTGGAAGCTTAGCTACTATGCCATAGCGCCAGCCCCCAGTGTTTATTACAACACTATTCAGAATAGCTAAGAACCAGAGAAAAATCTTAATGTCCATCATTAAGATTGTGGTATATATATTCAATGGAATCCTATTAAGTCATAAAAATGACATCATTTGCAACAACACAGATGGAAATGAAGATCATTATAGGAAGTGAAATGAACCACAGAAAGACAAGTATTACATGACACTCATTTGTGAAATATTAAAAACTTGATTGGGGGCCAGCGCTGCATCTCACTAGACTAATCCTCCGCCTGCGGCCCCGGCACCCCAGGTTCTAGTCCTGGTTGGGGCGCCGGATTCTGTCCCCGTTGCGCCTCTTCCAGTCCAGCTCTCTGCTGTGGCCAGGGAGTGCAGTGGAGGATGGCCCAAGTGCTTGGGCCCTGCACCCGCATGGGAGACCAGGAGGAAGCACCTGGCTCCTGCAGCGCGCCGGCTGTGGCGGCCACGTGGGGGTGAACCAACGGAAGGAAGACCTTTCTCTGTGTCTCTCTCTCTCTCACTGTCTAACTCTGCCTGTCAAAAACAAAAACAAAAACAAAAAACCCAAAAAACTTGATTGGGGCTGGTGCTGTGGCATAGTAGGTTAAGCCTCCTCTTGCAGTGCTGGCATCCCATATGGGTGCTGGTTTGTGTCCTGGCTGCTCCTCTTCTGATCCAGCTTTCTGCTATGGCCTGGGAAAGTGGAGGAAGATGGCCCAAGTGCTTGGACCCTGCACTTGAGTGAGAGACCCAGAAGAAGCTCCTTGGCCCTGGCTTGGATCATCCCAGCTCCAGCCATTGCAGCCATTTAGGGAGTGAGCCCGTGGATGGAAGACCTTTCTCTCTGTCTCTCCCTCTCACAGTCTATAACTCTACCTCTCAAATAAATAAATAAATCTTCAAAAAATGTATTAAGTTATAGTTAAGAGTGAGAGGTTCTTGTGTTCTACTGTACTACAGAGTGACCCTTGATAAAGAGAATATGCTGTATATTTCTCTAAAATATTAAAAACTATAAGAAAGGACTTTTTAAAAAGATTTTATTTATTTATTTGAGAGGTAGAGTTACAGATACAGAGAGGCAGAGACAGAGAGAATCTTCCATCTGCTGGTTCACTCTCTAAATGGTCTCAATGGCTGGAGCTGAGCCGATCTGAAGCCAGGATTCAGGAGCTGCTTCCAGGTCTCCCACATGGGTGCAGGGGACCGAGGACTTGGGCCATCTTACACTGCTTTCCCAGGCCATAGCAGAGAGCTGGATTGGAAGTGAAGCAGCGGGACTGGAACTGGCACCCATAAGGGATGCCAGCCCTAGAAGAAAGCATTTTAAACATATTCGCAATAAAGAAATGTTAAACTTTTTTTTTAAAGACTTATTTATTTATTTGAAATTCAGAGTTACACACAGAAAGAAGGAGAGGCAGAGAGAGAGAGAAAGAGAGAGAGGTCTTCCATCCACTGGTTCACTCCCCAGTTGGTTGCAACGACCGGAACTCTGTCCGGCGCCCATATGGGATGCTGGCACTGCAGATGGCAGCTTTACGTGCCATGCCACAGTGCTGGCCCCAAAATGTTAAACCTTTAAAGAGATAGATATGCTTCCATGATTGGAATTATGCAATGTGTACTTGTAAGAAACCATTGCACTTTGCCCCATAAATATGTATAGTATCGTGTCAGTTAAAAATAAAATTTAGAAGCAAAAAAAGTACAAAAAAAAAACCCAAATGAATCTCACCAAATCTCTCTAAATGTAGAAAGGATATGAGGAAACCATTCAGGAAGTCAGCACCTGCATTAAGAAAATTGGGGAGGAGGAGCCAAGACGGCTGAATAGGGTATAACCACGCCATCTTCAGCTGGCCTGGATACCGAAAGATCAAAGGAAGGGCAGCATCTCCAGGGGTCTGACTGATGGAAACTTTCAGTGAGGAAGTTAAAAAAATAAAAAATAAAACTTTGTGGAACAAGAGGAGAGAAGACAGACACCACTGCAGCCAGTGGCCGGCTGGGAGCCACCATCTTCTCACCTCAAGGTAGGAGTAAACTGGCGTGAACCCCACCACCCCACCACCCCACCACCCTCAGTTTCAACAGAGAGGGAATCCCACAGTCACCCGCTGACTTTTACTGCAGCCTGAGAAGCTGACTGGGGTCTGAGCGATTGCTGGGCTGGGAGCAGGGAAACCGTGTTGCGTCCTTCCCCTCCCCCACTCCTACAGAACAGCAAAGTGGTAGCAATGCGTCATGCAGTGTGCCTCTGTTCCACTCCTACCAGGATCGTAGTCACAGGCAGTGTAGTGCGTGGGGCCAAGCACAGATCCCCTGTGTCCTGCAGCTGTGGGGACATTAGCTCCAGAGCCACACTCACACACCCTACATGGGCAAGGGGATCCATCTTAGCTTCTGGGGACTAAAGAGAAGCAACCCATAAAAAAATCTGCTCCTGGGGCCGGCACTGTGGCGTAGTAGGCTAAACCTCTGCCTGTGGTTCTGGCGTCCCATATGGGCACTGGTTCGAGACCCAGCTGTTCCACTTCTGATCCAGCTCTCTGCTATGGCCTGGGAAAGCAGTCAAAGATGGCCCAGGTACTTCAGCCCTTGCTCCTACGTGGGAGACCTGGAACAAGCTCCTGGCTCCTGGCTTTGGATTGGCTCAGCTCCAGCCATTATGGCCATTTGGAGAATGAACCAGCAGATGGAAGATCTTTCTCTCTGTCTCTTCCTCTCTCTGTCTGCAACTCTCTCAAATAAATAAATAGAATCTTAAAAATAAAAGAGAAGGAAACAGAGGATTAAAAATATGCTCCCACCCTGAGAGATCTGGGTGATGACCTCACTATATCCGATGACTCCAGGACTATAACAATTAGTTATAAATTTCTCAGTGCCCCTGGAATCTATCTGGTGGATCTCGGGAAAAGCCTGCCTGCCTTCCACCTCTCTGGACTCACACCCTCCAGAGAAGAATCTCCTGTATACCTTGTGGTCACCCTGTAGGACTGGTGCAGGACTCAGTTCACATCCCCGAGTTCTAGGACTAGAGCTGCTGATGTTATAAACCCCAGCACCAGTTGGTCTCTCCTAGCAGGACCTAAGGAAGGGTCCACCTGCATCACACAGTCCTAGAGCCACAGCAGTTGGTGCCACAAGCCCTGGCATCACTCTGGCTTACCAATAGGTCAGGAAACAGCCATCCTTGTCTCCCTCAGCACCAAGAATGAGGCCCTGGCAATCACAATCACCAGGAAGACTGGAACTGATTGCTCTGTGGACCTAAGGTACATACCTGGGGCTGGTGCTATGGCACAACAGGTCAAAGCCCCAGCCTGCAGTGCCGGCGTCCCATATGGGCACTGGCTCTAGTCCTGGCTGCTCCCCTTCTGATCCAGCTCTCTGCTATGGCCTGGGAAAGCAGTAGAAGATGCCCATGTCTTTGGGCCCCTGCATCCATGTGGGAGACCTGGAAGAAGCTCCTGGTTCCTGGCTTTGGATCAACTCAGCTCTGCTCTGACTGTTGTGGTCATTTGGGGAGTGAACCCGTGGAATGGAAGACATTCTCTCTCTCTCCCTCCCTCCCTCTCTCTCTCTCTCTCTGGCTCTACCTCTCTCTGTAACTCTGTCTTTCAAATAAATAAAATAATTCTAAAAAAAATACACAACCTAGGAAACCCATACTCATCACAAAACCACACTTCTATCCCTACAAAGTATAGCAGACTAGATCACTGTGTCATTGATAGAAACAACTGACATTAAGACAAATGAATTCTCTCAGAGACTACCCTCCTGGGCTCATCTAGAACCAAAGCCAAAGCAAGAAGCCAAATTGTACCCGGCATTCCAGCTAAACCATAAACTCTTTTCCAATAAAACCTACTGCATAGAGTAGAAGGGATGATGATGTAAGATGTGCTGACACTAATACAGGAACACAGGAAGAAGCATGGTAGCATGACACCTCCAAAAGAACACAATAATCTCCTGAATTAGATCCTGAACTGAAGAAACTCTATCAAATGACAGATATGGAATTCAAAATAATCATTGTAAGGAAACTCAATCAGATGCAAGAGAACACAGGAAGATTTAAGAAAGAAAAATCAATGAATGACATCAATGAATGAAAATATTACAAATAAGACAGACCTATTAAGAAGAACCAAATAGAAATTTCAGAGATGAAGTCTTCAGTGAAATAAAACATATAATTAAGAGCTTTAACAGCAGAATAGGCCACGTGGAGGAAAGAATTTCTGACCTCAAGGACAAGAATTTTGAAATAACTCAATCAGACAAAATTAAGGAGAAAAGAATTAAAAGAATGACAAAAGTTTATTCAGAATGTGGGATCTCATTAAATAACCTAATATTTGTATTAGAGGTTTCTTGAAGGAGCAGAAAAAGTAAAAGCTGTTGAGAAACTGCAAAATGAAATAATACTTGAAAATTTCCCAGGTCTTGAGAGAGACATGGATATCCAGATACAAGAAACTCAAAGAACCAGAAGCGGACTCAATCAAAAAGGATCTCCTTCAAGGCGTATTGCAGTCAAATTGTAAAAAGTTAAAGACAAGGAAAGAATCTAAAGACAGCAAGAGAAAAGCATCAAATTAGCATAAAGAAAAACCAATTAGATTAACATCAAACTTCGCAGTGGAAACCCCACAGGTCAGAAGAGAGTGGGATGGTATATTCGAGGTCGTAAAAGAAAAAGCTTCCAACCAAGAATATTATATCCAGTGAAGCTATCTTTAAAACTGAAGGAGAATGGGCATTTGACTCCTTTGTTAGCTGCCCTAAAAAGCGGGTAATTGTATTGGTAAAACCCTGTACCCAATCGCATTTTTGGTAATACAGCAAAGACCAGTTTATTTAAAATTCTTAGTCCGTACCTATAGACTTTTTAAATGATTGGATGCAGCCAACCGCTGTGTACAACTTTGGCCCATTTGAAAATGTAGTTGACAGATATGTTTAGGTCCTTGCTAATTTGTGCGTAGAATCTGAGTCAACAGTGCATGCTGTGTGCTCATCAGAGGCTGGATGCAGTCTTGAGCTGATCTAGAACAAAGGAGAAATGAGGAACATCTTGACTACCCTTTTGTTTACTGGATAATGTTTAATTATATGCCGTAGTGCCTTTATGGCCAGTGTTAGTCCTACCTACTCCTTCAGTTTTTACGTTCCCACTCTGTGTTGCTACCTTCATCTTGGTATCTTCTCTCTCCCACTTTGTTCGTCTATTTTATGCTTCATCAATAAAATGCTTACTGAGGGAAAAAAAAAACTGAAGGAGAAATAAAGTATTTTCCAGGTAGGCAAAAACTGAGAGAATTCACTACCACAAAACCAGCCTTGTAAGAAAATCTGAAGGGCATCCTGCATTTGAAGTAAACATGAAAACAGGAGCTGGCGCTGTGGTGCAGTGGGTTAACACCCTGGCCTGAAATGCCGGCATCCCATATGGGTGCTGGTTCTAGTCCCAGCTGTTCTACTTCCAATCCAGCTCTCTGCTATGGCCTGGGACAGCTCTCCTCTCTCTGTGTAAATAAATTGATAAATCTTAAAAAAAATATGAAAACATAAGACACCACCAAATTCACTAACAAAGCAGATACAATCAGTATTCAACCAACAAAATGACAGGTCTTAGTTCTTATCTACCAATACTAACCTTAAATGTAAATGGATTAAATTCTCCAACCAAAAGACTTGGGTTGGCTGAATGGATAAAAAAGCACAACTCACTATATGCTGCCCACAAGAAACTCACCACACAAACAAAGATGCACACAGATTGAAAGAGAAGGGCTGGAAAAAGATACACCAAGTGATAGAAACCACAAATGAGCAGACCAAATGTCTGCCAGGACCTTGGCCAGGAGCCAGGAGCTTCTTCCAGGGCTCCCACATGGGTGCAGGGACCCAAGCACTTGGGTCATCTTCTGGTGCTTTTCCCAGGTCCTTAGCAGGGAGCTGGGTTAGAAGTGGAGCATTCAGGACTCAAACCAGCACCCATGTGGGATTCCGGCCCCACACTTTCAGCTTTTCCCCATTCAGTATGATACTGGCTGTTGGTTTGTGACATATAGCCTTCATAATTTTATAAATTTGAGGATTATATTACTTTTATATTTTATAATTTTGAAGAATATTCTTTTTTTAAGATTTATTTATTTACTTGAAAGTCAGAGTTACACAGAGAGAGAGGAAAGGCAGAGAGAGAGAGAGAGAGAGAGAGAGAGGTCTTCCATCCAAAGGTTCACTTCCCAACTGGCCGCAATGGCCAGAGCTGCACTGATCCAAAGCCAGGAGCCAGGAGCTTCCTCCAGATCTCCCATGCAGGTGCAGGGGCCCAAGGACATGAGCCATCCTCCACTGCTTTCCCAGGCCATAGCAGAGAGCTGGATCAGAAGCAGAGCAGCTGGGGCTCGAACTGTTGCCCACATGGGATGCCAGCACTTCAGGCCAGGGCGTCAATCTGCTGTGCCACAGTGCCGGCCCCAAGAATATCCTTTCTATACCTAATTTGTGGAGGGCTTGTATCATGAAGCAGTGTTGAATCTTATCAAATGCTTTCTCTGCATCTATTGAGATGATCATATGGTTTTTATTCTTCATTCTATTGATGTGACTTATGACATTTATTGATCGCAAATGGTGGTACCCCCTTGAATTTCTGGAATAAATCCTACTTGATCATGATGTATGATTTTTTGATGTGGTTTTGGATTCAATTTGCTAGTATTTTGTTGAGAATCTGCATGAATGTTCATTAAGGATATAAGTCTGTAGTTTTCTTTTCATGCTGAGTCTCTGGTTTTGGTATCACAGAGATGCTGGCCTCATAAAAAGAGTTTGGCAAAGTTCCATCCTGTTCAGTATTTTGGAGTCGTTTGGAGAGTGTTGGAGTTACTTCCTCTTTGAATGTTTGGTAGAATTTAGTAGTAAAGCCACCAGGTCCCAGACTTCCTTGATGGAAGAATTTTGATTACTGGCTGGCGCCGTGGCTCACTAGGCTAATCCTCTGCCTGCGGCGCCAGCAACCCCAGGGTCTAGTCCCAACTGGGGCACCAGATTCTGTCCTGGTTGCTTCTCTTCCAGTCCAGCTCTCTGCTGTGGCCTGGGAAGGCAGAGGAGGATGGCCCAAGTGCTTGGGTCCTGCACCCGCATGGGAGACCAGGAGGAAGCACCCAGCTCCTGGCTTCGGATCAGTGCAGCACGCCAGCCGTAGCAGCCATTTGTGGGGTGAAGCAATGGAAAAGGAAGACTTTTCTCTCTGTCTCTTTCTCTCACTAACTCTGCATATCAAAAAGAAAAAATAAAATAGACCTTGCTGTCTCTGTCTAACTCTGCCTGTCAAAAAAAATTTAAAAAGAATTTTGATTACTGCTTCAATCTCATTGCTTGTTGTGGGTCTGCTTAGGTTCTCTATACGTTCTTGATTTAATCTTGGTAGGTTACATGTATCCAGGAATTTATCAATTTCTTCGAGGTCTTCCAGTTTATTAACATATAGTTAATATTTCAGTGGTATAAGTTATAATGTATTTTTTCATTTCCAATTTTATTTGAGTTTTTCCTTTCTTTGTTAGTCTGGCTATAGGTTTATCTATTTTGGTTATCATCTCAAAAAACTAACATTTTGCTTTGTTGATTTTTTTTGTTTCAAATTTACTTATTTCTGTTTTTTTGTTTTGTTTTGTTTTTCTAAGTCTTCAACATGTATAATTAGATTTTTTTTTAGAGATTTTATTTCTTTACTTGAGAGGCAGAGTTACAGAGATCTTCCATCTGCTGGTTCACTCCCCAGATGGCCACAATGACTAGAGCCAAGAGCCAGGAACTTCTTCTGGGTCTCGCACATGGGTGAAGAGGGCTAAGGACTTGGGCCATCTTCTACTGCTTTCTCAGGCCATAACAGAGAGATGGATCAGAAGAGGAGCAGCCAGGACATGAACTGGAGCCATATAGGATGCCAGTGCTGCAGGCAGAAGCTTAGCCTACTAGATCACAGGACCACGCCCAAATTAGATCTTTAATTTCTTTTTTTTTTAAACGTTTCTTTTTTTAAATGTAAATACTTAATGCTATAAACTTCTGTCTTAATACTGCTTTTGCTGTATTTCACAGATTTTGCTGTGTTGTTTTCATTTTCCTTTATTTCAAGAAATTTTTTATTTACTTTTTAATTTCTTCAATGACTCATTGATCACTCGGTAGCATGTTGTTTAATTTCCAAGTATTTATGAGTGTCCTATTATTCTTGTTGTTGATTTCTAGTTTTATTCCTTTATGGTCTGAGGAGATATATGGCATGATTTCAGTCATTTTAAATTTGCTGAGACTTGATTTGTGGCCTAACATATGGTCTATCCTAGAAAATGTTCCATGTGCTGATGAGAAGAATGTGTATTCTGTAGCTGTTGGGTGAAATGTCCTCTAAGTGTCTCTTAGGTCCATTTGCTTGATAGCGTGTAACAACTGCAATGTATCTTTATTGATTTTTTTTTGGTCTGGTTGATCTATCCAATGATGAGAGTGGGGTATTTGAGTACTATTGTTATTTTGTAGTCTCTCCCTTTTGATCTAATAGTATCTGCTGTATGTATCTTGGTGGTTTGTGTTGGATGCATGTATATGTATGTGTTAAGTCTTCTTGCTAAATTGAACCTTTAATCAAAATATATGGCCTTCCTTACCTCTTTTTTACAATTTTCAATTTAAAGTCTATTTTATCTAATATCCACAATAGCCATTTGGGAGCGTGAAACAGCAGATAGAAGTTCTCTCTCTCTGTCTGTCTCTCCCTCTCTCTGTAGCTCAGCCTTTTGAATAAATAAAAAAAAGTCTTAAAAAAAAGACCTACATTTAATCCTGAGATTATGAAGTTGCTGGGGGAAAATGTAGGAGACACACTCCAAGACACTGGGGTAAGGGATGACTTCTTGGGCAAGACCCCCAAAGCACAGGTAACAAAAGCTAAACCAAGCAAATGAGACTATATCAGACTCAAAAGCTTTTGCACAGCAAAGGTAACAATAAATAGAGTGAAGAAACATCCAACAGAATGGAAAACATATTTAGGAACTACCTGTCCAACAAAGGATTAATATCCTAAATATATCAGCAACTTAAAAAACTCAACAACAAAAAACCAACCAATCCAGTTAAGAAATAGGCAAAGGACCTAAATAGACCATTCTCAAAAGAAGAAGAAATACAAATGGCCAACAAATATATGAAAAAATGCTCAACATCTCTAGCCATCAGAGAAATAAAAATCAAATCCACAATGAGATATCACCTCATCCCTGTAAGAATGGCTTTTAAAATCCAAAACACAGAGAATAACTAATGCTGGATGCGAGACAGGGCAACACTTCTGTGTTGTTGGTGGGAATATAAATTAGTGCAGCCACTGTGGAAAACAGTGTGGAGATTTTCTTTCTTTTTTTCCCCTTAAAGATTGTTTATTTACTTGAGATTCAGAGTTACAGAGAGAAGGGGAGATAGAGAGAAAGATCTTCCATCTGCTGGTTCACTCCCCAAATGGCTGCAACAGCCAGAACTAGGCCTATCTGAAGCCAGGAACCAGGAGCCTTTTTGGGTTTCCCATGTAGGTGCAGAGGTCTAAGCTCTTGGGCCATCTTCTACTGCTTTCCCAGGCCATCAGCAGGGAGCTGAGTTGGAAGTGGAGCAGCCAGGACTTGAACTGGCACCCATATGGGATGCTGATGCTGCAGGGGGATGCTCAGCTTACTATGCTACAGAACCAGCCCTAATTTTCTTAAAAAACTAAAAATAGATTTGCCATATGATCCAGCAATCCCACTACTGGGTACATATCCATAAGACAGGAACATGCTGTAACAAAGAGATACCTACACCACCACATTTATAGTAGCACTGTCCACAATGACCAAAATTTGGAATCAATATTCAGTCTCTTCATTTTCAAATTCTAGTGTTGAAGTGCTGTTGTGTTCCTTTGGGAGTGTCATGTTGTCTTCCTTAATCTTGTTTCTTGAATTAGTGTGTTTATCTCTAGGCATTTGTGGAGATACTTGTTGGTGTTCCCTGCCCCCCCCCCCACGCCCTTGACTTTGGTCTATGCTTCTGTGGATTAGTGGAGTGTTTGTTCTTTCAGTGAATATCCTGAGGCGTGTGCTGGGTGTGGCCAAGGCTTTCTGGTGCTCCAGGGTGAGGAGAGTGTCCAAAGGTGACACCTAAATTGGGCGTGGTAAATCTCTCTCTCTCTCTTTTTTATCAGAGAAGAGGGTTAATCTGCTCTGTTGGCATAGTCTCATGCTCACCTCCAAGGAGGCCAATGCCTGGTTGCTAACCCCAGTGGGTATAATATTCATCGGCACTGCCACAAGAACTGCACATAGGGTCCGAGCAGCCCTCTGTGTGAGCACAGATTCCGCAGCAATGACCCTCACCAGAGAATCAGGGAGCCCCAAGCATGTGGAGTCACTCACAGTGACTGCCCAAGGACCTAGCCACACTTTTCACTCTCTCACATAGCCATAGTGTTTTCACAGTCCCAGCACAGGTCTCCCACAGTCACAAGCACCTAGCCCCTGTCAGTTCTCCCAGCCAGACTCAGGCGTCTCCACTTGGCTGGTTGCTGGGCCCGCAGACACAAACTTGTGCAGCTGTTACACATATCCAAAATGGCGCCCTCCCTCTTTCGGCTAGTTACAGGACACCAGCGCCAAGTGGTAGCGGAGAGAAAAATATGCCCCCCTTTTCCCCTCTAGGATGGCAGGTACCCCAAAGAGCTCCAAGCTGAATTCATGCCTGGCTCTTCCTGCTGCTTTAATGCCAGTGGCTTGGGCTACTGCAGTCTGGTCTCACTTCTCTCCAAAGCTGGTGCTAAGGCTCTTGGCTGCTGGGGTCCTCAATTGTGCATGCCCACACCCTGCACATAGATCCTCAGTGTCCCTTTAATTTGTGTGGAGTTTCCTTAACTTTTCCCTTAGATTGGACTTTCCCCACTTTTTTTTTTTAAACTATCTTCCCCTAGACTATAACATCCCCCTATTCTGCCATCTTGGTATATCTCCTACCATAATTTCTTTATCCAGTCATCAGTTGATAGACATCTGGGTTGATTCCCATATCTTAGCTGTTGTGAACTGAGCTGCAATATACATGGGGGTACAGATCACTCTTTCATATGCTGATTTCTTTTGGTTTGGGTAAATTCCCAGGAGTGGGATGGCTGGGTCTTATGGTAGGACTACATTCAGATTTCTGTAGTATGTCCATACTATCTTTCACAGTGGCTGCACCAGTTTACATTCCCACCAACAATGGATTAGGGTACTTTTCTTCCAATCCCAGGCATTTTGATTGTGGGCATTCCAGGAAATGTCAGCAAATTAGGTGAAATGCCTGCCCTGAAAATTAGTACTTTTTTTTTTTTTTTAGTTAAACAAATTTATTTGAGGGGCCAGCATTGTGGTGTAGCAAGTTAAGCCATGGTCTGTGATGCCAGCATCCCATGATGGAGTGCTGCATTTAACTTATGTCCTCTCAGATTCCCATCTAGCTTCCTGCTGATGTGCCTGGGAAGGCAGCAGATGATGCCCCAAGTACTTGAGTTCCTGTCACCCATGTGGGAGACCTGGAGTTCTGTGCTTCTGGTTTCAGCATGGCCCAGCCCTGACTGTTGCAGTCATTTGGGGAGTGAATCAGTGAATCTAGGATCTCTCTTTGTCTCTCCATCTTTCTCTGTCATCCTGCCTTTCAAATAAACAAACTATTATTATTTATTATTTATTTGAGAGAGAGAGAGAGAGTTAGAGAGAGGGAGAGACATAGAGAGAGGTCTTCCACCCACTGATTCACTCCCCAAATGACTGCAATAACCAGAGCTGGGCCAGTCCAAAGCCAGGAGCCAGGAGCTTCTTCCAGGTCTCCCACATAGGTGCAGGGGCCCAAGCATGGAGGCTTAGCCCAGTGCTGGCTCCTAAATAAATCTTCTTAAAAAATTTATTTGAAAGGCAGGGAGAGAGCAGAGAGAGAGAGAGAGACAGACAGACAGACAGACAAAGATCTTCCACTTGTTAGTTCATTCCCCCAAATGTCTGCAAAAGCCATGATTGGGCCAGACTAAAACCAGGATCCAGAAACTCCATTCAGGTTTCCCATGTGGATGGCAGGGATCCATGTACTTAAGCCATCATCTGCTACCCCCAGGGAACACATTAGCAGGAAGCTGGATTGGAAGCAGAGTAGCCAGGACTCAAACCAGGCACTCTGATATGGGATGCAGGCATGCCAAGCAGGACATGACCACTGTGCCAAGCCCCTGTCCCTGGTACTTATTTTTCCTCCATTCCTTCTGAAGGCTTTATGATGCATTATCATTAACTAGTCTTTTGCTATTGAGCTTAAGTGGCCAATTGAGTCAAACAGTCCTGAGACCATTCTTCCACCACTGATTAAGACTGGAGTGGCAGGTATTAGGGATAGTATTCATTTAGACTTCTGAGATTTCTGGGAAGACCTTGCAGCTCCAGCAGCCTTCTTGTCCACTGCTTTGATCACACCCACAGCAACTGTCTGGCTCATATCACAGACAGCGAAATGACCCAGAGGAGGATAGTCTGAGAAGCTTTCAACACACATGGGCTTGCCAGGGACCATCTCAACAATGGCAGCATCACCAGATTTCAAGAATTCAGGGTCATCTTCCAGCTTCTTCTCAGAACGACAGCTTAGCAAGCTTGCAAGCAGTGTGAGCCATGTGACGATCAAGTACAGGGGCGTACCCAGCACTGATCTGACCTGGATGGTTCAGGATGACCACCTGAGCAGTGAAGCCAGCTGCTGCCATTGGTGGGTCATTTTTGCTGTCACCAACCATGTTGCCATGATGAACACCTTTGACAGACACATTCTTGACATTGAAGCCCATGTTGTCCCCAGGGAGAGCTTCACTCAAAGCTTCATGGTGCGTTTTGACGGACTTGACTTCAGTTGTGATATTGACTGGAGCAAAAGGCACCACCATGCCAGGTTTGAGAACACCAGTCTCCACTTGGCCCACAGGGACAGTACCAGCACCATCAATTCTGTAGACATCCTGGAGGGGCAGATGCGAAGGCTTGTCAGTTGGTCTAGTTAGCGGCAGTGTGGTTCCACTGGCATTGCCATCTAGGCAGGTGACTTTTTCCATCCCTTGAACCACAGCGTATTAGCAATTGTCTCCAGCATGTTGTCACCATTCCAACCAGAAATTGGCACAAATGCTACTGTCTCAGGGTTGTAGCCAAATTTCTTAATGTAGGTGCTGACTTCCATAACAATTTCCTCATATCTCTCTGGCTGTAGGGTGGCTCGGGGGAATCCATTTGTTAACACCAACAATTAGTTGTCTCACACCCAGTAATAAGGCAGAAGGGCATTCTCATGGGTCTCCCTGTTCCTGGGGACACCAGCTTCCAGTTCCCTGACACCAGCAGCAACAATCAGGACGCTACAGTCAGCCTGAGACGTGCCTGGAATCAGGTTTGTGATGAAGTTTCTGTGTCCTGCAGCATCAGTGACAGTCACGTAATACTTGCTGGTCTCAGATTTCCACAGGAAGATGTTGATGGTGATACCACGTGCACACTCAGCTTCCAGTTTATCCAAGACCCAGGCATACTTGAAGGAGCCCTTTCCCATCTCGGCAGCCTCCTTCTAAAAATTTTTCAGTGGTTCTTTTGTTGATGCCACCACAATTTGTAGATCAGATGGCCAGTGGTGGTGGACTTGCCCGAATCTATGTGTCCAGTGACAATGATGTTGATTTGAGTCTTTTCCTTTCCCATTTTGTCTTTGATTTAGCAGTGGTTTCCATGACACCTGTGTCCTGGCGGCAAACCCATTGTGAAAAAGCCCTCAGTACTTTTTTTTTTTTAACTTTTATTTAGTGAATATAAATTTCCAAAGTACGATTTATGGATTACAATGGCTTCCCCCACATACCGTCCCTCCCACTTTTTAATGGAAACAGCTTGACCAAAAATCCGTTACAGAATTTTGAGACTCATTAAAAAAAGTTTAACAAGAAAAAAATTTTTGTGAGAAATGGAATTAAAAGATAAGTTTGTTTTAATGCAAAAAATAATTGAAATCCATGCATAAGAATGATCTTCCAAAAGTTTACAGAGAATGTGTATTAAGGGGCTGGCGCTGTGGCGCAGCAGGTTGAAGCTGCAGCCTACAGTGCTGGTATCCCATATGGGTGCCAATTCAGGTCCCGGCTGCTCCACTTCTAATCCAGCTCCCTGCTAATGCACCTTGGAAAACAGTAGAAGATGGCCCAAGTCCTTGGGCCTCTGCACCCATGTGGGAGACCCAGAAGAAGCTCTTGGCTCCTGGCTTTGGATTGGCTCCACTCTGCTCCAGCCATTGTGGTCATTTGAGGAGTGAACCAGCAGATGGAAGACTCTCTCTCTCTGTGTGTCTCTCTTTCTCTCTCTCTCCCTTTCTCTCCCTCTCTCTCCCCCCTCACCTCTCTCTATAGCTATGTCTTTCAAATAAATAAAAGAAACTTTTTAAAAAATGTGTATTAAGGGAACTGCATGGCTTTCAACCTTTTTTGCACTAAAATAAACTTGTTTTTTATGTCTATTTTCTCCCCACTAACTTTTTGAGATACTCTCATGTTTGATAATTATATGCTGAGCACCTATCATGTAGGACATAAAGACATATGCATTCAAGTATTTATGTGCTAGACACATTGCAAAGCACTTAGGATGCACCCCTCTTCAGCTAGACAATCCATACATATCATTAAATCACATACCATGTAAGAAGTGTGATAGAAATCCTATAGAAAAAAGGAAAAGTAAGGCCGTGGGGTGGTGGTGGGTTTGCATTTGAAATGGAGTGGGCGGGGAGGCACTCAGAGGAAAGGTGATGTTTGAACAAAGAGGAAGTGAGGGAAATCGCAGAGAAGATGTGGGCCCAAGCTTTCCAAGCACAGGGCACACGTGCAAGGGCCTCTATGGGATTGCACTTGACCTAGTGGAGGCATAGCCAGGAGCCTGGAGTGGAGTGAAAAGCAGTGGTTAGCGGCGGCCTGAGGAGTGCTGTCAGGGGCCGTGGGGGCGATCCCAGGCCTTCAGGGCCATTGTAAAGATTTGGCCCTTACTCTGATAGACTTGGGAAGCTGCTGGGGTGTCCTGAGCAATGGTAGGGGATGTTGCAGCTCTTTGCACAAGGACTAGGAAGCAGAGAGACCAGTCGCAAGGGTGTTTTAACAATTTTCATGTGAGAGATGATGGTGGTAGCATTACAGGAATCAAGAAATGGGCAACTTATGGGAGAATATATATGCGTATATATAAACACACATAAATATGAAATATATTGCACATATTTATAGGATCAAACACCTGTGGTAGGAATGAATACAATAGACATGGCTAATGCAGCTAAGAATTATTCTGCATAGTCATCCTTAAATGTTCCTCAACATTTTTTCTCCTATGTATTCTTTTTCAAGGTATAGTAATCAGGGAACTATGTTATGTTAGAAATATATTCCCCAGATTTACATAAAACCATCGGGAGAGGCAATTTTTTTTTTTTTTTTGACAGGCAGAGTTAGACAGTGTGAGAGAGAGACAGAGAGAAAGGTCTTCCTTTTTCTGTTGGTTCAGCCCCCAAATGGCCGCTACAAAGCCAAGAGCCAGGTACTTCTCCTGGTCTCCCATGCGGGTGCAGGGCCCAAGCACCTGGGCCATCCTCCACTGCCTTCCCAGGCCACAGCAGAGAGCTGGACTGGAAGAGGAGCAGCCAGGACAGAATCCGGTGCCCCAACCAGGACTAGAACCTGGGATGCCGGCGCCACAGGCGGAGGATTAGCCTAGTGAGCTGCGGCGCAGGTCGGGAGAGGCAAATATTAACAGTATTTAATTCTGAACATTAATATTTCTTAATAAGTTTCTGGATGTACTTAATTAAACAACGCTAAATTAGTATCTTAGGAATAAATCTGGAGAATGCACCTGTATTATTTCCGAGTTTAGTCTTGCTTTGTACTGGCTCAGTTTTGAGACAGGTTTTAATTTCCTTTGGGAGGCAAGGTTTCCAAATCATCCAAAGCCTGGGCTCTGGGCTTGGATTTCTGCCCCTACCACCTGCAATGTACAACGTAGATGAGTTATTCTTCCCTTTGAGCTCGCTTTACTTTGCTTTAAAAAAAAAAAGATTTATTTTATTTATTTGAAAGACAGAGTTACAGAGAGAGAGAGGTCTTCCATCTGCTGGTTCACTCCCCAGATGGCTGCAATGGCCGGAGCTGTGCCGATCTGAAGCCAGGAGCCAGGAGCTTCTTCTGGGTCTTCCACGTGGCTGCAGGGGCCCAAGGACTTGGGCCATCTTACACTACTTTCCCAGGCCATAGCAGAGAGCTGGATCGGAAGTGGAGCAGCAGGGACACAAACCAGTGCCCATATGGGATGCCGGCACCGCAGGCTGCAGCTTTAACCCGCTACGCCTCAACGCCGACCCCTACTTTGCTTTCTTAAAATCAGTCATGATATCTGCCCTATGGGGATTGCTTTGGGAATTGAGTGATTTTAGAGGGTACTTCAGAAAGTTCATGAAAAATGGAGCTAAAAAATAAGTTCATTTTCATGCAAAAAAAAACACCACGCATAGCTTTTTCATGACATGCATTTTTGACTTTTTTAAGACCGCCCCCCCCCCCAAGTATTTTAAAGGCTTAGGTTATAGGATTTTTTTTTTTTTGACAGATATCAGCTTGAGCGATTTGAAGAATGGAGTTGTCATGAACTCAGGCACAGAGAAACTGGGAGAACAGGTTAGAAGATCAGTATGTTGGTTTTGACATGCTGCTGCTCAGATGGAGATGCAGACAAAATGGATTAAATACCCCTCTTCTCTGTGCTTGTACATGCATTGTGGGTTCAGGCTTGCATTCAAATCTTTGTACTTATTCTGGGTGGTGAGTCACTGTGGTCAGACATGAATCCGTATCAAGTGCTTAATTATTATAAAATGATTTTAAAGATAAAGTACTCAGTACACATTCGTTTCAGTCTTTCTTATATGTCTGTCTCTTCCCAAGTGGCTCTGTTTCTCGGTTGTATCCACTTCCCCTCGGTCTCCCTTGCATTGACATGTTTTATTTTGGTCTGGACCTCTTCCTAAATGAGGGGTCAGAGTTTTATACTAGTCAGTTTGCAGTACTGGTACTGAGGCTAGCACCTAGAGGCCTGGCCCCTCATATGCCCATTACTCAAAGCACATCAACCTTAGCGGCCTAAGAGAAGAGAAGCATTTAACCAAGAGACTCTGTGAGCCTCTGAGATGTTGAGGTTGAAGGTGTGATTTACGCACAAGAGTTGGAGCACCTGTTCAGGTTCCCTGCTGTGTTGGTTGGTTGGCAAGAACGGTGGAAGGTACCTTTGCTTGGAGTGATGCTGACATCAGTGACAACCGTACAGGAAATTTTTGCTCCATTCTCGAGCCAAATGACCCCTTAAATAGACTCCTGTCTTCAGTTCCTACTCTATGTTCTCCAGAAAGGAAAAGTTCTTAACCTGAGATTTATAGGGCATCACATCTTGACATATGTGTATGTGTATTTTTTCCTTGAGGTCCACAGGGTGTGTGAAATCATATAAATTGCCCATAACTCAAGAAACTTAAAAAGTTAGGAAGTGTGCTGGTATTCTGGCTTTTGATTAAGGTGGACCATGTAAATACCCTTGATTTTGGTTTTGTTGTACTTGTGTTTAAGTCCACTGGATAAGCCCCCTCAGTAAAGACACAAACAAAGGATGAAAATGTGCCTGACAATAAACATTCAGTGGTGAGATCTAGGACAACTCAAGCCGCTTTTCTCATGGACAAGAGGGATTTGATGTTGAACAGAGGGCACCACATCTTGTCTGTTGGAGCTGATGTTTAATTTCCATTGCATGAATAATTACAAATTTGAACATTCCTCATGAAAAAGAGAAGCAGGTTTGCTGAACCTCATTCTCCAGCTAAATGGAGCTCTGGAGCTGTTGTTCTGCTGTGAGTTACAAATGATGACCAACCATGAAAAAAGAAGAGTCCTACGTTTCCCTATCATTGGTTCTTATTTCCTCCTCTTGAGAGCAGGAAGAATTGGCTAGCATCATGGTCGCTAACTTCTCACCTTCCCACTTCATCATATTATAGTTCCCATTAACTTAGATGAGAGTGCTTCAAAAAGTTGGTGGGAAAAAAAGAATTAAAATAAGTTTATTTGGGTGTAAAATTTTTTGAAATCCGTTCATAGTATTTTCATACTATGCAATTTTTGTGAATGTTTTGAAGACCCTTTGTATGTGTAGATTTTGCACCCAAATAAATGTATCTTTTAATTCGACCTTCCACAAACTTTTTTGAAATGCCTCTGCACAATTTTCATAAGAAGCAGTGGGGGGAAAATAAGGATTTGCCTCAAAAGCTAGTTATAGTGACAGATAAAATGCTAGAAGGATTGTTGTTTGAATCTGGTCAGGATTCTTGGTAGTAGAAATCTAGATAGTACAAAGCTGAGGTGATGGTCAAAAATCTGGGCAAAGAAGTCCCCTTGGGGGTTTTGTTAGCAGAATCTCATGTAGCAGGTTTCTAGCTGAACCAGGGTTCCACAGCAAAGAGGTTTCAAAAAACTCACCAGAGGTTTGACAAAACAAGACACATTCACTGTACAATGAATTTTTAAAATGGAGACACATTAGTAGGACCTGTACACATTATGAGATTCAACACAATGGTGTAAATCCACTGAAAAATGTATGCATGAAGGTGGTCACTTGGATGGAAATCTGTCAGTGCTACAAAATACATATAAACATTTTCCTTGCTTTGATAAATCTACAAGATATAAAATTAAGAGTATTTACAGAATTTCATATAGATATCTGAAAAATATACCATTCTAGAACAATCTCGTTCCAAAAGTTTGAAACATAGTTCTGTCAAATAAAAATATTCTTCATACAACGTATGAAGTTCTCAATAACTGTATGGGTATAAAGTTGTTCTTCGCGTGACACTTGGATGAGGAGCCCTCTGAATTGTGTTTTGATTAGAACTTCGTTTCAATTGGGACCTGGAAGAAGATAGAAAGTTTTAAAAGATTTGCTATCGTCAGTCTCTTGCAGTAATTACTACTTAGTAGTCAGAATTTACCAGCCATCCACCACTCCTGACTCATCTTCCTTGAGCAAAGCACGGGCTGGTGTGTGGATGATTTGTTTTGCTAATGTTGGCAAGCCAGTGTACATGACGGTGCCGCCCACGTTTTGTGAGATAACTGGTTCTAAAGCGTGGATCCATCATCGGGTATGAACGCCTTTGCTGAAGCTCCATCCCTCAACACCGGGTGACTGTTCTGAATCCGACTGTTGGAGAGTGGGTTTCTGGTGGGGGGTTTTTCTTATAAAGGTTACGTAGGCAAGATTTGGGTTTCTCTGGAATCCAGCCCTGGGAGACCACACCGCACTGCTCATATAGGTTCCCTTCTCCCCTCAGGTCCAGCTCACCTTTTCATCTGAACTTTGCTACCTGCTGTCACTCTTGATAATGACTGAGGGTTATCTTTTGAGATAGAGGTCTCCTTCATTTCTAGGCCACATTCCTTTCTTCTTAGACCTCTCTCTCTCTCTCTCTTTTTTTTTTTTTGACAGGCAGAGTGGACAGTGAGAGAGAGAGAAACAGAGAGAAAGGTCTTCCTTTACCGTTGGTTCACCCTCCAATGGCCAGCGCATCGCACTGATCCAAAGCCAGGAGCCAGGTGCTTCTCCTGGTCTCCCATGGGGTGCAGGGCCCAAGCACCTGGGCCATCCTCCACTGCACTCCCTTGCCACAGCAGAGAGCTGGCCTGGAAGAGGGGCAACCGGGACAGAATCCGGCGCCCCGACCGGGACTAGAACCCGGTGTGCCGGCGCTGCAAGGCGGAGGATTAGCCTAGTGAGCCGTGGCGCTGGCCCTTAGACCTCTCTTCAACTAGGGAAATACCATCAGCCACTCCTGCACTTGAAGATAGTCCTTAGATTCTTTCCTAGGACCCTCAGTCCGTTGGTCTTTTACCAACACACAGAGGTGGTGAACTACAGTGAACAGCACACGGGGTTTCTCAGCAGAGTTCAGATTGTGTTGCGGTAACTGGGCACGTGACCTTACACACGTTAAGCTCTCTGAGCCTGTTTCTTAACTCCCTCATTTGTGAAATGAAGATATCTTCTCTGTATATCGCTGAAAGGATTGCACCTACCATGTACCTGGCCTACAGCAAAAACCCATCTGCTTTTCTCTTGCTACATTGTCTCAAAGGTTTCAATACTCTAGAAACGAATGTTCTAGAATGAATGAAAAGAAAAGCTATGCTCAATATGGCATTAACATGGATCTACTATCACCATTCCCTTCTCCATACCCAAACCCTCCAATATTTTTAACTGGTCTGAGCTCACTTTCCTCAAAATTCCCTACAAGATGGGGTGGCATTGCATCAGTTTTCTAGGAATGAGGTTCTGAGGCTCAAACAAGCACTGGACTTTGTGCAGCTTAAGAGGCCCTCCTACTTCCAAGGATTTTTTTTTTTGCTGTGACACCTATATGAAGAGAAATCAGTTGGAGAACATTACCTGATATTCCCGATTACGTAATCCTCCATTTGTATTTATGGTAAAATCAAATTTGTCTTCCTTTTCCTGAGTAAAAGAACAAAATTATGCCTTAAATACCAATTTTTTCTTTTAAATGTTGAAATATAAAGGAGCATTAAGAAAAAGTGTAGATGGTTGGTTGCAAATGTGAAAGTCATCAAGAGCTGGTACCTGATAGGGATTGAACTTCGAAGCACTGTAATCCTTCTTCATCAGGATGTGCAAAACAGCATCGTGGATTGTTAAGAAAAATATGGAGTCCTTGACTTCATCATCAAAAAACTGACACCGAGAAAGCTTCTCAATGAAATCATCTGAAGAGAGAAAAGAAGCACTGACACTTAGGAGGAAGCCAACTTTGGGCCACGGGTTCCCCCTTGAGACTGGTGATTTGGAATTCCCTTTACAAATGTGCACTTCGTGGACTTTGCATGCAGTGTTTGTGGCGGCCAAGGTCCATTGTCAGTGTAGCATTAGCACAGTGTCTTCTGGAACTACAGGATATCTTTCTTTTTTTTTTTCTTTTTTTTTTAAATTAACATTTTAATTCCACTTTTTAAAAAAAATTTATTTATTTATTTATTTGAGAGGTAGAGTTACAGAGAGAGGGAGAGACAGGGAGAGGTCCTCCATCCAATGGCCCACGCCCCAAATGGCCACAATGGCTGCAGCTGGGCAGATCCAAAGTCAGGAGCCAGGAGCCTCCTCCGGGTCTCCCATGTGGGTGCAGGGGCCCAAGCACTTGGGCCATCTTCCACTGCTTTCCCAGGCCATAGCAGAGAGCTGGATAGGAAGAGGAGCAGCCAGGACTTGAACTGGCACCCACATGGGTTGCCGGCACCACAGGCAGATGCCCAACATACTATGCCACAGTGCTGGACCCTACAGGATACCTTTCTAACAAAAATGTATGTTGATTGCCCCTCATGTCAAAAGAAAGACGGAAAAGGTTCAAATAAGAAAATCTCATCAAAAAAGAGAAAACCTTAAGTAGTTCCTTAAACACTTTTGAGAAGAAAATGAACCTACTCTTATTTAGGTAGGAGCCAAGTTAATTATTTTCCTTACTTAATAACTGGAGCATTAAATTGGGGTTCTGCCAAAACAGAAAATATGCTTAAAGATAAGTGATGTGCTGTAGTTCTTGGTGGCTGGACCTATCATTTCTCAGTTACTAAGTCTGTTTCCCCAGAGCTCCTGGGATTCATCAGAAAACCTTCCTTGGAGCACCTCATGTTACCTCTCCAATCATCTTTGAGGAATCACATGCTTGCAGGCACTAAGTAACCAGTGCTCATTTGTACAAATCACTCAAGCAAATATTACTTCATGTTTACTGTGTGCAAAACTCTGGCTGCATACAAAGAAGGATTGAAAGGTGAGTTAGAAGGAATCCCAACCTTAAGGAAGAGAAACATTCATATTTGTAGCACTGAGAAGAAAAGTAGTGTAAAATAATGAAGGCAAGGAACAATCTAGCTGTTTCTTTTTTTTTTTAAAGATTTATTTATTTATTTGAAAGGCAGAGTTACAGAGAGGCAGAGGCAGGGAGAGAGAGAGAGAGAGAGAGAGGCCCTCCATTTGCTGGCTCACTACCCAAGTGGCCACAATGGCCAGATCTGGGCTGATTCGAGGCCAGGAGCCAGGAGCATACTCTATGGGGCATACACATACCAACCTGCAGAGTAATGGGACATGCGTGTATCCTTAAAAGACCAACAGGCTGTGCTATGCCTGGGGATGTGAGGAAATTTGCAGTTATTGCAGGAAAACTTCTTGAAGGTAATTGGCAGTGAGAAACTGGGATGGGAGAGCATTCTGGGGTGGAAAGAGACACTAGTTAGAAAGCTGCTCCAGAGAGTTGAAGTGAGAAGTGATCAGGTTCTAGAATGAGGCTGTGACACATGGACAGGAAGAGACTGAATGCAGAGGCAAGATTCATTGGAGCTGGTGGTTTACTAACTAGAGAGGGCGGCCGAGAAGAAGACACCCAAGATGGTGCCAAGGTTTCTGCTTCGGGCAAGTGAAGCAATAGTTGAGAAAGGAAAGAGAAGGAGTCGTTTTAGGGAGGAGGCGATGGCTTCAGTTGTGAATGTGTGTCCACGGTGTCTGGGGGACATCCCTACTGGGACTGTTGAATCCATAAGTCTGCAGCTCAGAAGAAAGGTCTGGGCTGGAGGTGTAGCGTGGGCATTCATTTACACATAGTGGAACTTGAAATCATAAGCATGTAGAACTCGGCTAGTGTAGAGCTCATGGATTCAGGACTGCAGAGTTGAGGGGTGAAGCTCAGGGAAGGTTATTCAGACAGGAGAGAGTAGGAGGAGAATCAGAAGTGTGGTCTTGCAGAAGTTAGGCAGTGAGGGTATTAAGATCAAAGCCAATCCCAGCAGAAGAAGCCCAAGAGGGCAGCAGCTAATCTTGACCCTGTGGGTGTCACTGATAGCCATGGCGAGGCGGTCTCCTTAGCCAAGTAAGGCACAAACCAAGATGGTGTGGGCTGAAGAGTGCAAGACACAGTAAGGAGAGCGGCAGAAAGCAAGGCTTTGAGTTAAAAAAAAAAAATAAGTTGATGTATTACTGTCTAATCAATCAGGGTTCAAATTGTCAGGGTCATTTAATTACATATCAACATAAATATGCAGACACTGTTTCCATAGGGATTTCTATTGGCTCAGCTGCAAATTAGATTTCCCTCGTGATGACCTATAAAATAATCGTCCTTTGGATAGGTGTTGGCAGTGAGCCTGAAGTGACTGTCAGAACAGAAAATAAAAACAAAACAACTTACCATCCGTTCCAACAATGTACACATCCACCTTGATTCTGACAAAGTCTTTTAAAATCTGTTGAAAGCAAGGAGATTTTCCTTAGGGAATAATTGCACTTGTCAGAAATGCAACAAAAACTATCGCAATTATACCTTCCTGGGATACATGGCTTTCAGAAACGTCTACATTTTGAAAAGAGATAATAGTGTATAGAGATACTAAAGTTAAAAGCAAGGCTCCATGAGAGAAGAAATAAACTAAAAGAGTATTCTTCAGGCAGAAGTTAAAAATTATCATTCTTCAGGGATAAATTGTGGGAAAATGTTCTGCCTTCACGCAAAAGATCAACTCAGATTTAATTTAAAATAATATCCTTTATAGAATGATATTGACTAGAGTTTTCTGCCTATGTAAAAGCAAACAATACAAAAACAAACAATAACTTAGGGTCCACAAGTTACTCATTATTCCTCTCCATGGTGACAACACATCCAGTGCTAATGAATCTTTATTCAATTCCCTGGTCTCTAGGCGAAGAACAAATACCAGCAGTGATATACAGAAGATCATAGAAGGTAAGAAAAGTAGCTTAGATTCTTGAGCACACTGTCATCATCACCATCAGCAAATACTTGGAGGATGTCTCTGCTAGGCACTGAACTAAGAGTCGAGGCCTTAAAGCAACAAAATGTGGAGTACCTGTCCTTGGTGCTGCTTTGTTAGTGTGAAACAGTGAAACGGAAATGTCAGGGCAGATATTGTGGTGCCGTGATTACGCCACTGCCTGTGACACCTCCAGGTCATAGTACCAGTTCAAGTTCTGGCTGCCCTACTTATGTTCCTGGGAAGGTAGTGGATGATAGCTCAAGAGATTGGACCCCTGTCACCCATTTGGGAGACATGGATGGAGTTCCTGGCTCCTAGCTTCAGCCTGGTGCTGCCCACCCCAGCTGTTGTGGCCATTTGGGGGAGTGAACCAGCAGATGGAAGACCTCTCTCTCTCTCAATCTGTCACTCTGCCTTTCAAATAAATAAATCAATCTTAAACATTTTTCAAAAAGGATTTTATATGCATTTATATTTTCCCTCCAAAACAAGAATAACAAAAACCTGAAAATCAAGACAGAAAAGAGCAAACAATTTGAAGAGTTATAGAATGTTAATTTTTTAAAAATAAAAGATAGGCCTTAAGGAAACCAAATTATCCTATTTTTTATTCAGTTTACCTGCACTTGATAGACCGGTATCTTAGACCAGCTCCTAGGCAGATTTCTATGAGGACCCAAAGGAAGAAGGAAATTTAAAAGTGCTTAAATTTTCTTTACATATGTTTCTGTATTTCTATTGGAAACCAGTTTATTTTGGACATGCTGACAATGCCATAAAGCAAACTCCACATTTTGATTGTTTTTGTGTTGTTTTAAAAATTTTATTTATATATTTGAGAGCAGAGAGGTAGAGCAAGTGTGAGAGTGAAAGAGATCTCCCACCTGCTGGTTCATTCTCTAAATGCTCACAAGAGGAGGGACAGGCCAGGCTACAGCCAGGAGCCAGGAACTCTGTGCAGGGTCTCCCATGTGGTAAGCAAGCCGGCATCTGCTGTCTCCTAGTGTGTTCATTATCAGGAAGCTGGAGTTGGGAGTGGATCTGGGATTCAAACACAGGCACTCTGATGCCATTCCAAGTGCCATCGTTAATCACCAGACCAAACACCCTCCCCTCAGTCCTGTTTTTCAAGTCACGTGTGACACTTATTCTGTCATATATTTATTTCACTGTTTTCCTTTGAGACATATTTTTGAATAGCGAAGTGAAATTTCAGCAGCTTATAATGGATGAAGATAAAAGTAAAAGGATCCACTAGTCTATTTTCACCCAGGAACTTTCTAGATCTCCCCTGATTTCAGGATAATTCAGATGGAAAGCTTATAAGGATTTGAGAGCACCACAGAATTGATATTTGGCAGGAGTGTGCATATAGTTGTCTTCTGCTGATTCAGCATTCACTAAGATTGTAAGCTTGGGTGTCTTCAAAGTTACATACAGTCATGGGAAATGCACCTGGATTTTGTTTTGTTTTTAAAAGTTTATTTATTTATTGAAAAGCAAGGTGATAGAGAAAGGGAGAAACAGGGAGAGAGAGAGAAAGAACTTCCATCCATTGGTTCACTCCCCAAAAGGCCACAATAACTGGGGCTGTGCCAGGCTGAAGCCAGGAGCCAGGGACTCCATCAGAATCCCCCTCGTGGCTGGTAAGACCCCAAGTACCTGGACCATTGTCTGCTGCCTCCCAGGCACATTAGGAGGAAGATGGATTGGAAGTGTGAAGTAGCCAGGACTTGAACCAGGCACTCTGATATGGAGTACAGGTGTCCCAAGTCGTGGTTTAGCCTGCTGAGCCACAATGCATGCCCTGGTAAATGTATTTTTATGTATTTATTTTTTTCATTTGACAGGCAGAGTTAGACAGTGAGAGAGAGAGTCAGAGAGAAAGGTCTTCCTTCCGCTGGTTCACTCCCCAAATGACTGCCACTGCCAGCACTGTGGCACTCTTGAAGCCAGGAGCCAGGCGCCTCCTCCTGGTCTCCCATGCGGGTACAGAAGTCTAAATACCCAGGCCATCCTCCACTGGCCTCCCGGGTCACAGCAGAGAGCTGGACTGGAAGAGGAGCAACCGGAACTAGAACCCAGCACCCATATGGGATGCAGGCACTGCAGGCAGAGGATTAACCAAGTGAGCCATGGTGCCAGCCCCCTTAGTAAATGTATTTTTAAAGAGTCCGCCCTCACCTCTCCATGGACTAGTCTAACATTATAATTTATTTCTAGTGAAGTGTGCATAATCTAAAGGGGCATCCTTCCACAAATTCAATTTTTACTTTTGGTGACTGGTATTTTCATGAAGAAAAAAAGAAATTACCGATTTGAGGCCTCTCATGGAAGAAACATCAAGAAAGGAGACTGCTGAAAAATCGAGAATGAGGCTGTGGAGGCTGATTTTGGGGACGGTGATGTTGAGAGGAAGATCAGCATTCCAGTCTATCTGGAAAGGCAGGTCTGTGGTGTCGATGGGCTGGTCCAGCTCCTCTATCTGATTATTGTCCAGTTCTTCATCATCAGAATCTTTTACCCCATCAGCGGTACATATAAATCCTTTCTGCAGGAGAGGATAGGGTGCACACATGACAACTCTGACCAAGAAGAACACTGAGAACACTTGGGAGCCTTGGGAGCACAGATGCCAAGTTGGGGCACGCACTAGCATGTGGATACACCCCCGTTTTAGGAAGACACTCAAAGGGGCTGCTGTGGTATGAACAAGCTTTGGCTCCTGAACTCATGCAGACATTAAACTATAACCTCATAGACTAATGGTCCTCAGAGCGTGGGAAAAGATCCAATGATGGCATTCAGGAGCAGGGGCTTAGCGGAAGTCCTCAGGTCACTAGGAAGCACCCTTGAAAGGTGATTCCCAGGAGAAGGCTGGGTATGAAAGCCCGAGTCAGGCCCAGCTGCTCTCTCTGCTTCCTGGCCTGCCATGAATTCCTTCCTCTGTGTGGCCCCTGCACTGCCATCTCCCACCCTCACCAATGCCAAGCCAATAGGGCTGCCTGACCTTGGACTTGGGCCTCCAGAACCGGGAGCTACCTAAACCTTTGCTCTTTATAGAGCTAGGTTTTTTTTTTTTTTTTTTTTTTTTCCAGATATTTCACTGTCGTGAAGGAAAGTTGACTAATATAGATACCATTTAAAGAAGAACATTAGCCGGCGCCGTGGCTCAATAGGCTAATCCTCCACCTTGCGGCGCCGGCACACCGGGTTCTAGTCCCGGTCAGGGCGCCGGATTCTGTCCCGGTTGCCCCTCTTCCAGGCCAGCTCTCTGCTGTGGCCAGGGAGTGCAGTGGAGGATGGCCCAGGTGCTTGGGCCCTGCACCCCATGGGAGACCAGGAAAAGCACCTGGATCCTGGCTCCTGCTATCGGATCAGTGCGGTGCGCCGGCTGCAGCGGCGGCCATTGGAGGGTGAACCAACGGCAAAAGGAAGACCTTTCTCTCTGTCTCTCTCTCACACTATCCACTCTGCCTGTCAAAAAAAAAAAAAAAAAAAAGAACATTAACGGGCATATGAAATACTCTGTTTACCTGGCATTTCATTTAAAGCAAAGGAACACTTTGGATTAGATTTTATGAAGCTTTTAGCTGTAATGCGCAGCAACACGGTAAGAAGCTTACTGGTGTCACTTGTAGCAGGCCTCGCTTCTGCAGCTTTCGGATTTTCTTCAAAGCTTTGTTCCGCTTGCGGAGAATTCGAAGGGGGCTGAAGCCAATCTGAAAAACCCAGGGCTGGGTTACAAGAGCACAGAGTATCCTGCTGTTTCTACAGGATAACTCTAGTAACATTCACTGCAATGTGTTGAGGGGTTGGGACAAATTGAAATGATGTTTGTGATTGAAAATTTAGAAGTGGTTTAAATAACTTCAGCAACAACATTGTGTCAGACCTATGGTTTGCTCAGATTGTGTGCAGTTACTATCATTGAAAAACTTCTGGACAGTCCAAAATTTCTACATAAAATTGTCTAATCTAAACCTTACTTGATTTTGTATTTTGGGCATGCATAACTCTTAGGGGCTTTTATATTATTTATTTTTTTAATTTGCTGAATATGCATGGTACCTAATCAATATTCTTCTATGTACTTCTCATTTTTTCAAAAATTTATCTATTTTGTAACATTTGTTATGTGTTTTATGATTTTAGAGTTAGATTTGGGGACTCTGTATTGGATTTCAAAAAGTTCATGGAAAATGGAATTAAAAGATAAACTTATTTTGGTGCCAAAGAACCCTGAAGTCCATGCATAGTATTTTCATAATATACATTTTTCATGAACTTTCTGAAGACCCCTTATATT
This sequence comes from Oryctolagus cuniculus, assembly GCF_051225735.1. NCBI lineage: Eukaryota > Metazoa > Chordata > Mammalia > Lagomorpha > Leporidae > Oryctolagus > Oryctolagus cuniculus. Next base: position 136,144,551 of record NC_142869.1, on the reverse strand, counting down.
AATGGGCTCCTATTAGTTTCACTTGCTCTGGAATATGGAGCACAAAGATACGGATACAACTCAACTTCAGCATGTGTGAGGAGCAAACATTTCATGTCCAGACATCCAGTAGATAACAACAACAGACAGTCAAATAACCCCAAACCTTACAGCATCAATAAGTTTCTGCTTAAAGAAACCAATGTTGGCAAAGTAGATCGGAGCTGGACATCTGAAAATCTTCACTCCTTCCGGCTCATACATCTGTAAGGCAGAGAAGTAATATTAGACGGTGCCTGGAAGATTCATATTAATATCGTGTAGCAAGTCAAAGAAAGAAATTTGTCTCCCTTACATCAGAGTAGTCTTTTCTATTCTTATAGATGTTGCTCCTTCCGATGTTAGCCAGGGTGGTGCATTTTGGACTGTAGGGAAAAACAATACTAAGTCAATCCCTCCTGCATATTTGTTAGCCTATAACTGATTCACTGATTCTTTTCTTTTCTTTCTTTTTTTTTTTTTTTTTAGGATATCAAAGCAAACTCACTATTCAAAATCTAAAAGGTTGGGAAATCATCAGTCCCCATTTTACTACCTTTGTGCCTTCCTACAGCTCCTAGAACAGTGCCTCCCAGTCATCCCACTGCAATTGATGAAGGCTTCCATTCGCTTTTGCCATTTTGATTATATATATCGCAGTTTTTGAGTGGGTAGGGTAAGGTAGGCGAGATCACCCAGTTACACAGGTGAGGATGTGGGGAAGTAAAATGACCCGCCGTGTCTCTATGTTTGATGAGTTCCCAGTGAAGATCCAAATAAAAACATGGATGCATAAAGGAATTCAGGAACATTTCAACACCAGTGGAGCTCAAAGTCAAGGATTAACTGTACAGTCACCACGTGTGTTCTTGGGAGTCCTACTTCTCTCTCGCACCATGCAATCCAGCACAGGCTGAGTGACCACGTGGTGGTGAAATTAAGTGACTCAGATTTGAAAACCAAAAAGATGCCTGAGCTGGATGACACGAATTCCAAGTGGCCATTAGGGAAGTTTAGGACAAGAGGGGTCTCTGAGAAGATTTTTAATCCAGCTCCATGCATTTAAGATGGGAGTACACTCCAAAACCCTATGAAAAGGGAGAGCCCTCCACCAATCATGGAGAATCCCACAGTCTTCTCCATGACCCATTCCCTTAGAAGTCCAGCATGTCTAAGGTAAAGACATTCAACCTGCTCAGGAGAGAATTACTTCCAGTTTACCGCTGGCTGAACAGACTCAGAGATTTATATGATTTCTTCCCGTTGTTGTCAAAGCAGGGAGCAGATCACAGCAGGACTTCTCCCTGGATGGACGCTCTACAACTGGACCATTCTGATGCCCAGAGGCCTTCAGGTGAGCAACCTGAGCAAGGAAGTCCTGGCCAGTCCAGATGGCTACACACACCTACACCTTCATTTCAACCAGTGACAATTTTTCCCCCTCTTCTAATTTGGGGAGATTATAGGCTGCAGGATACAGAGCAGGACAAACACTCACAACTGAGTCCTGAATACGATGGTGAGGAGTTCAAACGCCACACTTGCCGCCAGACCCAATCCTAGTCCCAGGACGATGGCAAAGATGAAGGTCATGATCCAAATTAACTGTGAGCAGAGAGCAACACATACACTACAGTTAACTTGGACTAAAGAACAGTGTCTTAGGTCCAGAACTAAGAGAACTCATGAACTTCTAGGACCAAAAGCAAGAGGTTGGAAGTTGTTTTTCTTGGGCCAAGAGCAAAGCGCACAGGGAAAGACACTTGTCCTAAGAGGCCATTTCTACTGGCAAAGATGGGAAGACCCAAAGGCAGGGTGGCCATTTCTGATGCCATCCCTAAACGAGTCAAGGAAATAGGACAAGTCTGTTACAGTAAAAAAAAATTCAAAACCAGCTGCACTTCATTAATATCAGCAAATCAACTGGTAGACCTTTATTAATCTCTTCCTCTTGGCCTATTTAGTTAATGATGACTATCTTTACGAGAATTCTAGCATGTCAAAAGGGTACTAAAACCCCCATGACTTTCTGTTGGGAACAAAGGAAAACTAATACCACTTATTGCTTTATGTTCCTGAAGTTTCACAGGGTATGTTAACAAGCGTTTATCACACCACAGACTTTGACTCTGATTAAATTATGGACTCTGCCCCTCCTAGCGAGTCGTGCTGGAGAGTGAGGGGAAGCCTTTTCCAACGCAAAGGATTTCCAGAGGGAATGTTCAGAATTTAAATTCTTCACAGGTTCTCTGGAAGCTGCCATCATGTGATGAAGAACAGGTGCGATGCACACCTGACAATTCAGTCTCACTGCCAGAGCTTTTAGCACAGATCTAAGGGAGTTCTGCCCCGGCGTTTCACGGATCCCCTTGTGCAAGTAGTCCTCCTTGTATGTTAAATTCCCAGGGAACACTCTGTAGAGTATGCAATTTCAAGACAGCAAATAAAACTAGGGTTATTTTGAATAGTTAGATAGGAAGAAACTTTCACTTAGGTCGGAATAGAGATATGCATTGTACCTCAGCATTGCATACCACTGTGTTTCGTGTAGTTTTCAGATATCATTTCTTCTACTTACACAGTCGTATTTGTCCTTCTTCCACAGTCTGCCTATCTCAGCAAACTGCATCAGCATTCCCTTTAAGTTTCCAAGTGCTAACGCTGACAGGACAGACTGCGAAAACATAAACATCAGATGCACTTAAAGTTAACCGAGTAAACCATATAGAAGCAAAGGTGAAGGCTGGAGATAAGTGAGTCGTTTAAGGGCCTCCACTCATATCAAAGGATACACCCTTGCTGGTGTGCAATACTATGAATGACACAGCAGAACTGGGGCTCTGGTCCATCCCCATGCCCGACTTTGTCCCAACCTGGTGACAGGGCTGCATGACCCTTTGTGATTATGCCAGAGATGATCTGATGGCACTTAGTAGCCCACCCGTCAGGACAGAGAAGGGTAGATCTTAAGACCTATGGTGGTGGGGGGCGGCACTGTGGTATAGCAGGTAAAGCCATTGTCTGCAGTGGTGGCATCCCATATGGGATCCCATCCCATCCTCTCCCTCTCTCTGTTAACTCTGCCTTTCAAATAAATAAATAAAGTTTTCAAGAAATATATGGCAGATTAAAAAAAAGGAAATAGCACACAGATGAATGCCAGTTGAAAAAATGGTGAAAACTATTATCAAAAAGACAAAAAATGACATGTTGGCAAGGATGTGGAGAAAATTAAGCCCTTATACACTGTGGGTGGCAGTGCAAATTAGTAGAGCCATTATAGGGAACAGGTTCCTCAAAAATTTAAAAACAGAGCTACTGTTTTTGATTTTTGATATTTGATCCAGCTCTTCCACTTCTGGTATCTATCCGAGGGAAATGAAATCAGCACCTGTTCGTTGCAGCACCATTCACAACAGCTAAGACATGGAGTCAACCTAGGTGTCCACCAACAGATGAATGGATAAAGATAATGTGGTATATATACATAATGGAATACTATGCAGTCACTAGAAAGAATGAAATCTTGAGATTTGCAGCTAAATGAATGGAACTGGAGATCATGGTGTTGAGTGGAACAAATCAGATACCAGATAGACAAATACCTCACGTTCTTCTCATAGGTGGAAGTTCAAAATCATTGATGAACATAGATTAGTGTTTATGACAGGCTGTGAAGGGTGGAGATAGTTAGAAGGAGGTCAGACAGATAGAAATAACTAGTTCTAGTGTGCCACAATATAATGGGGTGATGAAGCTCATAAAAATGGGTTATCGACTCTATACCCAGCTGGAGGAGGGGAGCTGATAGGCTCCAAACACAGGGAAGGATATGGGGAATGAAGGGCTGGCTGCCTGACTTGATTGGTTTATGTGATGTGTATTGAGAGGTGTTGCACTGTACCCCATAAGCATGTGTAAGTATGTGGGTAAGCATTTGGTGTAGTGCTTAGGCCACCAGCTGAGGTGCCTGCAACCCATATCAGAGCGCCTGGGTTCAAGTCCCAGATGCACTGTCCACTCCAGCTTCTTGCTAATGTGCACCCTGGGAGGCGGCAGGTGATGGCTCAGGTAGTTGGGTCCCTGATGGCTCAAGCAGTCGGGAGATCTGCGTTGAGTCCTTGCCTGGCCCAGCCCCAGCTGGTGTAGGCATCTGGGGAATACACCAGAGGATGGGAGTTCTGCATCTGTTTGTCTCTCTCCCTGGCTCTGTCTCTCCCTCTCTCTCTGTAACTCTGACTTTCAAATAAATAAACAAAAATATCAAAAAAAAAAAAAAGAAGAAGAAGAAGAAGAAGCAGCAGCAGCAGAAGCAGAAGCTCTGTGCCTGCTCCCATCCTGCAATCTGACAGTGTTGGTCTTGGAGCCAAACCAAACCTCTAGCAGCTGCAGGGCGTACCCCTAAGAACGGGCTGGGTGGCTGGCAGCACCATTCCCTGAATCAGATAGAGGGCCTGATGACCTCCACCTGTAAGAAAAGCTTCCCTTCGGTACACGGGGAAGCCGCGGTGCCAGGCTGCCTTCTTGTGTCAACATGAATTACATCTGGGGCTACGCACAGGCAAAGGGGAGGGCAGATAAGGTGGCTCTGGCGTCTGCATTCCTAACATTCGTAAGATGCTGCCCAGGGGAAAAGATAGGTTTTTGGCCCTTCAAGTAGCAGGTAAGGAGAATACTTGGGAGTTTGGGGTTACTTCCTTTACCCCAGTGCAGTGTGTGCTTTCAGAGTTGATAACCAGCCTCCTTGGTTTACCACCTGAGAGAGAGGTTATCCAAAGAAAGAGGGGCGGTACCTTCTGTAGTGGCTCCAGAAGAAATCCAATAGCTACAATGACAATTAGCACGATGACAGAAGACAGAATCCCGGCAACCTGGGCAGATGAAAAGAAAAAAAAAAGGATTCTCCTCACATACCCAGCTTGTCCCTTGGTTCGGATCTCCCCGTTATTGAGGCCAAGATGGACCCTGCAGGAGGGACCTTAAAATACCTGCGTTTTGCCTCCTGTGCTCTCCTGAACCGCAGAGCGGGAGAGGGCGGTACTTCCGGCAAACCCTTTGAACGATCCAGTGACGATGTTACCCAGGCCAAAGGCTATTAACTCCTGACAGGGGGGACAAGTAGGAAACTCTGAATAAGCAGGACCGTGACCAAGCACACAGCCCGTTATTTCAAGTCGCTTCGCAAGATCCCGCGTAGCTCGTGCACTCACCTGACTGCCGTCAATCCGATAGTCGTATTTGAGGGAATAGACGCTGGCCACGGAAAAGGCCACGACGAAGCCCACGATCGCAATGGTGAAGCAGTCTCCTATGGCATCTTGGAAAACCTGTGTGTCAGGCGCAGCAGGGGCTTGGAACCTGCAGTTGAAACAAGCAAGTCTAAATGTCACCAGCCTGCTTAGGGATGCGTGTCATGAATGAATGCGATCCAGGCTGAGCTGTCAGGCCTCCCTTTGGAGTGTGCCTTCCAAGAATTTGTTGCCACCAAAAACTTTGGAATCTGCCGTCTTATGTAGGAAAGCAGGCATGCCTGGGTTTGAGAAAAGACTGTAGATCCAGACCCCTGATCATGGCAAGTGGAATATGATTTTGCCAGTATAACCGCATGGTGATGCACATTCACACACCCATCCGCTTCCTTCAAAATGTCTTGGAGTCCACTGGAATTGTTACACTGGGTTGCAAAGTATCACCCACAGTGTCTCCGAGTTGATGAAGCCTCTTTGGGGAAACACATTCTCAAGGAAAGAAGAAAAAAAAAGAAAAGAAAACAAAGAAAGAAATCCCTTCTCTTCTCTCTTCATTGATAACGATAACTATCCACGGAAAGAAACCCCCAGCAAAGTGCTGGGCCTTGGATTCCACCTGCATGCCACAGAATTGCTAGAGCCAGCATGGAGGCAACAGAGTGGGCTCCGGTTAAAGGGATTGAGCGTGAGAGGCACATTCAGCTCACAGAAGTCTCTTCCATCATTCTGCCTCACAGACTTGGAGCAGTTAAATTACACTGACAAATTATTGCAAAAATTGCACAAGCAGCAATTTACTAAATGCCCAATTCTTGTCTCCATCTGTTTCTGATCTAAAACTTATTGGAAGTGGGTTAATAGGATCCAATCAATTATTTCTGCATGGCTGTTCTGTGTTTTATGAGTATCTATGGTAACACACTTTCAGCTCTTATTTTATTTTATTTTTTTTAAAGATTTATTTTATTTATTTGAAAGACAAAGTTACAGAGAGAGGTAGAGACAGAGAGAGAGGTCTTCCATACAATGGTTTACTTCCCAGATGGTTGCAATGGTGGGAGCTGCACCAATCTGAAGCCAGGAGTCAGGAGCTTCTTCTGGGTCTCCCATGTGGGTGCAGGGGCCCATGGACCTGGGCCATCTTCTACTGCTTTCCCAGGCCATAGTAGACAGCTGGATCAGAAGAGGAACAGCCAGGACTAGAACCGGTGCCCATATGGGATGCCGGCGCTTCAGGCCAGGGCTTTAACCCACTGTGCCACAGCACTGGCCCCTCAGCTCTAATTTTAAATAATACTGCTGCTACCATAAGTCAGAAATTTAGCTTTAGGGGCCAGTGTGGGGGCTCAGGGTGTACAGCCACTGCTTGCAACACTGGCATCCCATATTGGAGTGCCAGGTCAAGTCCCGCCTGCTCTGCTTCCAATCCAGCTCCGTGTTAATGCGCCTGGGAAAGCAGCAGATGATGGCCCAAGAGCTTGGGCCCCTGCCACACACTTGAGAGACCTGGATGATGGAGATCCTGGCTCCAACTTGATTCAGCCATTGCAACCATTTGGGGAGTGAACCAGCAGATGGAATCTCTCTCTCTCTCTGTAAATGACTTACAAATAAATAAATAATAAATTACTTTTAAAATTGAGTTTGGAATGTTTGGGTTTTTTTCTAAAAGAATAAATCTGGCATCAGTAATACAATAAAATGTTGTGTTTTATACCAAAATATCCAGGACCCTACTATCCTTCTTTTATTCTGGTCTCTGAACCTTGTAGACAGAGCACTAAGAGACTTGGATTCATTGCCTGGCCTTACTGCCTACCCTCCTTCCCTCCTTGAGCCAGTTCCTCCATTTGTGAAGTGAGGATAACAACCCATTTTCTTTCCTTCAGCTTTAAAAGGAGGGCCAAATAAAAAAATGAACATCAAACTATCACACGGCGTAGAATACAAGGTTCGCTGTGTCATGGGATCTTCTCCTTCGCTGCTTCTATGAACCTTCTCATCAGCCAAGCTTCTTGCATGTGGTGAATGTGACTTCACAGGGTAAGTTCCCAAGTGGTACCCTCAGTAACAGCAGACTGGCGAGCATCATTACCTCCCAGGGATACTCTAAGTGTAGTCAACAGAGACTTAAAAAATCCACTCAATCATCACCCAGAAAAAAAAATTGGTATATTTAAAAGTCCACCCCAAAGTGCTTTGTCCCCAATATAGGTGCTAAGTTAGTCATGGTGGGAATGTAGCTGGAGCACTTTGAGTTGGCCAGACTCTTAAGCATGTTACAAATATCAAAGTCACTGAACCCTTGAGGAAGCTATGTGAAAGCTATTCTTTTTAGCCTTACTTTTTCATTTTTACATTTGCAAAGACATTGAGGTGCAGAGTTTAGCTATTTGCCTGCCTCCAGAGCACACCTACTAGGTTTCACTGCCTCTTGGTAGAGCGTAATGGCTACTAAGTGTGTTTACCCCGCCATTGCAAAAACCTTGTGAAGAGAGTCCACTGATATTTAACATGCATTTACTAAATAAAGTCTTCAGATCATCACCCTGTGATCTTAAGCTTAGCGTTTATTTCCAAAACTCTTCGGGCCAGAACCTCCCTGATCTTGCATTTATTTATTTCTGTGCCTGATTCATGTCTCCCAAGACACTGAAATCAAGTATAAGACTTGGCAGTAGCAAGGTGGATGGAAATCATCAGAAGTCTTTTTTCCGTTTTAGCCTAATTTCCACTTTTTAAATTAAAAGTGATATTGGAGATTTATTAAGATCCTTCATGAAGATCGAGTGATACATATCTTTTTTTTTTTTTTTGCTTTAAAAATGTATGTGTTTTTGCTTTTAAGAGAATTTGGCTGGTTTTAAGCCACCAATACACATAAACACTGATTTCCGGAATTCTCGAACACTTGTTAAGTATGTAAATAAGGAAAGGTCTTTACAAAAACCTGCAGGAAAATGACTATCGCTGTTTTTGCTCAGAGGGCAGAGAGCGGCAAGGGGCCAGGAAACCAGCCCGCTCTCTCTTAGCCCACAGAACGTAAGGGGCGATGGTGTCCGCCTCCGTGTGCAAGGTTTCCCAGCCCCTCGCTGTGCTGGATGTTGGTCGGGTCTTGCTTTGAACTTGACCACGAGAAAGGACAGAGTGTGCCTGGCTGGGGCGCTCAAGCGGTGTGCCAGGATCCCCTCAGTGTCTCTTTTGAACAACCAGAATGTGGCTCTAGTAATCTCAAACAAGGCACGGCGTGCTGTTGACAGTCATTTTGGGCAAGGAAACCTGGTTTCACTTGGTGTGTGCTTACGGGGAGGAGCAGTTTAATTGGCCTTTTTTTTTCTTTTCTATTTTTGCTGCTTTGATTACTTTCTCTCACCAGGGTCCCTGTCTGCCTTGTTTGTGAGCTCTTCCATAAGGGGAAACTTTCTGATACTAAGAACTGTGGACTGGGGTTGGTGCTGTGGTGTAGTGGGTAACGCCTCCGCCTGCAGTGCCGGCATCCCATGTGGGCGCCGGTTCGAGTCCCGGCTGCTTCACTTCTGATGAAGCAGTCGAAGATGGCCCAAGTCCTTGGGCCCCTGCACCCATGCAGGAGACCTAGAAGAAGCTCCTGGCTCCTGGCTTCAGACCAGCTCAGCTTCGGCTATTGCGACCATTTAGGGAGTGAACCAGTGGATGGAAGACCTCTCTTTCTGTCTTTCTTTCTCTCTTTCTGTAACTCTGCCTTCCAAGTAAAAAAAATAAATCTTTTTAAAAGATTTATGTGTTTATTTAAAAGGCAGAGTTACAGAGAGGCAGAGGCAGAGAAAGAGAGAGAGAGAGAGAGGTCTTCCATCCATTGGTTCACTCACCAAACTGCCACCATAGCCAGAGCTGGGCTTATCCAAAATCAGGGGCCAGGAGCTTCTTCCAGATTTCCCACATGGGTGCAGGGGCCCAGGGACTTGGGCCATCTCCTGCTGCTTTCCCAGGCCAGAGCAGAGAGCTGGATTGGAAGTGGAGCAGCTGGTAAAGGATGTTGGCACTGCAGGCAGTGGCTTTACCTGCTATGCCACAGCGCCGACCCCAGTAAATACACCTGTAAAACCAAAACTGTGGACCCTGATGTTTGTGGTCCCTTCCTGGCAGGAGAGCCGAGCCAGCCTCCTCTGGCAGGTGCAGAGAGGTTTCTGCGAAGGGACAAAGCATTTCAGCCTATGCCCGTCCTGCGCCTCCTGCTCACTCCCTGCTGAGTGGCTGGAGAGGCCATCAGAGAAGACACACTTACCCTTTCTCCATCTTCCCGATCACAGACACGTTGAATCGCTGTTGGAAGTTACAGCCGTAGGACAAGCCTGCTGCAATCACGGTCTGTAAATTCGCAAATTGTCCAAGTGAGAAACCTGAGAAGCACTACGAGTCTTATTTTGCCAAAACAAACAAACAAACAAAAAAACAACCAAACAACAACAACAAAAAAAACAAAACCACCAACAACAACAACAAAAACAAAGCAAAGCCAAACAACAACAACAAAACCAAAAACCATGAGCAAAACCCAGCCCCTGGACCTATCAAATAAGATTTTCCAGAACTGAATAGAAATGTGTCTATCATCTTCTTGCAGGTCTCTCTCTCTCTCTCTCTCTCTCTCTCTACTTTCTTTGTCTCACATGGGAAGAAGGAACCCGAAATTGTAAGACAGTTATTAAATCTCAATGCAGAGAAAACCATAGTAAACCATATACCCGATTCCCCACTCAGACCTCCCAAACCCACAGAGGGCCAAGGATTTTCAACCTGAGACTATTAGACTCTCTGTGATGGGAAAGCTTAAGATGACCATTTACCACAATGAGCTCAATGGGGATGGGCACGGGAAGCTTGGCTTTGAAGCGCTCGTTTATTTCTTTAAACACAAACACGATCACGACGATGATCACCGACGTCACCAGGTCTGCAATGTTGGTCTTCCGGATTTGTGTGAATAGGGACTCGAGCACCTGTGAGCCAGAAACAGAAACCATAAAACACCAAGTCCCGCATTCGAGCGGAATTGGGAGACAACCACCTCCAAACAGCTAAGAGACGTGGGAACACAGGCACTGGGAGATACTGATGACAATTCCAATTATAAAGTGTGTGAAATGATCCACAAGAGCATTGAAGAGATGACAAGGATGCATTAGCTCGGTGCAGGTGCAACACTAGCTTAGGGCCATGCCTGCCATTTTTTTGTTGACAATCTCTTTGACTAGTGTCAAACTTTCTTGGGCACTTCTCACATTTTGATGCCTGATGTTTTCTGCCCCTTGGTTTTTTTGGTCTTTTTTTTTTTTTCTTTTGGTTGTTGTTGCAGTCATCACCATTATTGTGTCTTGGGAATAATTTTTAAGCCCTTATAGTTTTTCTTAGCCTTCTCCCTTTTAAAGATTTATTCTATCTATTTGAAAGGCAGAGTTCACAAAGAGAGAGGTAGAGGAGGTAGGGAGAAAGGGAGAAAGAGAGAGAGAGAGAAAGAGAGAGAGAGAGAGAGAGAGAGAGAGAGAATCCTCCATCCACTGGTTCACACCCCAGTTAGTTGCCAATGGCTGGATCAGGGCTGGTCTAAAGCCAGGACCCAGGAGCTTCTTGTGGGTCTCCCCACATGGGTGCAGGAGTACAAGCACTTGGGCCATCTTCTGCTGCTTTCCCAGGTGCATTAGCAGGGAGCTGGATTGGAAGTGGGGCAGCTGGGGCTCAAACTGGTGCCCATATGGGTGCCAGTGACTCAGGCTGTGGCTTTACCTGCTGGGCCACAATGGCAGCTCCCCTTTTTAAAACAATTTATTTATTTATGTGAAAGGCGAAGTGAGCTAGAGAGAGAGAGAGAGAGAGAGAGAGAGAGAGAGAGAGAGGTTTTCCATCTGCAGGTTTTCTAAATGGCTGCCACAGCCAGTTCTGGACAAAGCCAGGAGCCAGGAACCCCAGCCTGGTTTTCCATGTGGGTGGTGAGTACCCAACTGCTTGGACCATCTCCTGCTGCTTTCCCAGGTGTATTAGCAGGAAGCTGGATACGAAGTGGAATGGCTGGCACTTGAACCAGAGCTCTTTTATGGGATGCAGGAGTCAAGTGGTGGTTTAACCCACAGCACCAGTATGGCCAGGTCTTTTATCCCCTTGTTTAGGCTCAGATCCCTTGCATTTCATAGCTGACTCTACATGTCACTTTTGGAAAATAATTCCCTAACTGTGCACTGTGTGTAGTCTATTTTCTTAAAGCCAGTTGGGTTTCATATCTGTGGGCCCAGGATAGCTCACACAGGTCCAAACTGGATCTCAAATTGCTCCTAGAGGGGTGAGCATTGCGGCCAAGGGTTAAACTGTCACTTGGACTGCCCATATCCCATATTGGAGTGACTGGGTGCAAGTCTTGCCTCTGCTTCTGAGACAAATTTCTGTTAATGTGCACCCTGGGAGACAGCAGCTGATGGCCCAAGCACTTGGGTCCCTGCCACCCATGTGTGCAACTCAGATGGAATTCCCGGCTCTTGTCTTCTATCTGACCCAGCTCTGTCTGTTGCAGGTCTTTTGTAAACCAGCAGATAGAAGATTCTCTCTCTCTCTCTCTCTCTCGCTCGCTCGCTCGCTTTTGCTTTTGCTTTTGTTCCTGCTGTTGCTCTGCCTTTCAAATAAAAAAAAAAAATTGCTCCAGAACACTCTGCATCTGGAGTAGTTCTGGATGAGAGTTGAGAGAGTGTTGGCTGCCGGCGCCATGGCTCAATAGGTTAATCCTCCACCTGTGGCACCAGCACACGGGTTCTAGCCCCTGTCGGGGTGCCGGATTCTGTCCCGGTTGCCCCTCTTCCAGTCCAGCTCTCTGCTGTGGCCTGAGAGTGCAGTGGAGGATGGCCTAAGTGCTTGGGCCCCTGCACCTGCATGGGAGACCAGGAAGAAGCACCTGGCTCCTCCGCAGTGCGCCAGCCTCAGTGGCCATTGGAGGGTGAACCAATGGCAAAAAAAGGAAGACCTTTCTCTCTGTCTTTCTCTCTCTCTCTCACTGTCAAAAAAAAAAAAAAAGAGAGAGAGAGAGAGAGAATGTTGGCTTCGATTTGGGGCAAGCTCTGCCTCAGGCTCCTAAACATGTCTTGATAGAAGTACTAAGAATAATAGTCATTATTTATTTATAAATTTATTTCTTTAAAAATTTTATTTTGACTTGTTTGAAAGTCAGAGAGAGAAAGAGAGGGAGAGAGAGAGAGAGAGAGAGAGAGAGAGAGAGAGACAGTTAAGGATCTTCCATCCACTGGTTCACTCCCCAAATGGCTGCAACAGCTAGGGCTGGGCCAGACAGAAGCCAGGAACCTGGAGCTTCTTCCGGTTCTCCCATGTGTGTGCAGGGGCCCTGGCACTTGGACCATCTTGCACTGCTTTCCCAGGCACATTAGCAGGGAGTTGGCTCCAAAGTGGAGCAGCTGGGACTTGAACTGGCGCCCATGTGGGATGCCATTGTCGCAGGCAGTGGCTTTACCTGCTACACCACAATGCTGGCCCCCAATACCTGTTATTCAAAAAACATTGTAGGAAACCATTGTTTTGGACTCAGCTCCTACATTAGACTCCATTATATCAGACCAATCCCAAGTGGAGTCACCCATTCTAGGTGACACACAATCAAATGAAACTTTAAGGAAGCAGACATAGCCCCACTAGACCAGCTGTTTGCCCCTACAAGCTAGAGATGCCAGCCTGAGTCAGCATCAAAAGGTAGTCTCCTTTGCTTGAACCCTTATCTCCCCGTGCAAAGCAGCCTGACGTGACCTGACGTTAATCAACCAAAACATATTCTTTCTATTATTCTGTTATTCTGTTTCCTCCTTTCTACCTTACAACACGCACCATTCTGCTATTTTCCAATGGCATTTGAGGCCCAGTAAGTCCATGTAGGCTGTGATGGACACCAAGTGTCCAAGGTTTGTCAACCTCTCAAAATTAGGTCAGCCAAAAGGAGGGAATTGTTTAATTTGGTATACAGCTGCTTTTGTACATAATTTAAGTTGGGCCTAGATGTTTCTCCTTCCATAACCTAACCTGATGGGTAGCCACTCACAAGAGGCTGGCTGTCCAACAGTGCCCCAGGAAGGCAGACGTAAGCTATAAGCGACTTGAACCGTCTCTGCGCCTCACTTCCATGCTCTGCAGGTCTTTTTCTTCCCTTCTCTGGATGCCTTTTCCTCTGGCTATAAATCTAACGACCCATGTAGCTAGCAGGGCTGAGCATTTGAAACTGTTTTCGGTCCAGACTGCTGCCAATGCTAGAATTGCAAAAACCGCCAATGAAGATCTGGGAAATTGGGTTTGCTGCAAACTTTTTGCCTGTTGACACTGTTCTGCTTTGCATCCTCTGGAGGAGGGGAGAACCACTGCCTTGTCTCCCTTTGGTCAATGTCCTTTTGCTTTCTCAACAGGGATGCATAAAAGACTCAAACACTTCAATTCTAAAAGTCCTGCTTTTCTGAGAAATAGGGAATCATCATAACTCCACGAGCAGACTTGTATCAAAATAAGATTTTGAGAAAATTTCTAAAACTTAGGCCAAAATAGATTGGAAATCCTTAAGAGTCAGATATAAAAAAAGTGACACTTTATCTCTGCTCCTAATATCAGCTGTATGGGAGGTGTGGTTGATTTTTTTGTATTGTTCTCTTTTAATCCATATTTTTCTTCACATAAATACATTTCCCAGCCCACTGATTTCTTAGAAGTCATAGGGAAGCTCCCCACCCCCACCCCCAAGCAAAGGCATTAAAGGAAAGTTCTCTACAAAACACAAAAACACAAGAGTGAGTGTTACATATTTTAATGTTTTGTAAACGAAAGAAATACTTACTTTGAAAATGGAAAACGGGTCGGTGTGTGCCGGGACTGTCAGCTGCAGCATGAATTTGAGTTGGGAGATCACAACGTGGAGTGCGGCCGCAGTGGTGAAGGCGCTGATCAGGGCCTCCGACAGGTAGATCACCACGAACCCAATCCGGAGAATGCCAAAGGCCAGCTGGGAAGACAAGGACCAAAGCTTTTGTTAGTGTAGTAGGTTAGGAGCATATCTGAGCAACCAAAAGGATCAGGGATTGAAATGATCCAGAATGTAAATATTCAAGCCTGAACAGCCAGACCTTGAAGACACTATTGTCTCTGCCTCCTGGGAAGTCCCCCGTTTTAGGGTTCCTCCCTCTTCTTCTCTCCCATTCCATCTCCTAGAGTGAATGTCATGTGGTATTCAAGTAGGATGTGGGTCTGGTCTGTCCCCAAGAAGTAACAGACTTCCCTTATATTCATATATGATATCTTTAGAAGGCTCACCTATAAACCTTAGAATCCTATGTAACACCAGCCTTCAGCAATGATGCTGAGATGATTTTTTTGTTTTTATTTTTTAAAGATTTATTTATTTATTTGAAAGAGTTGAGAGAGAGAGAGAGAGAGAGAGAGAGAGAAAGAAAGAAATCTTCCATCTGTTGGTTCATTCTGCAAATGGCCTCAACAGCCAGGGCTGGGCCAGGTTGAAGTCAGGAGCCAAGAGCTTCATCCAGGTCTCCCATGTAGGTGGCAGAGGCCCAAATACTTGGGCAATCTTCCATTGCTTTCCCAAGGCTATTAGCAGGGAGCTACATCAGGAGTGGGGCAGCTGGGACAGGAGCCAGTGCCCACATGGGGTGCCAGTGTCACAGGCAGCGGTTTTACCCAGTGTGCCACAACACCAGCACCACTGAGATGATTTCAGTTACACTATCCAGCTGTTGCAGCATGCATGGATGAGCGTCCATTCAGAGTCCCTCAAACAGGCTGCGCCACTTGGTTTAGATAACTACATATTGGATACCAGAAGTGCTTGGTTTTTGCTGAGGGCAAGGGGGACTAATTCCCCTAAGGCATCAGTGTTTTTTTCTAGTAAAGTGAATTGGATGGATTCCCCCTTCCCTTGGCTAATTGTCTTTCCACTCATGGCTCCAGAATGTAGCCAGGGCTGTGGTTGAGAGAGTCCAGCTGGCCTCCATTTCTGTGCTTAGGTTCAGAAACGTGTTAGTAGCAATGAACCACATTGTCAGCAGGACACAATACTCATGTCCCTGAAGGGACTGACCTTTTTTTTCTCGAAGAGATGGCCTCAATCAATAACATCACTGATTTTAAACTCAGGTGACATCCTGAAACGTCTATGCCCATTTTCCCTATTCAGCCCACGAGGTCAGGGGTGTGGCTTGGGAGTGAGGTTTTAGGCCCTAACACAATCCTCTTCAGCTTTCCCCCAAATCTTCGATACACACAGTTCAAAGTGCAAAGCCCCATCCCTTCCACTAGATTATAGTCGCCGGAGAGTTCCAAAGCCCCTAGTGTAACTACTGCTTACATATGATTGTGAGTCTCTCAATTCCCCAACACTCTGTTGAGTTAAGCATTTCGCTCCTCTCCACTTGAGCCTCCTGTTCCTGTTTTTCCTTCCATCTAGAGCCACGTCCACTTGGGTTTGCAGTGTGGAGGGTCCACCTCTGGCTGTGGTCCACCACGGCCCTTCCTGAAGTATTGCCGGTGGCCCTCTGGAGGAGAGATGCCAACCAGAGAGAGAGAGAGAGGAACCCTTTGGAGGGGTAGCAGGAGGATGCAAGAGCAGAAAGAGGTGTCGCAGCGAGGTCAAGCAGATTGTAGAAGAGATGGTTCTCACCTGGATGATTCCAGTGAGGAATGTGACTGATGCAGCCACCATTATCCTCTTGTTTGTCAGTGAATCATCCGTCGAGTTGTTAGAGGGGTCTGTGGATATACTGTCGTCTGGGGCTAATCTCACAACTGCTGCTCCCACCATCATGCTCAGAACCGGAAATGGACCTAATTAATGGAGGAGGAAGTGGAGTCGAGATATGTGCTTCCCCCGCATGCGAGAAGACTTCATTTTCCCCCAAACCTCAGTCCAGGTTCTTACAGGAAACTTGAACTTGCCTCTTGGATTGCACACAATTTGGAATTGATACAATGTGCAGTTAATAGAATTCATAAAGGAAAAAGCAATGGGAGTGTTAATCAGTCCAGTAACTAACTTACCCACAGAGATGTGTTTAGAAGTGCCAAAGAAAAAGTAGACTATGACCGGGAAAAATGCTGCATATAGCCCGTAGGCTGGGGGGATGTTGACCAGCAGTGCAAAGGCTAAACCTGGAAACACACAAACAGCAGGGTCCTTATTTTGTGCAGGAAGAATCATCCTACTTCTCATTCGGTTCTTCTAGTATTTAAGATTGGGCCTTAAAAATGAGTTACTTTTGTAACTCAAAAGCCATCAAAGATGTGAATATCAGAACTAAAATGACAAAACTCGTAGAAGAAAATATGTCAGTCTTTGTAAACTTGGATGGGGCCATTGTTTCTCAGAAATGGCACCTGTGGCATAAGCAACCAAGAAAAAAACTCTTTATAAAAAATTTTTAGAAAGTGTACTCAAAGGCTATTATTAAGAGAGTGAAATGGCAACCTACAAGATGTAGGCAGTTATTTGCAAATTGTATATCAGAGAAGGGCTTAGTAACCAGAGCATATAAACAATATTTGCAACTCCACAATACAAGGACAAATGATCCAATTAAAAAGAGAGCCCAGGATTTGGGTAGACATTTTTCCAAAGATATACACAACCAGACAATAAGTACACAAAGAATGTTCAACATCATGAGTCATTTGAGAAATACAAATCAAAACCTGTGTGTATGCCATTAGACATCTCCTAGGATAACTCAAATAAATAAAAAAGGGACAATGATAAGTGTGTAAGATGTTAAACCCTCACACATTGCCGGTGGGAATGTGAAATGGTGCAGCTACTTTAGAGAATCATTTGGCTGTTCCACAAATGGTTACACACAGAGTTACCATATGACTCACCATGTCTAGAGATACACCCAAGAAGATGAAAACATATTTTACACAAAATTTGCACATATAAGTTCATAATAGTATTATCCATGATGCTATTATTCACTCTTATTATTCATAATATATTGATAGATATTATTCACAGCAGCCTCAAAGGGAAAACATCTCAGATGTCCATCAACTGATGAGTGGATAAACTAAATGCGGTCTGTTCATACAATAGATTGTTATTTGTCCATAAAACAGAATGCAAGACTGATTCATGCCACACTATAGATGAGCTTTGGAAATGTTATGCTAAGGGAAAGAAATCAGATCAAGCGCCACATAAGGTCTAATTCCATGTCTAAGAAATCCACATAGACAGGAAGGCATTGTCAGGGAAGTGGGTGGGTGGGGGGATATGCAGTGACTGTTAATGGGTAAGGGAGCTTGGGGAGGTGATGTGGAGGTGGTGAACATGTCCTGTGTAACCAAGCAGATAGATGAAGAGCCACTGCACTGTACACATTAGATGGTGAGTTTTATGGTATATGAATTCTATCAAAACAAAAAACAATAGTTACCTTGCAGGACAGCTACCAGCCCTGTGCTGATCCCCGAAACGATGTCACTGAGCAGCCATTCCTTCAGCTTGTACTCTGGTAACCAAGATGCTATGGGCAATAAAGAGAAGACAATCTCCTTGACCTTCCGGGAGGAACATCTGAAAACATTGAGAGCCGCAGGTGAGTCCATCAATAGCAAATTCCAGTTCAGGACCCAACTGTATGTGGGACATTGGTACAGATGCCAGTACATTGGAGATTACATTTGCAGTTTCCCCAGCACTAGCCCTCACCTCTTCACCCACTTCAACTGCCCTCTGGCCACCATCAAAAGCCTTTTTAAAAAAAAATAAAAAAAGAAAAAGAAAGAAAAATGTCTGCTTTTCTTGAGCCATAGCTGAGCTCCTTTGTCATCCTGGGCGTGGACTGTGCAACACTGCGGTTGGAAGTTTTGCCTCTGTCCCCATCTGTTAGGTGTGGGATTGAGAGCCGAGGAGGTGTTCGTGTTAGACACTACCTTTCCAGCTCTACCAGGGAGTTGAAGGTTTGGAAACTGAAGATAAAAAGATTCCTTGGGCTATGGACAACAGCCAGAAAAGAGAGCTTGCAAGCTAGAAAAATCTGAGAGAGAACTCTTTTTAAATTCCTAATGCCGGTGTCTTAAACAAAGAAGTATCTTACCTACAACACAATTTGAGATGATCCAGCAGTGTCTTGTGATGTCTGTCTTTCTTCTTGTGTTCCTCTGCAAAAGCATTTGCGGAGTACACCGGCCTGGCCACCACGTACTGGTTCCCAATGGGCTCGAGCATTTTGCTTTCTCTGGTGGCTGTGGCAAGTGGAAGCCCTTCAGAACTATGGAGTGAACTCTTGTTCTTGCCTTTAGCAGGTTAAAATGCCTGAAACCAAACAGAGCTGGCTTCTTAAATAACTCAGAGATAATGTGATGCAATTTACAGATGAGTGAGCTCCGAACTGAATGTTACCACCTTCTGAGATCAAAAGAGGCAGGATTAAGGGACCTCGATTGTGTTTTGCGACAGTGATATCACTTTTTACTCCAGTGAGCTGGACACAGCTCCTTTGGATAAGTAAACAAGAGCTTTTGTTGCGTCTTTTTGAAAAGGTTTTCCCAAAGCAATAACATTTGATTCGGTTTGCTAATCAGGGACTCCATGTTTTCCTGGTCAGGTGAGATCATCTCATCATTGTTTTTTCCCCTAGAAACATTTGCATGGTGACCATCTTGGAGCCCTGGGGAGGATTAGACACAGAGGGTCTTCAGGCTGTCAGAGCTTCTGTAACACCTTATAAAATGCTTTTCACGGGGGGAATTTAAAGATGTTGTCTGCTTATGTTCCTGTTGTCTCTGGGAGGTAGAGTTTTCTCAATGATAGGAAACCAAGGCACAAACTATTACTTGGCTACTTAGTTTATGGGTGATAATCCTGTTTCTAAGGAAAAATCATACATACCCTGCCTGAGCCTCATCTATATAATGCGGATAACACCGGGCATGTTTCAAGGTGGTTGTGAAGGTTAAAGTAAAATGTTTTTGAGCCATTGGCATTGTGCTTAAAAACACTAAATATAGACATTGCGACATAGTAGTTAATGAAGTATTAGCTTTTATTTTTCACAAATTATCTAAATTTTGCATTCTTCCCTCAATCCTGTTTCCATTATTCTTCAGGATCAATTTTACAAAGTCTTTTTATGCACAACTGTCTAGCTCTTATAATTCCACGAGACGGTTAAGAATGATCCTTATCATTATCTTCTTCTTACGAATGAGGAAATATTCATACTGCCCTTGCTAAAATCGAAGCACTTCAGTGAGCAGAGGACAAAAACGGGGCTTCTGTTGTCAGACTTCTCTGCTGCTTTCTCCACGACAGGCAGCTTCTCTGTGTTCGGTGTGACCGGCGTTGAAGAATGTTCCATCTCATGCTGCCATTCTCCTCGCCCCTAATCTTGGTTCTGTATCACCGGGCATCATGGCCAGACTTTTGTTCCCTGACTTCAATCACAGTGATGAATTATCTCACACGAGATTAGATCTCGTTACACGGTGCTCTCTTGTACCTCAACGTATTTTCAGCAGATTTGCCGAGTGCTGGTTATAACCAGGAATCAGATCCTGGCTTCCACTCCTGGCTTCACCTGACCCCTCTTTGATCGCCCCTCCCCTGCATTTCTCTCCTCCACCCCAACTCCCCAGCTTCCTCTCACATCCTTCTGAGCTGGCATTCGCCAGCTGCCACGTGGTGCTTCTGTCCCACACTCTGGCGGGAGTCCGGTGGACTTTTTTTTTTTTTAATTTATCTACTTTTTAATTTTGAGATAGGATATTTTAAACGGACATTAGCGTCAAAGGCTTAAAGCTCTGCTAAACAAAGAGTTCAGCAAAGAAAAAGTACTAAGACTACCATCAGCAGGAATATATACAAGGGCAATAAGCGATAATCAAACGAAAAGTGTATACTGCACGCACATGCAATGATGATTGCTGTGCTCACAGATCATTAAAACTAAAAGAAAGAAATGCCTGTGTGTATCATTTTCCCTGCAAATATAGTGTGTTGCCAAACTTTTTCCTTCTTTGTCCCGTTGACTTCGCGGTCCCCTCTGACTGTTCTGAGCCTCTGCTCAGCCAAGCAGCTCCTCTTGCGTGGCTCTCTTGTCTCCACACCCTCCCCCACCTTTCCATCCTCAGCCACACGTGTCACACCACACTCACACTACCAGAGAAACTGAAGTGAGGTCAGCTTGCTCTTTGCTGTGCATGCATAGGTTTTTGTCTTTTTTTTTTTTTTTTTTTTTTTTTGCCAATTACCAACAGATTGGTTGGGGCATTCACACTTACTTTTTAATGCATGGTCAATGACTCCTGCCATCTTGGGTCTCTTGTACAGGCTTGTCTATCATGTCTTTAAGAATAGCCGTAGCGGGGCTGGTGCTGTGGTATAGTGGATTGTGGTGCCACTTGCAGTGCCAGCATCCCATATGGGCACTGGTTCGAGTCCTGGCTGCTCCACTTCCAATCCAGCTCTCTGCTATGGCCTGGGAAGGCAGTGGAGGGTGGCTCAAGTCCTTGGCTTCCTGGGAGACCCACATGGGAGACCCTGAAGAGGTTTCTGGCTCCTGACTTCAACTGGCCAAGCTCCAGCCATCGTGGCCATTTGGGGAGTGAACCAGTGGATGCAAGCTCTCTCTCTCTCTCTCTCTCTCTTTCTCTCTCTCTCTCTCTGTGCCTCTGCCACTCCCTATCTGTAACTCCATTTTTCAAGTAAAT
Source organism: Oryctolagus cuniculus (assembly GCF_051225735.1). Lineage (NCBI taxonomy): Eukaryota > Metazoa > Chordata > Mammalia > Lagomorpha > Leporidae > Oryctolagus > Oryctolagus cuniculus. The sequence goes on along the minus strand of NC_142869.1, from coordinate 136,123,561 downwards.
AAATAAATCTTAAAAAAAAAAAAGAAAGGTTCTTGTGAGGGATCCAAGCTAGCCAACCTTTGGATGAAGAAGCTTCCAGCACTGTGTCATTTGACTTCTGTCAGATGTTACAATGGACACCCCCCCCCCAAATAAAATTCAAAAGATGCTGCTCTGATGGCTGTCCTCGGTGTTGTTACCAATGAGTTCACAGAGACTCATTAGTTCTCTTCCTTAATACGGATCTTGAAGGTACTTCTTTTTTTCCTTTGCTGGGAACTTCAAGAAGTTCATGGGAAAAAAACGGAATTTAAAGTAGTTTATGTCAGTGCAAAAAACTTTGAAATCCATATAATTTTTTTTCATAATAGGCATTTTCCACGAGCTTTTTGAAAACCTCTGTAGGATCACTCTCTGCCAAGTCATGGCTTATTCATTTATTTTTGCCTGTGCAGACCATGGCTGCCTCTTTAGTGGGTTCTCCCAGTCCTTCCACTTGGCTCAGGAGACAGCCCTGGTCCTCCTCTCTTGCTTGGAAAAAGGCTGCTCCTCTGAGGCCAGTGTGGTCTGCAGGGATGTGTGCGGGGCCAGGAGTCGGGGGAGCTTAGGTAATCTTTCCAGAACTTCGGGAGAGATGTTGAGAGCCAAAGTCTACTGTGGTGTTGTTTTTTCTCCCTGGCTCCCATCCCTGCCTCCTAAAGCTGTCACCTCACATTTCAGGTGTAACCAGCAGAGTGAGCCCCAAACCAGCCTTCCCAGTGGTGCTTCTCTGAAGAGATGTCGCACATAGTCATAAATTCATGCCTTCTCCATCTCGTCATTCCTCAGATTCTTGAGAATGAGCTACATGACTTAGGAATTCCAATGTGATTGAAAAAAAAAAAAAAACCTGAAAAATAAATCTCCCAGAGATTCTTGGGGAAAAAAAAAACTTGTTTTGGCTCCTGGAATCACAATTCTAGTTTCAAGTAGTGCACCTATGTTAAGACTTGCCGTGTTCTGTGTCATCCTGCGGCTTGATTTCCCTCTCAGTGGCTTTGGATGCTGGTGGCTTTTGGAAGATTGAAATTCATTTGCAGATATCCATCCTCCTGATAGTTTTAGAACCCTGAGCCTTATTTGTATTGCCACTTTTTTTTTTTTTTGACAGGTAGAGTAATAGACAGTGAGAGAGAGAGACAGAGAAAGGTCTTCCTTCCATTGGTTCACTCCCCAAATGGTTGCCATGGCGGGTGCTGTGCCGATCCGAAGCCAGGAGCCAGGTGCTTCCTCCTGGTCTCCACACAGGTGCAGGGGCCCAAGCACTTGGGCCATCCTCCACTGCCTTCCCGGGCCACAGCAGAGAGCTGGACTGGAAGAGGAGCAACCGAGACCAGAACCCGGCACCCATATGGGATGCCGGCCGCGCCACAGGCGGAGGATTAACCAAGTGAGCCATGGCGCCGGCCCCGGTATTGCCACTTTTCTTTACTTTCCTATAATATGCTCCTTTTAATTTTTTTGGCCTCTGTGATATGTATATTGTACATACATAGACACTCATGTACAAAGGGTCCTTGAAAAATTCATGGAAAAATGCTTATTCTGAAAAACACTATGAATAGATTACAAGTACATTTTACTCCAAAATAAATGGATCTTTTCATTTTTTTCCCATGAACTTATTGGCAGCGTCTCATCCTTTATATCCTGGTGCTGAATTTAGTCATGACATTTGTTCTCTCTCTCTCTCTCTCTCTCTCCCTTTTTTCCAGCAGAAACTCAGTGCTGGAGTTAATTTCTGAAGTTCAATTTCTCAACTTAATTATTTTAGCTTATGAAGAGCATTTTGCCTATTTCTAGGGGCTGCCATGTACATGCCTCTCTGCTACCCTTGAAGTCCTGCCCTCCTCCAAGCACTGAGTGTCACCATGTGGCCTCTGGTCATCCAGGAATCCTCACGTTGCCTTGCCCCGTTCCTGGATGAGAGACGTCTGTGGCCCTGGCCTTTCCCCTGCTCAGCATCGATCTGTCCCATATTCCAGTCTTGCAGGGGGGTTTGTGCCTTATGCTGGGAAGCATGATTTTGGACCAGAAAGCTCATAAGCAATGCTAGGCTTTGCTTTTAATCAGTAGGCATGGAAACCAGGAGGCAAACAGGTGTGCCAAGTGTTTTCTGGGCCTTTGTGGGTATAGGGGATGCCTCTGCTCTGGTCCAAGCAGCTCTTAAGGACAGCTCCCCCCACCAGCCATGCAAGTTACCGAGGGCCTTTGTGGGGACATCGCTGAAAACACCTGCTCCTCTACCGCACTTCAAAACACTGTGCCAATCGCTGGGAACCCAGAGGTAAGCCAGCCCTGCGCCATGCATTTGTCTCTGGGCATCAGGAGATACAGTTGTGTCTGGATTATGGTGCCTGGGGAAGGCAGTGAGAGATGGGGGCGGGGCACACAGGGTAATTGCTCCAGGGAGTTCCTCTAGAGGGCTCCCCGTCAGCAGCCAAAGAGGACCTAGGACGCAACGGCACAAAAAGCCCCATGTTCTGGGCAGTTGGAAGCTGGGTGGAAGCAGGGAGAGGATGGCCCCAGACTGGGAGAAGGTCCAGGGGCCAGTAAGAGTAATTCGTGGGTGAGAGCAGGGATCTCCACACTGGCACTGGTGAAGAGGGAACAGAGGGGCCAGGGGCTGGGGTGAGCAGCACTTTCGCATTAAAATCTGTGAGTCTCCTGGACTTCAGTCACTTTGAACCACAGCAGGGCCACTACCGAATTCAGCTGTCACAGATGTCCGCGGAGCTATTTCTGTGGGCATCACTAGAAGATGAGAAACACTCCCGTAACGGTTAGTGATGATCACGTGAAGGCTATTAGCAGCTCACAAACATCCCCAGCTGGGTTTTGAAGCCAGAAGCGTTTCACGCAGGGTGGGGATGACCTGATAGTGGCATTTACAGACGGTGCGTTTGGGGTGAGGATCCTGGGGTACAGCCCTTTCCCCCCAACCCCTGTCGGTCAAGAAAGGCAGCTAAAGGGAAATGTTCCTAATTTTTCAATCTAAATGATGTGACAGATGCACACAACTCCAGTTCAATATTAATACTGGGAAAGAACACCCTATAACAGTAGTCTGTTTTGTGTCTGTCAAAATGTATAGTGGTCTTATAGCATCTTCTAGAAACGTAGCTTTAGCTTTATAATTTTAGGTTAAGCACAAACATGATTATGATTCTCCAGTTCTGTTACTATGTAGCCCATAATTGCCGAAAGATAAAAACCTAATTTATGTAGCAGGTCTATTTGGTAACTAAATTTACTCTATTTGGTAACTAAGTAGACTAGCTTCAAATCCTTGCTCTGCCATTGCTTAGAAGTGTTTGCTATGAACCCTTAGTTATTCTAATGGTGAGAGGGGGAAGCCTTGAAGATGGAAGGTAAGGTGTGTAAAGAGAGATTTCTTAGCCTTGTTTCAGTAGAAACCAGTTTCAGGGCAGAGTCCAGCACTGTGTGGAGCCACCACTTACAACGGTGCTCAGCTGACAAATTCAGCTGGGACTTGTGGGAGAATGTTGGCGCTGCCAGCTTTCCTGGGATGTCGTGTTTACTCTGAGCTTATCTGCTAAGCAGTGGTATACCATTCTCACTGTAGTCTATTGGACCGCCATTTTTTTCTTAAAGGTTTTATTTATTTATTTGAGCATGAGAGACAGAGAGAAAGTGCATTGGGCCGATCCGAAGCCAGAAGCTTCTTCTGGGTCTCCCATGTGGGTGCAGGGGCCCAAGGACTTGGGTCATCTTACACTGCTTTCCCAGGCCATAGCAGAGAGCTGGATCGGAAAAGGAGCAGCTGGGACTCGAACCGGTGGCCATATGGGATACCGGGACCACAGGCAGAGGCTTAACCTTCTACGCCACAGTGTTGGCCTCTGAACCCCTGTGTATCTGGACTTCTTAGCATGACAGACAGGCCCTCAGTATTTTAACTCTGGGCTTCTTCCCACCTCCTTTGCAGTAAGAGAGGGCCCCTGGCGCAACAGAATATTTACCATCTGCATTCTTTGCTCATGTTTACCTGTAGCTTGCTCCTGCAACACCTGCTAAATACCAATTCACCCTTAAAAATACTCAGCTATCCCTGACCATTGATTCCTTTCGTCGTTCTTCAGGCTTATTGTTTGTTGGGAGTTCAGATGCAGAAGATACGACGATGCAATGAAGGCTTATGGAGTTCCCCTAGAGGAGTTAATCATTTCCTCCTCTACGTTCTTGGGACATGGTTCTGTTCCGTGTTGTGCTGTGCTGTCACCGTTTATACCTCTCTCCCCTAGAAGACAGAGACCCTGCAGGGTAAGGTCAACATTCCCTCATTTTCCCCCCCATTTTGCATAAACCCCATAATGTAGTAGGCAGGGAGGTTTGTCAAAGTAAGCTGAATGATGAACAAAAGATGCACAATGCTGTCATCCCAAGTGCTCAAGCTTACATTCACAGGAGGAGTGCCCAAAATGATTGAACACGGATAAGAAATTGCCAGAAGGGATGTGACAGAGGGTCGGCATGAAGGCAGTCGGCACAAGGAGCTGCGGATCTTACTCGTGCAGGGAATTTACAACATCTGTCCTCATTTTGTGTGAACTCTATGATTTCTTAGCCAATATGACCTTAAAGAACAGATCAGCTTGGGAGGGGCAGTGAGAAAGCAGCACGGAATGAGAAAATCGTGTTTAAGGGATGGTGAGAGTTCCAAAACCAACACAGAGGTGGTTGGCTGCCCAAAGGCCAAACAGAGAGACGATGGGAGGCACCACAGCAAAAATGCTTGTGGGCCCAGTGGGCCTGTGGGAGAACCCGGAGAATCCCTGGCCATTTCTCTATGGCTTTATGGTTTTCTAAGCACTTTCGCTTTTCTCCTTGAGTTTTACCCTGGAAGTCAGCTGAAAAAGTAGGCCATTACCACTGCCACCTTGCAAAGGTAAAAATCGAGCTCAGAGAAGATAAGCCACTTCCTCAAGTATCTGGCTAGCAAGGGATCGAGCTGGGATGAGAAGCCAGGTCTTGGGACAATCTCTGCTATAGGCTGGCTAGCCGAGACACCAGAGAGACGAGTCAAGGGCGGGGAGCTGTGGGTGAGGCACTGTCCAGTCCCTTGCCCTTGAGTCTAAGAGCCCCTCACAGTATCCCTCTCTGTCAACATCACACACACAGCCTGTGAGCCCATGGAATCCAAAGTCCAAGAGGCCAGGGGAAGCTCTTCTCTTCTCCGTGGTTAGAGATTCCAAGTCTTCCGTTGTGGAGAAGGACTAGACGATGATATTACTCTTTTATCCCAATAATTAAAAAAAAATCCATTCTCATGTGTGACCTGTTTTGTTTCTTAGTTGAATACGAGCTCCTTAGTAGGGTTTTATATCTTGGCTCATGTAGTTATCTACTTATTTATTCATTTATCTGGGTGCATAAACTATTTGTTGCTGAAATTCGTCAGCTACTGCCCATTTTCTCATAATAACCTGTATGTGGTCTCGTTCACTGTGCTGTTTCTTCCAGCGACAAATTTCTTTTGGAAAAGAAAGTACTGTGATGCAGTGACTTAATAAATTGTCTCTCACGTGCACATTTGAAACATCTGTCTCATCTTTTCCTGCAGTTTCAAGAGCAAAACAGACGTGAGCTGGTTAGGCTTGGCCATCCACAGGCTCAGGTCTCCTGCTGGTAACACAGGGCACTCGGTCACTCCCCAGACAGTGTCTCTCCTGCCTCTCTCGTCCCTTTTCCTTCTCTGTCCTGGCTTCGATCGTCTTTTCACTGCTGTCCCTTCCCTGGGCTTTGGACTTTCTGGCAGACAAATCCTTCGCATCTGCACCACATGTGTTTTCTTAATCCCCTCTAGCAGATAATTCTATCTGCTCTAGAAATTTTGCCTAAAAGCTTGCTTTTACTTGCTGAACTTTAGAGCAAACGATCTACCTATAAAGTCAGATTTGGGTGGAGCGTTAAGCAAATTATCTGAATCGGGAAGGTTAAAAAAAACCACTGTTATCTTTGCAAAGCCTATTTAGGCCTTTAACAATGCACACAGCCATTTACTTGGTATCTTAAAGTCTACTCAAATATTTACTTCACATTGCTAGTGTTCCAGATAAATTTTTAGCATACTACTGGCATTATTCAAAATATTCATGATCATAAAATAAACTCCAGACTGTAACAGTATCTTCTAAACAGGTTTTGATTAGGAAAAAAATACCATTTTTAAGAAATAGAAAACTAGTATGAGTAAAATGACCGTGGATTTGGTTCCTACCTTATGCATGCTCAGTCAGGAGTCTTGGCAGCAGTGGAGAGTTTTCTAGATAAAGGAGCCCAGTTTTGACAGACAGTGTCTATCCACTTGGGTCTATAGGCTTTGCATGCATCCATATGTTTCGAGATGTCTATATATAGGTTATGTAAGGCAGTGGGCAAATCACCTTTCTGTCAGCTTTAATAATTAACTTTCATTAACTTTTACAACAATGGAAAGAGTCCAATATGGTCTTGACCTTTGAGATGCTGATCAGCAGAAGTGATGATGACAACAGCTTCCCAAGTTCCTTGTGAGATTAAACCACCCCCTGCACTTGTGTGTGTGTGTGTGTGTGTGTGTGTATGTATTTCCTTGGTTTGCAGAGATTTGCACAGCAGATGTAAAAAAAAAAAAAAGAAAGAAAAGGAAGAATGATAAAAAGAAAGGTCATCCTAAAGGCACTCTCCTGACATTTTACCTACCAGCTTAAATGGCAGTTCAGAGGTGTTGTTTCGTGGTTGGTCGGTTTCATGGGACTCTCAGGAGCTGCAGAAGAGCGGTGCACAGGTCAATGGTGGTGTCACAGCGGCCCATGGCAGGCACGCTCCTCCGACACCAGGCGGCAGTGCTCTGTCCGCACTCCAGTCGCTGCCCCCACCACTGCTATTCTAAGGGCAATCATCCCCGTGTTGTCCCAGCCGATGAACGTCTCCAATCCTCATCTTACTTAAACTGCTAGCCCTGGACCCTGCTGGCTGCTCTTCCTTTGCAGATCCTCATTTTGAAGCATCAGAGAAATTTTTTTTCCTGCCACCCTTCATTTTGGGCCTCACACTTCTTGGCCACCTCTTCTTCTCTACAGCTCTTTCTTTGGTAGTCCCCAAGGTTCTGTCCTTGGCTCTCTCCTCTCTTCTCCTCCCCTCCCCTCCTCTCCTCTCCTCCCCTCCCCTCTCCTCTCCTCTCCTCTCCTCTCCTCTCCTCTCCTCTATCTTCTTTCTCTCACCCCCCCTTACCCTAAAATCCCATGATTCCAAGCAATCTTCAGATTTCTGCCTTCAGCTCTCTAGATTCCCACATTTACCGACTCAGCATCTCTGTTTGGATGCACTTAGGCATCTCAACCTTAACACATCCAAGTCTGAATCCTGAGCTTCCTTCCCAAGTCCACTGCATCTCCATTTTTTGTGAAGAGCACACCCCTCCACTCGTGTCAGAAGCCTGGGACCCACCCTCAGGCACTCCCCCACCCCCAGCCTATTCCTCACTAAGCCCTATTGAGTTTACCTTCAAGACTCGAGGATAATTCAAAATGTTTGTAGACAGTGGGATTAAAATATAAATGTATGTTGGTTGTAAAAGAGATTTGAAAATCCAAGCATATGAGGGGTGTTTAAAGACTTCATGGAAAATGCCAATTATGGAAAAATTATGTGTGGCTTTCAAACTGTTTTTCACCAAAATTTATCTTTTGATTACTTTTTTCCACAAATGTTGTCATATATCCTGTGTATCAGAAGTCAATGCTCTCTTTCATCTCTTCTCTCACCTCCCTTGCTTAAGCCAACACTATCTCTCACAAGAGCTGTGACAGTACTTTTTTAAAACAATTTTTTCAGTTAATTTATTTGAGAGGCAGAGAGAAAGAGACAGAGTGAGCAAGCTCCTACCCACTGGTTCACTCCCCTAGATGCCTACAAAGTCCAGGTCTGGGCCAAAGTGGAAGCCAGGAGCTAGGAACACAATTGAGGGCTCCCATGTGAGTGGTAGAGGCTGAATCACCTGAGCCATCACCACTGCCTCCCACGGTCTGCATTGGCAGGAAGCTGGAGTCAGGAGCTGAGCTGAGCCCACGCACATCCCATATGGAATGCAGAGGTCTTAAATCATGAGGCCCCGAATGCCTGCTCCTGGCTGCACTTCTTGCTCCATCTGTTAGCCTTGCCATGCTCTTTACCACACAGCAGCTGGAATGATCCCTTCCTTCTGGTCTTCTTCGTGGAGCTAATTATACTTAGGATGAAAGACCTCCAAAGTCTGGCATGATAGTCCCCTGCCTAACTCTGCAGCTTTCTCCGGCCCTGCCCTTGCCAGCGTTTCTACTATTTCTGCCACAGTGATCTCTGTTAGTCCCCTAGATTCGCCAGCTCCTTTCCTTTGCTTAAATGTGATTCTCCCTGCTTTGTCTGAAAGTTTCTTAACGTTAAGTCCTTAGAATCACTTTGGTTTCCTCTTGTGGCATTCTCTTATAGTGTCTGTATTTATTTACTTATTTGTTTATTTTTAAATGTTGACTTAATTTCATCTACTTGAAAGAGTGAGAAAGACACACACACACACACACAGACGCACGCACACACATACAGAATGGATCTTCCATCTGCTGGTTCACTCCCCAACAGCCAGGTCTGGGCCAGGTTGAAGCCAAGCCAAGAACCTGGAACTCCATCTGGATCTCCTATGTGGTTGGCAGGGGCCCAAGTCCTTGAGCCATCTTCTGCAGCCTTACCAGGACCATTAGCAGAAAACTAGACCAAACGTGGAGTATCTGGGAATCAAATGAACCCTCTGATATGGATTGCAAATGTCACAAGGGATGGCTTAACTCAATGCACCACAATGACTACCCCCGCATCTGTACTTTTAAAACCCAGAATCGACGGCGCCGTGGCTCACTAGGCTAATCCTCTGCCTTGTGGCGCCGGCACACCGGGTTCTAGTCCTGGTCAGGGCACCGGATTCTGTCCCGGTTGCCCCTCTTCCAGGCCAGCTCTCTGCTGTGGCCAGGGAGTGCAGTGGAGGATGGCCCAAGTGCTTGGGCCCTGCACCCCATGGGAGACCAGGAGAAGCACCTGGCTCCTGCTATCGGATCAGCGCGGTGCGCCGGCCGCGGCAGCCATTGGAGGGTGAACCAACGGCAAAAGGAAGACCTTTCTCTCTGTCTCTCTCTCTCACTGTCCACTCTGCCTGTCAAAAAAAAAAAAAAAAAAAAAAAAAACCAGAATCATTATTATTATTTTTTAAAAGATTTTTATTTATTTATTTGACAGGTAGAGTTGCAGACAGTGAAAGAGAGAGAGACAGAGAGAAAAGTCTTCCTTCCGCTGGTTCACTCCCCAAATGGCTGGAACTGCCCGAGCTATGCTTATCCGAAGCCAGGAGCCAGGAGCTTCTTCCTGGTTTCCCATGCGGGTGCAGGACCCAAGCACTTGGGCCATCCTCCACTGCCTTCCCAGGTCACAGCAGAGAGCTGAACTGGAAGAGGAATAGCTGGGACTAGAACCTGGCGCCCATATGGGACGCCGGTGCCGCGGGCGGAGGATTAACCTAGTGTGCCACCGCACTGGCCCCAGAATCATTATTTTTAAATACACAACTACATACTAGTGTAATGCTTGGCTTCTTAATTAGAAGGGAAGCACCTTGCAAGCAGGGACCATGGCTGTCTTACTCACAATTGTGTCCCCAGTCTCAGAATCAATCTATCACAAAATAGCCACTCAAGAAGGATTGCTTAAACGACAGGTAATTTAATAAATTTTACTTTCACATCAGTCCAAAAGAATTCGCACAGGTGACCATAGTTTTTCTAAATTAATCTAAAATTTTGCCTTTTTCAATCTGGCTCGCAGATGGGCTGTATTACTGAATTCACTGTGGTATCATTTATCTCATGCTTTTATTAGTAGTGGATAAAAGTTGTTCAGTGCCAGGAACCCTGCAATATATTTTATTGGGCTTATCAGATTTAATTCTTACAAGAACCATATATGTTATAATTTTTAAAAAGATGTATTTATTTATTTGAAAGACACAGTTACAGAAAGAGAGTTGCAGAAAGAGTTACAGAGAGATCTTCTGTTTGCTGGTTCGCTCCCCAGATGACGGAAATGGTCAGGGTTTGATCATAATGAAGCCAGGAGCCGGGATTTTCTTTCAAATTTCTTACAGATGTGGCAGTGGCCCAACCTTTTGGGCCATTTTCTGCGGCTTTCCTAGGCCATTAGTAGGGAGCTGGATCAGAAGTGGAGCAGCTGGGACACAAACTGGTGCCCATATGGGATGCTGGCACTGCAGGTGGTGGCTTAACCTATTATGCCACAACACCGGCCCCAAGAATAATGTATACTATAATATTTTGAATTTCTATTTTACAAATGAGTATAATAAAATTTACTTTAAATTATGGAGCTAATTAGAACTCAAGAAGCCTAACTTTGTCATATTTTTACAAAAGATTAATTTATTTATTTGAAAAGCAGAGTAACACACACAGAGAGATATATATCTTATCTGCAGGTTCATTCCATAAATGGTGGCAACAGCCAGGTATGGGCCAGGCCAAACCCAAGAGCCAGGAATTCCATCTGGGTCTCCCACATGGGTGGCAGGGGCCCAAGCACTTAGGCCATTCCTCACTGCCTTCCAAGATGCATTAACAGAAAGCTGGGTTGGAAATAGAACAGCCAGGACTTGAACCAGTGCTCCGATTTGGGTGTGATAGCTTAACCCACTGTCCCAAAAACACTGCCCCCTGCCTTTCTTGTCTAGTTACCGTAAAATACTTTGATTATTTTAACAAATATACAGCACATTTGTTCAGAGCCACTTTGTATTGATCCAAGTGCATATTTAGGTTTGATTGCTGAAAGAACTGGAAAAAGTTACATATAAAGATAGTCTCAGAACTACTGATCAGATTACAAATGATTTATTTTAGAATAGGAGAGTTTTGCAAGATTGATGGATGGAATCCAAACAGAGACAAACCAATAACCAATATAAATACTTAAACAACAACCGAATGGAAAGATACCATTGATAATAGCAACAGAAGCTATAAAGACTCATGGACATAAATCTTACTCAGAGGTATTTAAGAACTTTATGCAAGAAATTGCAAAACATCATTTAAGGACAAAAAGCAATCCTGAGAAAACTGTAAATCTCAGTATCATATGATGTTTCCTTCAAATTAATACAAATTAATACATTACTTAAATGCTGCTGATCTGAAAGCTTTTTTCGTAGAACTGGTCTAACTTGTCCTAAAATGTATATGAAAACACAAAGGGCAGAGAGGAATCAAGAAAACTTTGAGGAAGAAATTATGGGGAGACTTAGCCTGCCAGATATAAACTACAGTAATTATGAATGAGCTGTGTTTGTGCTGTAGGAGTGAACTACACCAATGGAATGGAACAGAAGTTCCAAAAACATACATTGAAACCAGATACATGATAGAGGCTACGTGGCAACAGAGAAAAGACGGGCTATTTTGTAAGCATCATGGAGGGAACTGACTCTCCACCTGAAACAAATAAAATTTAAACCTCAATGTCACACTGTATACAGTGAACCAGAGGATGGGAGATCTCCCCTTTTCTCTCTCTCCCTCTGTAACTCTGCCTTTCAAATAAATAAATAAAAACTTTTGAAGTTGACTCAAAATGTAAATATGAAAAGAAAAATTTTAAACTTCTAGAGGAAAAATATAAACTTGGAATAAAAATATTTCTTAAGTCACAAAAATGTGTATATCATAAAGAAAAAGATTGATAGATTCAACTTCATAAAAACTGAAACAAAAGATGTAACAAAAGTTAGGACAAACTACAGATTGGACAAGATACTTGATCCAAGTAAGTATTTTTTTAAAAAGATTTATTTACTTGTTTTAAAGAGGTACAGAGAGAGGAAGAGAGAGAGAGAGAGAGAGAGAGAGATTTTCCATCAGCTGCTGCATTCCCCAAATGGTCAGAACAGCCAGGGCTGGGCCAGTCTTAAGCCAGGAGCCAGGAGCTTCTTCCAGGTCTCCCACATGGGTGCAGGAGCTCAAACACTTGGGCCATCTTCCACTGCTTTCCCAGGTGCATTAGCAGGGAGCAGGATTGGAAGTGGAGCAGACGGGACTCAAACCGGCGCCCATATGGGATAATGGTGCTTAACCGACTGTGCCATAGCACTGGGTGGTGGGAAGGCAATTGAGTCTTCAAAAGGATTAATATGTATATGATATAATAAACTACAAATCAATAACACAGAAGGCAAACTTCACACAAAAAGTGCCAATTATCATATAAAAATGTGTTTGGTTACAAGAGTAATTAGAGAAAAGTTGATCAAAACCACAAATTTCACACCCAGCAGAGGTTACAACTAGTTGTGCAGGAGCTTGAAGTTTATGCAATGTTTGGATCTGTTTTAAGAAAAAGAATAGAAAATTTCAAATCCGGGGCCAGATGCCGTGGTGCAGGTTACACTGCTGCCTGGGATGCTAGCATGCCATATCAGGGTGCCTGGGATCAAATCTCACCTCCACTTCCCATTCAGTTCCCTGAACCTTGGGAGGCAAGAGATACTGGGGTCTCTGACACCCATGTGGGAGGATGGACTTCCCGTCTCCAGGCTTCTGTCTGGCCCAGTCTTGGATGTCTCAGGCATTTGGGGAGTGAACCAGAGGATGGAAGGTCTCTCTCTCTCTCTCTCTCTTTCAAATAAATAAATAAATCTTTTTTTTAAAGAAAAGAAACCATACTTTATTCATAAACTAGAATTAATGTATTATAGCTTCACAAAACATGAACCCATCTTATGAACATGAATTGAGTGAAAACATTATTAAAGTAAATATAAATGATTCTTCCAAAATGCGCAGAAGTGGGATTACATAGTATTTCTATTTTAAATTTTTTAAAAGGCAGAAAGAGAAGAGAAAGAGATCAATCTTAAATCTACTGGTTCACTCTCCAAATGCCCACTACAGCTGGAGCTGGGCCAGGCTGAAGCCAGGAACCTGGAATGCCCTCTGAGTCTCCCAAGTGGGTGGCAAAGATCCAAGTATATGAACCATCATGTATATTATCTCCCAGGCCCTTTAGCAGGAGGCTGGATCAGAAATGGAAGAGCCTGGACTGGAACTAGTGTTCTGATATGAGATGTGGGCATACCAACTGGCAGTTAAACCTGCCACACCACTGCATCCACCCCACTATTTTTAAGTTTATAAGAAGTCTCCAAACTAGGTTCTACCCACTTAAATTCCATAATAGCTGATCAATTTTCATAGTTTCTGTAATGATTTACAACGATCCCATGTCTGGGAAAATAATCCAAGAAAAATGAAATATCCGTATCCCACAGAGATAAGTGGTCTTCCATGTTCATTGTAGCATTATTCACAATGGCCAAGATATGGAAACAACCTGTTAATGAATGCATCAGGAAGATGTGGTATATGTCCACAATGGGACATTGTTCATCAGTGGGGAAGAAGGAAATCTGGCACAAAGATGTGAGTGAACCTAGAGGACGGTATACCAAGTGAAATAAGCCAGCCATGGAAAGGTAAACACTGCATGATACCACTTGTATGTGGAATGTAAAAATAGACTAGAATCATGAAAATAGAGTAGAATGGTGGTTGTTAGGACCTGGGGCTAGGGGTGATGAGTGAAAAAGGGGAGACACTGCTTGAGGGGTACAAAGCGTCAGCTAAAGGGAGCACAACGACTACAGTTAATTTTATTTGTATATTGAACTTGGCCAACAGGGCAGACCTTTCTTAAGTGTTCTCACCACACAGAGAACACACAAAGCGTCTATAGCTGGGTTCATTAGCTTGCTTGTAATCATAATCATTTAATAATGCGTGCGAATATCAACTATGTTACATGATTTCAAGGTATACTTTTTATTTATCACCATGATATGGAAATAAGGAATTACTATATGTCTCAATGAAATAATTAAAGCTAGAAAAATGCTTGTGATTCATAGATGTATAGGAACTGTGTAACAACAAATCATGGAGTGAAAATAAGAAATTAAGGTCGGTGGCTACTGCTGTGGAGATGGGGAGGGCAATTTACTCAAGAGGACTTCAGTTGTGTCTATAGTATTTCATTTCTTTTTCTTATTACTGATGTATTTATATATATATGTAAATTACACTAGGGCTGCTATAACAAAATACCACAGATTGGGTGGCTTAAACAATAGAAACTTACTCTCCCATAATTCCATAAACTATAAGTCTGAAGTCAAGATATAACATTTCAGCAGAGCATGTCCCTGTGAGATGGGGTCCCTCCTTGCTGTTTCCGAGTTTCTAGTGATACCACCAAACTTTGGCGTTCCTTGTATTGTGGCTGTATCACTCCGGTCTCTGTCTCTGTCTTCATCTGGGATTCTCAGTGTGTGTCTCTGTCTCCTCCACCCCTTTTTAAAAATAGCGCGTATTTATTTGAAAGACATAGAGGGAGAGATTTTCCATCTGCTAGACCACTCCTCAAATGCCTGCACAACAGCCAGAAGCGGGCTAGGTTGACGCCAGGAGCCCAGAGCTCTATCCGTGTCTCCCACAAGGGTAGCAGGGACCCAGGTACTTGAGCCAGCTCCTGTTGCCTCCTATGATTTAAGTTAGCAGGAAGCTTGAATTAGAAGCATAGTTGGAACTCAAAGCCAAGCACTTCAATACAGAATATGGGTGTCCCAAATGGTGTCATCGCTGTTGCAACAAATGCCAGCCACTGTCTTCTCTCTCCTTATAAAGCCATTAGTTGTTTTGGATTAAGGGCCCATCCTACTCTAGTATGACCTCATCTTAGCTAATTACATATGCAACAATCCTATTCACAAAAGAGATTTTTCTGAAGTATTGGAAGTTAGGACTTCAGCATTTCTCTTTGGGAGACACAATTTAATCCATAACAAGGTATAAGTTACACGCAGTGACATACAGACAGAGATCCTGAGTGTACATTTTGATGAGTTTTTGACAAACACATCTAACCTGTGTATTAGCTTATTCTTGATCCTTTAACAAATGGCTAAAAACTAAGTGTCTTGAGATTATAAAGATTTATGATCTTAGATTTCTGTAGACCAAAAGTCTGACCCAGGTCTCAGTGGTCTAAAACCTCGGTGTTCCTTTCTAGTGGGTCTAGAGAGGATTCCAAATCCTTCTAGAAACCATCCACAGCCATCAGCTCATGAGCCCTTTCTCTGTTGTGAAAGCCAGCAGCATCACGTCTCTCTATCCCTTCTCCTGGTTCATTCTCTCTCTGCCCACAGCCAGAAAATGTTCTGTGCTTTTAAGGGTTCACAAAATTCAGTTGGCTCCCTCCTGGCGATCTCCCTACCTCGAGGTTCTCACCCTTGATCACATATGCAAGGTGCTTTTACCATGTAAGGTGACATAGTCACAGGCTCGGAACTTTCAGACAGGCTCATCTTTGCAGGTCAGTATGCTGCCTATCACACCGAGCAACACTCCCCCTATCAAAGTAGAGAACATTCCCATTCCCCTGGAAGATCCCTTCATGCCTATTCTTGGTCAATTCCAGCCAATCCCCAGAGGCAAACTCTGTTCTGATTTGTATCACTGATTAGTTTAGCCTGTTCTAGAACTTCATATAAATGAAACATACAGTATGTTCTCTTTTGTATCTGGCTTCTATATCACAGTGTATTGTTGAGTTCATCTATATTGTTGCAGGCATTGGCTGCCTATTCTCTTTAAAGTTGAATGGTGTTGTGCTGTATGAATATGTTAATATTCTGTTGTGTGAATAGGGTAGCCCATTGTAGGAATATGACAGCGCTGTTTTATACATTCTCTCATTGATGAACATTTGTGTTGATTCCAGTGTGGGGGTATTATGAACTTTTTTTGTGTGTAAAGTATTTGTTAGACACATATTTTAATTTCTCTTGGATCTTGGAAGAATTTCTAGGTTATAGGATAAAAATATGATTAACTTGACACAAAAGTCTCACCCTCAGTGTATGAGAATTCCAGTTACTCTTCATCACTGCCAGCATTTGGTATTTTCAGTTTCAGCCATTATGTAGCATGTTTGTTTTATTTTTTAAAAAAGAAAAAAAAAGCAAATCCTTTTCCCTCAAACAACAAAATGAGGAATATTCCTTATATGCTTAGCCCAACTTTTGTGGAGTTAGAAATTTAGTGATCTATGTTGGCAAGCTATTTTAAATGTCATTGTGTGATTATAACTTAGACACACACTTAAATTAATAATTAAACAGATGGACATTAATATAATATATTTATTAATATGCATTCACATAGCCTAGAAAACAAACTTTTCCTAGCCTATCAAAGT
This sequence comes from Oryctolagus cuniculus, assembly GCF_051225735.1. Classification (NCBI taxonomy): domain Eukaryota; kingdom Metazoa; phylum Chordata; class Mammalia; order Lagomorpha; family Leporidae; genus Oryctolagus; species Oryctolagus cuniculus. The sequence continues at coordinate 136,107,196 of NC_142869.1, read as the reverse complement.
TTATTCTTGGACAAGATTGATTGGATTAAGTACTTCTCTCAGTTTCTCACCATTTTCTCACTTCCTGGGGATGGGCTAGGTTTTATTTATTTATTTTTCTATCCTGAGTGCTTAGCACAGTAATGGACATATGGGAAGTGCTCAGCAAGATTGTTGACCCTAGTGCCCAAAATAATAGGCCAATAAATTGACCAAGAAGAGGCATGAAGGAATCTTCTAGGGGAATGGAAATGTTCTCTACTTTGATCACCCTACTTTTCAGTGAGTGCCCCCGAAACTGCCTTGTTACTGCATTGCTCACTTAGGGTATAAAAATAGAGAAAGACAAAGGATCGGGACTTAATTCATGAGACACGGGTCTAGTCAAGCCCGCATGTGTAAATAAACTGTGTGCCTTTTCTCTTGAAAAAAATAAATAAATAAATAAATAAGGCTGTTGAGTCAATGAACACATATAAAGCATATTATTTTATTTAATATATTTTTTTGACAGGCAGAGTGGACAGTGAGAGAGAGAGACAGAGAGAAAGGTTTTCCTTTTCCATTGGTTCACCCTCCAATGGCCGCCGCGGCTGGCGCGCTGCGACCAGCGCACCACGCTGATCCGATGGCAGGAGCCAGGTACTTCTCCTGGTCTCCCATGGGGTGCAGGGCCCAAGCACTTGGGTCATCCTCCACTGCACTCCCTGGCCACAGCAGAGAGCTGGCCTGGAAGAGGGGCAACTGGGACAGAATCCGGCGCCCTGACCGGAACTAGAACCCGGTGTGCCGGAGCCGCAAGGCGGAGGATTAGCCTAGTGAGCCGTGGCGCTGGCCTTATTTAATGTTTAAAAATTTAAAAATAATTCCATTTTCTTTATTTGAAAGGGGGAGAGAGAGAGCAAGAGAGAGAGAGAGCGAGAGAGCAAGAGAGCGCTCTCCCAGTAGCTTATTCATTCCCCAAGTGCCTGCAACAGCCGGGGCTGCTCTGAGCCGCAGTGGGGAGCCAGGAACTCAATCCAGGTCTCCCATGCAGGCAGCAGGGACCCGAGTCCTTGAGCCATCACTGTGTCACCCCAGGTTGTGCACCAGCGGGAAGCTGGAAACAGAGGTAGAACCAGGACCAAACCTAGGCACTCTGATGTGGGATGTGTAGGTCCCAAACCAAATGCCCACCCCAGGCATATTGATTTAAAGCATGAATATGAATGACTAGACTTACAAACTTCTGTTTTAATAGAAAACTAGTTTCAAATTGGTGCTGAAATCTTTTTCTTTTTTTAAGATTTATTTATTTACTTGAGAGGTAGAGTTACAGAAAGAGAGAGATAAAGACAGGCTTTCCATCCATTGGTTCACTCCCCAAAGGGCCACAATGGCCAGAGATGGGCCGATCCAAAATCAAGAGCCAGGAGCTTCCTCCAGGTCTCCCATGCAGGTGCAGGATCACAAGCACTTGGGCCATCTTCCACTGCTTTCCCAGGCCATAAGCAGAGAGCTGCATCAGAAATGGAGCAGCCAGGACTTGAACCGGTGCCCATGTGGGAAGCTTGTGCCTCAGGCGGAGGCTTAATCTACTATGCCGCAGCGCTGGCCCCATCTGTGTCCTTCGAAGCCATCAAATTTCCCACCCACCAGGTTGTTTCAGATGTGATGTCTTGTGACTTAAATAGTTGTGACAGAAGTGTTTTAATATGTAATATTATGGTATCACCCTACTCTACAATGTGAAGCAAGAACCACTGGATAACGTTTTCATGACTCAAATTCTATTTAAATGTAAAACAAGTGCCTATCTGAGTATTCCTAGGCAACTGGGCCTAGCCATGTGGTACAGCAGGTTAAGCCGCTGCTTGCAACGCTGACATCCCAAATTAAGTGCTGGTTTGAGTCCCAGCTGCCCTGCTTCTGATCCAGCTCCTTGCTAATACATCTTGGAAAACAATGGAGGATGGGCCCCATCCATGTGGGAGACCTAAATGGAGTTCCTGGCTCCCACTGTTGGCCTAGCCCAGACCTGGCTGTTGTGGCCATTTGGATAGTGAACTAGTGGATGGCAGATCTCTGTTTCTCCCCCTCCCCATTCTGCCTTTCAAATAAATAGATAAAAGAAAAAACAACAATAAAAAAGATTTCAGAAAATGTATTAAAGTTCTACAAAAGTGTGTGTGTATGTGTGTACAAGCATAAATTTTTTCAGGGGAAAGTTTTCATGATTCATCAGGTTCTCAAAGGTGAAGAAATATGAGATGTTAAAAAGACTACCCTTTGGGGCTGGTGCTGTGGCATAATGGGTAAAGCCGCCACCTGCAGTGCCGGCATCCCATATGGGTGCTGGTTCGAGTCCCGGCTGCTCCTCTTCTGATCCAGCTGTCTGCTATGGCCTGGGAAAGCAGTAGAAGATGGCTCAAGTCCTTGGGCCCCTGCACCCACATGGGAGACCCGGAAAAGGCTCCCAGCTTCGGATTGGCCCAGTTCTGGCCCTTGTGGCCATCTGGGGAGTGAACCAGTAGATGGGAGATTCTCTGTCTGCCTCTGCCTCTCTGTAACTCTATCTTTCAAATAAATAAGAAAATCTTAAAAAAAAAAAAAAAAAAAAAAGGACTACCCCTAGTTCCCTAGCCTAATATGCATCTCTATTAATCCATCCTAGCATTGAGACATACCAGATGGAAACTCAAATTTCAGAATGGAGAGAAAAGAGTAAAAGCAATCAGTAATCACCATTCAGAAACAAATTGAACTTTCCGGTGTCTTTTCATTGGTCAGACCCGTGACTTGCGGGTACAATGGAAAAACAAGAAACAAGCTTGGAGAAGGTGATTTTAAGGCATTTCTGCAGTTGGAGAGTGGGTTCGAGTCACCCTCCACTACACTGGTGTGGTGTGGGGGAGTCTGAGGGAGGTAGGACATGATGCTGAACAACCTTACAGGAAGTACACTTTGTACAGTCCAGACAGCAGTCACTTGGGGTTCATGACTCTCATTTCTTGCATAAGTCACATTTCCTTTATTGCTTCTTATTTCAATTCATTTTTATTATGTGCAGCAGTCTGATAAGACTTATGGCAATATTGGAGTGAAAGATTATGTTTTATACGTTTAAATATACAATGACAACCTTTTGTCCTCATTGTGCCGGGCCCTCTCCCATGGCTGGAGTCTTCATTTTAGAGGCGGGACTCCCAGGGAAGTCATAGGTGTGCAGAGTACATTGGCTGCCATGGTCATTTTGAAACTACCTTCCACTTTATTGCCAACATTGTCTAATACTCTGAATGCAGACCAGTTCTGTCTCTGAAACAATTTAAAGAGCTGGCTCGGTTTCCCACCAACCCTATAATTATGGAATTTTCTAGTAAATAGAAAAGGTTTCTGACATAGGTATTGTTCACCAGTTCCAACACATCGATAATGATAGTAACATTGAATTAATCCATTTTCATTTCTTTGTCAAACCAAATGGCTCCTTTGGGACCGTTTTCCTGGTTTGTACTGTAACAATGTGTACATTTTTCTCTTCCTTCCTAGAACTTTCCCTTTTTGCCTTTTATGAATCTTAAGTGTTCCTGGAGCTCTTTGTTCATTTCCTTATAACTGGTTCCTCTTCCATTTCCTGCCTTCACCTCTGGTCCTCAGAGCTTAATTGTGTTCTTCCACCCTTCTTGTCATACAGTCACTCTTTTAGAAGATTTTATATGATTCCAGAATTGCACATAAGAACTTGCATTGCAGCAATGTTTTGTAGATGCAAGCAGTGATAGTGGCAAAAAATATCCTAAGAAACAATCCTACTAAACACAGCCAAAGGTGCTTATCAAACAGAACTGGTTAAGTAGAGCAAGGGGGCTGGCGTGGTGGTGCCGTGGGTTGAGCTGCCTCTTGGTGACACTGGCATCCCATACTGGAGTGCTGGTTTGAGTCCCAGCTACTTTTTCCACCCCAACTGCCTGCTAACATACCTGGGATGCAGCAGATGGTGACCCAAGTCCTAGGTTCGTGTCATCTCCCTGGGAGACCCACATGGAGTTCCTGATTCCCAACTTTGGCCTGGTCTAGCCCTGGCTGTTGTGGATTTTAGGGGAGTGAACCAGCCAATAGAAGATCCCTCTCTGTCTGTCTCTGTATCACTCTGCTTTTCAAATAAACAAATAAATATTTTTAAAAAGCCCTACATGATAAGAAAGAATTCTTAGATTAAGTTAAATAAGAAAATTAAGTTTTTAAAGCACCGTGTGTGCTGAAAGAATGCCCCTTCCTATTTTCTCTCCAGGGTTCCCCCCTATTGTTATTTTATTCTCTAATTCACAATCTATGTTGCCACCAACTTAATTTTCTGAAACTGCTGTTTTCATCATTAAATCTTTTGTACTCTGACACCTCTCCTGGAAGCACAGGCGGGATAAGTTTTTGGCACCACGATGAGTGAGCAGCGTTTCTGGAAGGAAGGAGAAGGGACTGATGTTGTGTCCACCATGGTTCTGTACTGGAGGAGGTGGGGGAACTCCTGTGTTCTGACACGGTCAGTCCCCCTCTCTTCCTCTGTAAATGCTCTAATATGAGTAGAAACCTGTGAGTATACAGGAGGAGTCCCAGCTCTCTCTACTCAATACTCGAGATCATGCGTCAGTTAGCTCTCCCATATCTGTTCCATTTTCTTTAGTGCCATTCCTTAATTTGACTCATGTAAAATTCACTTCTCTCCTGTACCTCCCACGTTCATTGACAAAATAGAAAGCTTGTTTTAGTGCAAAAGTTATACATGCTTACTGTAAGAAAATAACTTCATGGAATTACACAGGATAAAAACAAAAAGTCCCCTCCTATGACTCCAAGTTTACTTGTCATCACAGAAAGAAGATCAGGAGAGAGCTAGGAGAATTTTAGAGTCAGTAAATTTTGAGTCAGCAGCTTTAGATGAGAAAAGAAATGCTAGGAATCTTTTATATTGGTGTCCATTTAAATAGCACTAATCCTTAAAATAGTTTTTAAAACGTTTTGATGGAGGTGAGGTGAAAATCCTATCCTCTGTGTGTGCACATGGGCCACGTAGGCACTGCGGTTTCTGCTGCTGGTAGAGGAACACAAAGCCAAGGACAGAACACAGGCAAAGCTGATACGTTTTATAAGAGAGTACCTCAAACAATTTGTGGAAAATGGAATTAAAAGATGTTGGTTTGGGCACAAAAACATTCTGAAATACATGCATCGTTTTTCACCATATGAATTTTCTGAAAACCCTTTGTGTGAGTTTCAATTTTTTTTTTTTATCAAGTTAAACTTATCTTTAATTCCACCTGTCTACCAATCCTTGCATAGGATGGTCTGAGAGCCAACCAGAGCTCGGGGAAAGGAGACAAGATGCTGCCTGGGCCACGCGGGGAGGCGCTGAGGCCCTCTCCCTGCTGCTGGCTGGCCACCCTCAGTTTGGCTCAGTTTATGTGTGCGAGGCTGAGCCCAGGGCTTCCCTTACCTCCACTGATCGTGACCTTCAGGTTCCTCTTTCTTCTGTGTGCAGATCGTGTCCCAGGAGCTGCCCTGCCTCCCGAGCTTCAGATAGAATCATCTCCTGGAGTCAGCCACTCCTTCCCATAGCCTCAGTTCTCATTGCCGAAGTTTCCCGACAGCCCACTTAAATAAGTTCAGCTCTTATGCTTGGTTATCAGGCTGATTCGGTAACTGACTTACGGACACATGAAAAGGTGTGCTATTGTATGGTATTTAGGCAATGCAGAATTGATTGAATGTGAGATTGTGGTCATCTGAAAAAAAAAATATGACATCAAACCTCTGGTTCCAAACATAATTTTTCCTATGAGGAAATCAGATTTGGCTCTCAATCCTTTGATCTATTCTACATTTTTTTTGAATGAAGCAATCCATTGTAAGTTTAAACAGTACTTGTCCTACACTGCTATTTATAATTGTTGGATGTTTGTTGAATTCATTATGAAGGTACTGAATAGGCAAGTGCTACCGACTTCAGCGTATTCTTTACTGTGTAATTAAAATTTGAGAAACAGAGAGGGGGAAACACATAAATCATAGGCATTTGAGTATGAAAAGCAATGAAAAATGACTCCTTTTGTTGAAAAGGGAGTTTTTTGGACAAAATTTATTAATGCTTATTAATAATTGACTCTGATGCACTTGGAGGCAGTGATGCATTGCTCAGTTTTAGGAAATAAATAGGAAACAAGATTCCCATGGGCTTTCTCTCTTGTTTTGTAACATTAAAAAATATGTCACCATGGCACTTCTCTGACCCAGGCTAACTCAGCAAGGAAAGGGAACCCTGTGAAATCTACGCCTCCTATGGGCATGTAACTACTGGTTTGAAAATTCATTTGCTTATGCATTTAATTCAAATTAGTTATCAGCCCCCAATTTCTTCTTTTTTAAGATTAATTTATTTATTTGAAAGTCAGAGTTACACACAGAGAGAAGGAGAGGCAGAGAGAGAGAGAGAGAGAGAGAGAGAGAGAGAGAGAGAGGTCTTCCATCTGCTGGTTCACTCCCCAATTGGCTGCAATGTCCAGAGCTGTATCAATCTGAAGCCAGGATCCAGGAGTTTCTTCCAGGTCTCCCACATGGGTGCAGGGACCCAAGGACTTGGGACATCTCCACTGCTTTCCCAGGCCATAGCAGAGAGCTGGATGGGAAGTGGAGCAGCTGGGACTCGAACCGGTGCCCATATGAGATGCTGGCACTGCAAGTGGCGGCTTTACCTGCTACATCACAGTGCTGGTCCCAGAGCTTAGAATCTTAACTCCACTGCCTACCAGTGTGCCCAGGGCAGGTGAACATCAAAGGAAACAGCTGTCTACCTTGTAGATTTGTTTTGAGTGTAATTAGTAATATACATAAATCACTTGGAAGAGTTCTGAGTCTTTTCTTTAATGGCTTATTTATTTGAAAGAGTGACAGAGGGGTGAGGGAAGGGGAGAGAGAGAGAGAGAGAGAGAGAGAGAGAGAGAGAGAGAACCTTTCATCTGCTGGTTCACTCTCCAAATGCCCACAACAGGCAGGATTGGAATAAGCTGAGGTCAGAAGCCAGGAATTTCATCCAGGTCTCCCATGTGGGTAGCAGCGACCCAACTATTGGGCCATCAACTGCTGTCTTTCAAGTGCATCAGCAGGGAGCTGCATTGGAAGGGGAGTCACCAGAACTTGAACTGGCCCTCCGATGTGGGATGGGGGCATCCTCAGTGGTGGCTTAACTCACTGTGCCACAATACCCAACCTACATTTTGGTATGGAATCATCATTTACTCTACATTCAGGGTTCAGTGGAACTAAGTTGGTGCCATGAGAAAGTGTTACTCAGTGATTCGCTTAACCACTCACTCGGCATTTTGCTTCCTATCAGTTCCTTCCAATTGCTACAGATGAGGCCAAAACAAAATCTCCAAATTTTTCATGGACACTTTTGTCAGATGGCAGTGCTCTTATTTTTCTCTAAAGATTTATTTATTTTAAAGGCAGAGTTACAGAGAGAAAAAGGCAGAGAGAGAGAGAGAGAGAGAGAGGTCTTCCATCTGCTGATTCACTCCCCAGATGGCTTCAATGGCTAGAGCTGCACCTATTTGAAGCCAGGAGTCAGGAGTTTCTTCTGGGTCTCCCAATGGGTACAGGGGCCCAAGGACTTGGGTCATCTTCCATTTCTTTCCCAGGTGCATTAACAGGGAGCTGCATCAGAAGTGGAGCAGCAGGAACTCAAACAGGTGCCCATGTGGGATACTGGCACTGCAGGCTGTGGCTTAACCCACTATGCCACAGGACCAGCCCTGGAGATTTCTTAGAAAACTGGAAATAGACTTGCCATATGATCCAGGAGTCCCACTACTGGGCATATACCCAGAAGACTTGAACACAGTGTATCCAAGAGATACCAGTACCATCATGTTTATAGTAGCGCTGTTGACAATGGGCAAAATATGGAACCAACCAAGGTGTCCATCATCAATGAATGGATACAGAAAACATGATGTATGTTCACAATGGAATATTATTCAGCTATAAAAAATAAATTCTGCCATTTGCAGCAAATTAGATACAACTGGGGGATGTGATGTTGAATGAAATAAGCTGCACCCAGAAAGACAACTACTGCATGTTCTCACTTATAGATGGGGGCTAACATTTGAAAAACAAACAAAAATAGATTTAAAAATGTCTGTTCTTAGTAGTTTTTGACAGGGAGAAAATAGAATGATCCTGTATACTCAGGAGGCAAGAGGTGCAACAGGAGTGTGACTAAGAAGAAAAGTCGGCTTAGGGGAAATTTTAGATGGCATGAAAGACACGCTTCCCTTGTTCAAGGTGGGACCCAGCATCATGGCTGCCCAAATAAACTTTAGAAAAGGAACTGGTCAAGGCTGTAGCTCAAAAGGCCTAGTCAGGAACAACTATTTCAAGAGGAAATCCAAGTCTGAAATATCAACTTCCACCAGGAGGAAGCCAGTCTACAGATATGTGGGATGGGAGTTGGTGTTGTGGTGCAGCAGGTTAAGGCCCTGCCTGCAGTGCCAACATTGCATATGCAGAACACTAGTTTGCATCTCCACTGCTCTGGTTTTGATCCAGCTCCCTGTTGATGCACCTGGGAAAATAGCAGAAGATGACCCATGTGCCTGAGCCCCTGCCACCCATGTGGGAGACCTAATGAGGTTGCTGGCTCCTGGCTTTGGCCTGAGTGAAGCCTGTTCATTGTGGCCATTTGGGGAGTGAACCAGCAGGTGGAAGATTCTCCCCCTGCCTCTCTCTCTCTCCCTCTCCGTCTCTGTCTCTCTCTCTCTGTTTCTTAGTCTTTCAAAAAAAAAAAAAAAAAAAAAAGAAGCGAGGAGAGTACATGTTGGACAATAACTGTAGTGCTGACCACCCAATTTACTTCATGTGGACACTGTATAAAAGGAAGCTCCATTGAAGAAGCCAAGGACACTATAACAGGGTTGTCTTTCTCAACCGGTCAGGTAGAAGGCTAGTCCTCAGGCCTAAAACTCTATTGTACTCACCCATCTGTTTTGTACTGTACTGTCCAATATAGGAACCACTGGGCACAATGAGGCTACGGAGCACCTAAACTGTGACTGGTCTAAATTGACTGGACCGGGGCTGGTGCTATGGCATAGCGGGTAAAGCCAAGGCCTGCAGTGCTGGCATCCCATATGGGCGCCAGTTCAAGTCCCAGTTGCTCCACTTCTGATCCAGCTTTCTGCTATGGCCTGGAAAAACAGTAGAAGATGGCCCAAGTCTTTGGGCTCCTGTACCCACATGGGAGACCTGGGAGAAGTTCCTGGCTCCTGGAGACTCTTTGGATCCTAAGCTGCCAAATGGTTTTTCTTGTCATTTTGATTCAGTGGTGTCCTAAATAGGACTAATGATTATTAAAACCCGTGACCTGGGCCAGCGCTGTTGCATAGTGGGTTAAGCCTCCACCTGCAGGGCCAGCATCCCGTGTGAGTACCAGGTCATGTCCTGGCTGTTCTTCCAATCCAGTTCCCTGCTAATCACCTGGGAAAGCAGTGGATGATGGTTCAAGTGCTTGGGCCCCTGCATTGGCATGGGCAGCCCAGAAGCAGCTTCGGGCTCCTGAGCTTTGGCCTGGCCCAGCCCTGGCCATTGTGGCCATTTGGGGAGTGAACCAGTAGATGAAAGATCTCTCTTTGTCTCTCCCTCTGTCTATCCATAACTCTGCCTCTGAAATAAATAAGTGAATCTTTAAAAAACCCATGAACTTTATTTGTATGTATATATTTATTTATATTTGTTAGCTTTTACTGAGTGCATGAAAGCTATAGCCCTAGGGAAGGTCTAAATACAAACTTTATTTTGATTTCTTGAAAAGAGTGGACATCATACGTATTTTAAAATTTCTAGCTGTTTCAGGCTTACAGAAAAACTGCAGTCTAGTACCTGAGCCCCATTTTCCCCTAATATTAACATCTGAAATTAGTATAATACATTTACTTGAGCTAATAAACAATACTATACGTTATTACTAGCCGAAGTTCATGTTCTCTTCATATTTTAACTTTGTCTAATGCCTTTTTTCTATCCCAGAATCCTTACCAGGATGTTACATTATAGTTGGTTGTGACGTCTCCTTAGGCTCCTCTTAGCTGTGATGGCTTCTAAGGACTTCTTTTGTTTCTCATGATTGTATTAGGGTTCTCCTCAGAAAAAGAACCAATAGAAGAATCTGTCTATCAACTATCTATCTGGTCATCCATGAAGCCATCTAAGTATCCATCTGTCCATCTGTCTGTCCATCCATCTGTCCATCCATCTCAATCTATCTATTACCTATCTATCTATCTATCTATCAACTTATTGTGAATGTTAGCCACATCTACAAACTATCTTCAAAGCAACACCTGTATTAGTTTTGATTCAATAATTGGGTGCTATAGTCTAGCCAAGTTGAAACATAAAACTATCACAATGACCTTGACAATTCTCAGGAGCATTGGTCAAGTATTTTGTAGAATGTACTTCAGCTGGGATTCGAGTGATGTTTTCCTCAAGACTGTACTGGAGATATGGGTTTTGGGGGGGTGATTTGTATTTTATTGGTCAATGTTAGGGAGAGAACATGACTGGGCACTTGAAATGGGTTCCTTAGAAATGTGATCTTAGCCAGGCTCTGGAAGATCTACTGTATTCTTGCTATGGTCTATAATTGGCATTCTGCTATAATGTTCAATTGATCTCTTTATTATTATAATCAATTAATATTAATAATGAACAATAATCAATATCATTAATTAATCATTAATTTTATTTTTAAAAGATTTATATTATTTATTTGAAAGATAGAGTTACAGAGAGAGGTAGAGACAGAGAGAGAAAGGTCTTCCATTTGCTGGTTCACTCCCCAAATGGCCACAATGACCAGGGCTGGGCCAGGCAAAAATCAGGATCCAGGAGCTTCTTCTGGGTCTCCCATATGGGTGCAGGGGCCCAAGTACTGGGCCATCCTCCACTGCTTTCCCAGGCCATAGCAGACAGCTGGATCAGAAAAGGAGCAGCCGGGACTCGAACCAGCGCCCATATGGGATGCCAGCTACCTGCTTGTTCACCTCTCAAATCCCTGCAACAGCTAGGGCTGGGTCTAGTTGAAACCAGGAATCAGGAGCTCAGTTCAGGTCTCCCACACGGGTGGAAGGGACCCAAGTACTTCGGTCATCACCTGCTACCTTCCAGGGTGCACATTAGCGGGAAGCTGGAATTGGAAATGGAGCCAAGACTTGAACCCAGTTCTCCTCTACCCCATAGGATATAAGGGAGTCCCAAGTGGTGTCTTAATTGCTTGCACATAAGATTTTAATAAGCCTTTGAGAGAGACAGTTGTTTGACCTAGCAGTTAAGACATTTGACGGGGCTGGCGCCACGGCTCATTAGGCTAATCCTCCGCCTTGCGGCGCCGGCACACCGGGTTCTAGTCCCGGTCGGGGCGCCGGATTCTGTCCCGGTTGCCCCTCTTCCAGGCCAGCTCTCTGCTGTGGCCCGGGAAGGCAGTGGAGGATGGCCCAAGTGCTTGGGCCCTGCACCCCATGGGAGACCAGGAGAAGCACCTGGCTCCTGCCATCGGATCAGCGCGGTGCGCTGGCCGCAGCGCGCCAGCCGTGGCGGCCATTGGAGGGTGAACCAACGGCAAAAGGAAGACCTTTCTCTCTGTCTCTCTCTCACCATCCACTCTGCCTGTCCAAAAAAAAAAAAAAAAAAAAAAAAAAAAGACATTTGATGGGATGTCTGGGATGTCAGTGTCTCACAGCAGAATGTCTGGGTTCAATACCAAGCTCTGGCTCCTGATTTTAGCTTCCTGCTAATGAAGAACCTTGTAGGCAGTAGTAACAGTTCAAGTAACTGGTTTCCAATTACATATGTGGATTCCTACTCTCTGCTTCGGCTTCCCCCATGGCTCCTCCCACTGCCATTGTGGGAATTTGGGGAGTGAACCAGCAGATGAGGGTTATCTGTCTTTCTCTTTTCTTGTCTCTCAAATTTAAATAAATAAATGAAGACAACTTTCAGAGAAAAGATACTTTAACCATTTTCTTTCAAGGAACCCAGGTAAAATTCAAATCCCTGAGAAATAAGGTATAGACAGCATGGCAAAGTGATTTTTGAGATGTTTCAGTTATTAAATGGACAAGAAAATTATATTTTATGACTATCTGAGGTCATCCACATGTCCTTGTATGACGCTTGATTTCTCAGTATTACTGGATTCAAAAAATTTCAAGACATCCATTCATCAGCTGTAAAACACAACTCTTCCTTGTGCCTTACTCCTCATCCCAAATGCCCAACAGATCCACTGCATATTTTTTTATAAAATATAAAAGGAAAGAGATATAGGGACTGACTCTGTTGTGACTTTATCCAAAAGTTAACTCAATTTCCATTATGAAAAAATTGACACGAAGTTCATAGAACATAAAATTAGCCATTTTAGGGACCAGGGCCTTGGTATAGCAAGTTAAGCTGCCTCCTGCGATGCTGGCCACCCTGTATTAGAGCGCCAGTTTGGTCCCAGCTGCTCTGCTTCCAATCCAGCTTTCAGTTAATGCACCTGGGAAAGCAAAAGATGCCCCAAGTACTTGGGCCCCTATCACTCATGTGGGAAACCCGGATGGAGTTTCTGGCTGCTGACTTCAGACCTGGCTGCTGTGGCCATTTGGAGGAATGGACCAGCAAGCAGATAGAAGATCTTTCTCTGTCATGCTGCCTTTCAATAACAGATGGATACATGAAGTTAACCTTAAAAAAAAAAAAGGAATTTCCAATTTAGCGCATGTAGCCTATGCCTTCAACTCCCCAAATAAATCTCAAGTCTGTGCACTTCTTTCCCTATCAGCTGCTAACCATTAAAACCTAAACCTGTCATGTCACACAGAGGCCTTAAATTTCTTTTGTTTCAAGGATAAAATACGAATTCTTTAACATATTCTGAAGCCTGAATGCTTTGCCTTCCTCTATGGTCTCTCCCAATCCCATTCCTTTCCATCATTATACTACAGCCTCTGTGACTTCTTTGTTTCTTTCCCTTTTTTTTTTCAAGATTTATTGATATATTTATTTGAAAGGTAGAGTGACAGAGAGAGACATTGAAATCTTTGATCTGCTAATTCATTCCCCAAATGACCACCACAGTTGGGGCTGGGCCAAGCCAAAGTTAGGAGCCAGGAGCCAGGAACCCCATCTGGGTTTCCCATGTTGGTAACAGGGGCCCAAGCACTTGGACCATCATTCACTGCCTTCCCAGGCACATTAACAGGTGGCTGGATCTGAAGTGGGGCATCCAGATTCGAACTGGCACTCATCAGATGCCAGTGTTGCCAGCGGCAGCTTCACCTGCTGAGTCACAACACCAGCCCTTCTTTTTGCTTTTGGATCTCATCAGGATCTTTGCTGCCTTAAATCTGGTATTTGTGTTGTTCCTTCTGCTTGGAATAATTGTGTCCCAACTCTCAGCATTTCTGCATTGCTTGGCTCTTGGATTATAATATTGGCTCTGCGAGAAGACCTTTAGTGATCTCTACCCATCTATGCTTTCTCAGGAGTCCTTGCGCTTTTCTTTCCTAACCTTCATCATCCTGTTTGATGATCTGTTGATGTTTGTATGCCCCCTTTAAATGTTGGGTTCCCCCATTTAGAAGGTAAGCTCCCTGAAGGCACAGCCATGTTTCTCTTGTGTTGTGACTATCCCTCCTGTGTCTGGTGCAGTATCTGATACATTAAAATGATCAAGAAATGCTTGCCAAATGAATAGTCAATGCCTGCAAGACAAGAGTATTTAGTTTAGTTATCTTCCAATTACTCATTAGACATTTTTTGGATATCTATGAGCCCTGGATACTTGAAATAAAAAGCAAATGAGTAAAACATAACACCTGCCCTCTGTGAGAGCCCAGTCTACTGGAAAATTCTAAGTGACTGAAGAGTGGCCTCCAAAAATATCAGGTCCTACTACCCCACTAGAGTCTGTAAACATGACTTTATCTGGAAAAAGGGTCTTCGCAGATGTGGCTAAGGATCATGAGTTAAGGAGCTAACCCTGGATTAACCAGGCAGGCCCTCGTGTCTTCATATGTATTCTTACAGGAGGGAGAGTTCTCTCTCTCTCACTGTCTCATACACACACACACACACACACACACACATGCAAGATGGCCATATAATAATGGAGGCAGAGAGCCTGGAATGATGTGGCCACAACCCAAGGAATGCCAGAAAGCCATCGTAAGCTGAAAGAAGCAAGGGATTAACTCTCCCTTGGAGTTTCTAGAGGGACTGCAGTGCTTTCAACACATTGGTTTTAATTTCAACATTCTGGCTTCCAGAACTGTGAGACAATCCATTTCTGTCGTTTGAAGCCTCCCAGTCTATTGTAATTTATTACAACAGCCTTAGGAAGTGAACACAGACAGTGATACAGTACACAAAGTCTTGCAAAAAGATATTTGTGAAGAATCGAGGTGGTGGATAGTTGCAAAGGCAAGAATTGTCTGGGAGGGTGTTTTAGAGCAGGGACAATGCCATGGGTTTTAGAAGATAAGCCACCCTTTGGGTTGGTGCATGAAAAGCTCATTCCAATCAGGAGTAGCAGTGTGAGTGAAGGTGTAGTAGGGACCCATGGAGCATGGAATGTTCAGGAAAACAGAGCATCTGAGCTTGGCTGGAAAGTTAGATAGAGAAGGATGGTGGCAAACAGGAGGTAGATAATTAAATTATGGCTAGACTATGAAGCGCCTATGTGCCATGATAATGTAATTGGCCTTCATTCCAGGAGTAATTGGGAGCCCATGGAAATGAAGAGATAATTGACTGGTAGGAAGTGAAGTTCTATAGCAACATGAGTAGTGGCCTGCAGTGAGGTGAGACCACCTCAATTCTGCTAGACATTGTGTGTCAATTTGAGCCTGGCAGAGTTCTTGACCATAAGTAGCTCAGTGATTATGGAGGAAAACAAAGAGGGAAGCAAATGCTTCCTTGGTCCCAGATGCTCACTGTGAAGCTGTGGCCTTGGCCCTGTACGGAGATGATGGACTGAGTCAGAAGCTGCAGTGGGAGAGGAATGATGTTTGCAAGACATCTGCTTGGTATAACTCAACAGCGCTTGGAGACCTGCAGAATGTGGGGTGCAGGAGAGGGAGAAGTGAAGGATGAATGAAGAATGTAAGCTTCTGGGGCTAACACCATCTGCATAATCGCATGGGGGAAAGGTCAAGGAATTTGAATGCCTGAAGGATACCCAATTGGAACTTTGGAAAGAGAAATTTATCTGTTGAGAGACAAGCTTTTGAGGCTGTGGTTGAGACACTGCTTGGGAAATCTGCATCCTATATCAGACTATCTGGGTTTATGTTCTGGCTCTGTTAACTTTCTGCTAATGCACACCCCCTGGGAAGCAGAGGTGACAGCTCAAGGACTTGGGGCCATGACATCCATGTGGGAGACCGGGATAGGGTTTCAGGCTCCTGGCTTTGGCCTGGCCCAGCCCTGACTCTTGTGGGATATTTGGGGAGTGAACCACAGGATGGAAGATGGAAGATATCTTTCTGTTTGCCGGTCTCTGTCTTTTTCTCTGGCTCTCCTTTCAAATAAAATAAATAATAAATTTTAAAAAATTAAAAGAAACATCTGTTGAAAGTCTGTTTTGCATACACAGATCTGAAGTTATCAGCAGGAGGTAAGACTTGAAGTTATGAAAGGTAATGAGTAGGCAGAGCGACAAAGGGGAAAAAAAATCAAGAGAAAAGCCCCAGACAGCACTAGACCTTGAAGAGCAGATGTATAAATGGTTCAAGGTACCAAAAGGATTACAGGCATGGATGAGTTTTCTGGAGTCTTTGAGGCAACGATGACTCTTTTTAAATCCCCTTATTTGAAAGATGCTTGGATCTCTCAGAAACCTGGGACATTTGTTGGCAAGCCTATCTATGTTGGCAGTGCTTGCTGGCTTCCTGGGATCAGGCCTAAGGATAAGGCTCTGTAATCTGGTCAATCGGAACAGTCACGTCAATAACCAAACCCTTAGTCAAATCATTAAACAATTAGTCTGGGGAGTACTTGATGATCTGATCCATTGGTCAATAAACCAACCCTAGTGAAAATCGAAATGCCTCCTTGTCACAACTGGATCGATTCCTCACCACTTCTTGAGATAAGTATTTTTAGGTTATTAACTGGCTTGTCGTCAGATTGGCAATTACTGTGAGAGTATAGGTCTGCTTAAATTAATGACCGGCTGACGTCATTAAACTCTTGATCCCGCGTTGCCTGTTCTGAGTGTCAGTGGCAGAGTTGATGCGTAAGCAAGGGAGGGGAAAAGAAAGAAGGAAAACAAGAAGAGGAAAGAAGACAGGACGAGAGGAAGAGAAATGAGGCAGGCCAGGCATGAATGAAAGGAGGGGAGGAATTAAGGAGAGAGGAGAAAGAACATAGAGTAGAAAAGGAAGAGCTTTGGGATCAGCGCTGTGGCTTCCTTGGTTAATCCTCCGCCTGCAGCACCAGCATCCCATATGGGCACCAGGTTCTGGTCCCGGTTGCTCCTCTTCCAGTTCAGCTCTCTGCTGTGGCCTGGGAGGGCAGTGGAGGATGGCCCAAGTGCTTGGGCCCCTGCACCCGCATGGGAGACCAGGAGAAGCACCTGGCTCCTGGCTTCAGATCTGCGCAGCGCCAGCCGTAGTGGCCATTTGGGGAGGGTGAACCAACAGAAGGAAGACCTTTCTCTCTGTCTCTCTCTCTCACTGTCTAACTCTATATCTCAAATAAATAAAATAAAAAAGAAAGAAAAGGAAGAGCTTTATCCAAATTTGTTCCTGAAGGGTGGGATGCAATCATCCCAGCAATCCTTAGGGGAAGGCAGCAGCAAGGTGCCATAGAAAAGAAGCTTGGGGTGTCAGTCAGATCTGGGCTCTGGGCGCTGGCTCTGGGACTTCTACGTGTGTGTCTTTTGAGCTGCACCGCCTTTCTGAACTTCCTCCCCCATCCTCGTGTAGAGGTGGAAATGAGTAATTCCAGAGCAGGGTTGAAAGCGTGTCTACCACATTGCAGCCATGTGACCTTCGGCAAGTTACTTAACCGGTCTTTGACTCTGTTCATGCTGTGAACTGGGGACAAAGACAGAATCTATTTGATCACGTTGTTAGGACTCTCAAAGGAGCGATTACTCGTAAAGAACATAGAACATTGTGCTTGACAGTGTTAACTGCGAGCTTTAAATCATAACATTAGATTGTAAAATATTTATGAACGCTCCTAGCTCCATGCCTAGCTTATGGGAGGTGCCCGTGAACTGTGAATCTCTATCCTTTCTCTCAATTCCTCTGATGCCCCCAGAAGCTGCTGGGAGAAGAATGACTGTCCTTTAACTCCCATGTCCAGACCCACCAGGACCAGCTCCTGTCCATGTCCTGGTCTCACTCAGATCTGAACCCAAGAGATGGGACACCACGCAGGAGGAGGAGGGTTTCCAAGGTGGTGTGTTTTTTTTTTTTTTTTTTTTTTTTTCCCCCGAAACAATCTTAAGAGGAGTTACAAATAAGTTTGCAGTTGACTGGGGGACAGCTTCAATGCTCACGTGTTTTTGGAAAGTCAAATTGGCATATGCATTGCAGGTTGATTAAAGCAATCCCCTAGAAGAGAGATCTCAGAGGAGAGGTATTAAAGACAACACTGGTGAAACCCAGTACCTGGGAAATCAATGCAATGTTTACACTTTCATGCATGATTTGAGTGTGAAACATAGAGTCAGCGGGTAAACCAACTGTTTTAACTTCATTCTTGTTTTTTTCTTTTTAAGATTTATTTATTCATTGGAAAGGCTGAGTTATAGAGAGACAGAGGCGGGGTAGGGGGAGGGTGAAGGCCTTTGGTCCACTGGTTCACTCCCCCAATGACTGCAATGGCCAGAACCGGGCAGATCCAAAGCCAAGAGCCAGGAGCTTCTTCTGGGTCTCCCACAAAGGTGCAGGGGCCCAAGCACTTGGACCATCTTCTGCTGTTTCCCAGGCCATAACAGAGAGCTGGATCAGAAATGAAGCAGCGGGGACTCAACCGGTGCCCATATGAAATGCCAGCACTGAGGTGACAGCTTTACCTGCTACACCACAGCACCAGCCCCTTTCACTTCTTTCTTAACCAACAGAGGTATTCACATTAAAAAAAAAAAAAAAACTGTGTGGGGTAATGATTTGCCTAGAAATTAAGTCACATATGTCCCATATCACAGTGTGGTCATTGTTCACCCATGGTCTCCACCCATGTTGGAGACCTGAACTGAATTCCCAGCTCTGGGCTTCAGCCCAGTCGAGTCCAGTCCACGGTGGGCATTTGGGAAGTGAACCAGTGAATAGGAGACCTCTCTGCCTCTCTCCCTCCCTCTCTCTCTCTCTCTCTCTCTCTCTGTCTCTCATGTGTCTCTCTGCCTCTCAAATAAATAAATAATTTAAAAGCTACCCTTTCCATATGTAGCACAATTTTTAGCCCTCAAATAAAAATCAGGTAGACATGAATCCTGAGGAGACACCCTACTGACCTCTGCCCTGCTTTGGGGATAAGCTGGGGTACCACAGGTCCCCAGTGGTGCTGGGTCAATGAGTGCGGGGATGTGTAGTCAAAAATTTATTTGAGTTTGCTTCCCGGTTCCATCCCTGTTTAGGGATATAAATTGCCCCTGATTCATATGTTGCCTCCCTTCTCTTCATGCCTCCAACAAGGATGGTATTAGCATCTACTTCATCCAGCTGCTGTAGGGATTCCAGAGATGATTAAGGGAGACAAAGCCTAGACTGTGACTAAAGATAAGTAATTGTTCTCTTTTCAGTAGTTCAAGGTAAAGGCAGACTTTGGAGGACATCTTGGACTCCCTAGCATGGCTGAACTCTTCCCAACGTGCAAGAGAAATTGAGTTGATCATAAATGTCACCATGTGTTTCCTCCTGTGACTTTACAATGACACGGCTATCTGTAAGTGTTGATTGTACGCTTTGTAATCCTTCCTGAACTGTTGTGAAGATCACAGGTCAATTGGCTTAGAATTACTGTGTACATTTATGACTAAATCTCTGCCTCTTCTCTCTGATATGTGGAAACCTGAGCACCCTGTGGGATGTGATGAGCGCTTTCCAGACACAATCCCTGGGGTCAGGATTGTCGACACTGGCTGAACCCAAGCTGGGGTGTGAGGGATGGTGTCTTCTGATACTGTTCCCCTTCCAGGGGTGCCACCAGCTGGCAATGAGGATTTCAGCCAGGGGATCATTGCCTCTCAAAGTTGGCTTCTGCTTCTCACCTGGGGGTATCCTGGTGAGGTCATCTAGAAGATGGAAAGGATTGTCACCTTCTAGGGCTTTTACCTCAACAGGGCACAGATTTCCATGGGTATTCCCAACACCACAGTTCGCGGTAGGATACAGTCAGTGCGGGAAGAGATGAAAAAGATACCTATAGGGAGAGTGGGAAAAGCCAGGGGGAGTGGAAGGAGAGACACATTCAGGTAACACACATGGCCCCAGGGCCAGTCACTTGTTCCCAAGAGCCAGCAATGCATTTTTGCTTTCACTGCACTCAATGTTGAATCAGCTCCTCTTGTTTTGCTGCGTCATCGCCCAGGCCTTTTTCTTCCCCAGAACCCAACAGAATTTGTTTCTTTTCTTTTTTTTTTTTTTTTTAAAGATGCTTAAAAAATTGTAAAGGTAACTAAGCATTTGTTAGTAGATGCACAATTATTGTAACAGGGTATAGTGTGATTCATTTATAGGATGCATGATCAAACCAAGGAGATTAGCACGTCCATCACTTCAAACAGTTATCATTTTTCTAATGCTGGGAACATGCAAAGTCTCCCTGTCTTCTCTCAATTTGGAAATACACAACTTACTGTTCTTTTCTTCTTGCCTTTATTTGTTGCTAGATTCCCTCTTGAAAGCTCCAGGAAGGCAGGGACCTGTCTGTTTTATTTACTCTTTTATCTGCAGGTGCATGGGTAGAGCTCAATTAATTTTTGTCGGATGAATGAACTTGAGTTTTGAGGTTCTCTATATCAAGATGACCCTTGAAAGTCTGGATGGAGGATAAGGTTTTTGAACAAATATTTTTTTCTCTTTCATAAGCAAAGTCTTAGAGGTTAGTAATAACCTCTCCCCCCCCTTTTTTTTTCTGAATTTTTTTGCCAGCAGAAATCTTAGAAGACTTTGGCCCTAACTATCCTGTGAAGGATTAAGAAAAGGGCAAAGACGGGTCAGCGTTGTGGCATAATGGGCTAAGCCTCCTCCACTTGTGGCGCCAGCATCCCATATGGGCGTTGTTTGATATCCTAGCTGCTCCTCTTTTGATTCAGCTCTCTGCTATGGCCTGAGATAGCAGTAGAAGATGGCCCAAGTCCTTGGGCCCCTGCGCCCATGTGGGAGACCTGGAAGAAGCTCCTGTCTCCTGGCTTTGGATCAGCTAAGCTCCGGCCATTGAGGCCATTTGGGGAGTGAACCAGTGGATGGAAGACCTTTCTCTGTCTCTCCCTCCCTCTTTCTCTCTGTAACTCTACCTTTCAAGTAAATAAATAAATCCTTAAAAAAAAAAAAAAAGGGCAAAGATGCCTATTACAGACCCACCTCAGTTACTTTCTGTATGAAGCACAGAGAATGCAAGAAGCCCAGCCCCGAAGCCTCACCACCATACACGTGCTATGATACTTGCACAGATGTGCAGTGTGACAATGCATGATGATTTGGAAGGACGCTCACTGCCATCATACCACGTTCCTCCCAGTATAAAGCAATCGCCATCCTAGATACAGACATGAGGGAAAGGAGGAAAACACCACACCCAGAAGGAGAGGCAGATGTGACATGACACAGGGGACAAGAATGTAACAGTAAGAACATAAACTTCACCTCTGTATCTTCAGATGTGTGAGGCCAGTAGTAATCTTGAGGCTTGGAGACAGGATCTCTATCAATCCAGAGACAACAGTGAGGGTTTATGGAGGGAGGGGAAGGGATTCCTCTCCTGGGTGCCCCATGTTTTGCTGCTTTGCAGCAGGACAATAATGGATTGTTAATCTTGGCTGTGGCCCATTAGCAGGCACAGTTATGCCTATGGGTGAGCTGAGGTTACAGGGTGGGGCCAGGTATTCACAGAGCACTGGGTACATATTGAAAGAGATCCGATCAATAATTCTCCAAGACCTGCAACTCCTTTTTTTTTTGCCTTGGATCAATTTGAAGTCGAATTTAATGCATGCCAAAAGAAACACTGACCCCTCCCCCCCAAACAATTAACCACACTCTCATACCTTAGTTAAAATTTTTATCTTCATGGTTTATATGAAGTTGTTTTTTCAGAATAATGCCAAGGTCTCCCAAAAGTCTCCATCAGCTTAAAGAAACCAAACCAAACCAAACCAAACCAAACCAAAACAACCCAGGCACCCTAACCCCTTAATCACCCTTACTTATGATTAGTTCATCGAATGTCTGCACAGAGCAGGGCCCAGAAGGGAAGAGAAACAGCAGGCAGCGGAGAAGTGAGAGTGAGTGCAAGGAAGAGATTGTCACTTCGCCATCCTTCTTCAGCCCCATGAGGGAGGCCAAGTCAAGGCAGTTGGGACTGAGAGTTAGGTGACCCCCGGGACACCAAGGCGACACTGTGGCCTCCGCCTGATACTAGCTTGGTCTGTGCTGAGAATTTCTGAGAAGTGCCCTAGCGGTTGCCCATGGCTAAAGGGCTTTAAGAACCTTGATGATCATTTACAGCTCTTGTCTCTACCTTTGAGAAATGGCTCCTTTTGTTTTTGTTTTCCCTCTTTTTACTATTTGTTGAATTCTTTACTTAGTGGATGGTTAAGCTTATGAGTATAAAACAGACAAAGTAGGTCATTGTAAGAATTAAAGAAAGGGGGCTGGCGCTGTGGCGCAGTGGATTAACGCCCTGGCCTGAAGCGCCGGCATCCCATATGGGCACCAGTTCTAGTCCTGGCTGCTTCTCTTCCAATCCAGCTCTCTGCTGTGGCCTGGGAAAGCAGTAGAAGATGGCCCAGGTCCTTGGGCCCCTGTACCCATGTGGGAGACCCGGAAGAAACTCCTGGTTCCTGCCTTTGGCCATCTGCGGAGTGAACCAGCAGATGGAAGACCTCTCTCTGTCTCTACCTCTCTGTGTAACTCTTTCAAATAAATAAAAATAAATCTTTAAAAAAAAAGAATTAAAAGAAGGAATAAGAAAGGAAGGAGGAGAGAGGGTGGGAGGGAGGGTAGGTGGGAAGTCTCACTATGCTCCTAAATCTGTACATGTGGATTACGTGACATTTGTTCGCCTTATATAAATTAAAAGAATATTTTAAAAAAGACTTACATATGTGAATCCTATTAAAATTATACATGCTTGTAAATTCTGCCCCCACCCCACAAAAGGACTCTAAGAACTCAAGGTTCCTTTGAGCCCTTGTAGCTCCTGTGCTCTGAACTTACATATGCCAACAGCAGCTAACAGATGAGAGAATGGACACAGGATGTGACTATTGCAATTGATTTAGTACGAAGTGGTTGATATAATAACTTCTATCAATCTCACATTCATTCACCCAACATATTTTTATTGATCATCTACTATGTGCTAGGAACAGTTCTAGGTCCTGGGGGTATACTAGTAAATAAGACTTAAAAACAAAACAAACAAACAAACAAACAACCCTGCTCTCATTCAACTTATCTTCTATTGAGGAAGACATGCAATTTTTTTTTGGGGGGGGGAGATTTATTTACTTGAGAGGCAGAGTTACAGAGAGAGAGAGAGAGAGAGAGGTCTTCCATCTGCTGGTTCACTCCCCAAATGGCTGCAGTAGCCGAAGCTTAGCTCATCCGAAGCAAAGAGTCAGGAGCTTCTTCTGGGTCTTGCATGTGGGTGCAGGGGCCCAAGCACTTGGGCCATCTTCCACTGCTTTCCCAGGCTATCAGCAGGGAGCTGGATTGGAAGTGGAGCAGCTGGGACTTGAACCAGCGTCCATATGGGATGTGAGCACTGCAGGTGGATGCTTAACCCACTGCACCACAGCACCGGCCCAGAGACATGATTTTTTAAAATGTCACATGTGAGACCAGTGCTGTGGCATTGGCATCCCATATGGGTACCAGTTCAAGTTCCGGCTGCTCCACTTCCGATTCAACTCCCTGCTGATAGCCTGGGAAAGCAGTGGAAGATGGCCCAAGCCATCAGCCCAGCCCTGACCATTGCAGGCATTTGGAGAATGAACCAGTAGATAGAAGATCTCTCTCTGTCTCTACCTCTGACTCTCAAATAAATAAAATAAATCTTAAAAAAATTAAAAAGTCGCCTGTGTAATATGGCAGAATGGCGGGGGGAGGTAAGTGCTATGGATGAAAGTAAAGCAAGGAAGAAGAATTCTGAGTGCAGGCTAAGGGGGTCTGGTTTTAAGTTGTTTGGTTAGGGATGGACCTATTGATCTGGGGGCCCTAGAGCCACGTCTCCAGGGAGGTTGGAGACTAACCCATGTGTTGTGAGGCAGCAGCACTCCAGGCAGTGCCAAAGCAGATGCAAACCACCACGGCAGGTGAAGGATATGTGGTTAAGAGCATCCTGACTAAGAAATAGAAGGGGAATAAATACATAGTTAATGTGTAAACCTACAATTGGAACAGTTGGCCTGCAATTATCAGAAAAAAAATCAATACTCGAGTCTTGGACTATGGTTACATAGCAAATGATCTTTTTTATCACATTTGCATTAGGAAGAGCTTAACTTATTAATTAATAATTTACTGATTGGAAGAAGGTATTGCATAACGTATTGCTCAAAACCAATTCTCTCATGTTTTAGAGGTATTTGCATTCGTTCTGTGGTGTTCCTCACAGGGCAAAGGTATCAGGAGCATATGCAGATCCTATTATGTCCCCGTGTGCAATGGACACAATTTGGTTCCACCCAAAGTCCACAGAAGTCACCCCAGAAGTCCTTCACCTCAGGGGAGAAACTCTGTCGCTTCTGACTGTTCCGTTCCACACAGCTTGCGTTTCCTCGCAGTCCAACGCGGTGAAGCCATCATTGTGCTTCTGTGAATAGGGGGTAAATAACGATTGGTGGCTTTAAGGATAATCGCAGTTCTTGGTCAGTTTACGCTGCCGAAGGTTGGCCCTGCGGAGTATCGGCAAGGCCTCTAGTCTTGGTTCAACAAACATGTATCAGAGAGCACCCATTTTGACCACACACTGTGCTAGGTGCTGGGCATGCAACAAGAGAACAAGGCTTTTAAAACGGTGCCTGCGTCCACAGTGCCTCCACCTCTAGGAAAAGAGAGGCAGTAAACGCCCAGGCTAAGTTAAAAGCCCTGGGAGGTAGTGATGACAGAGCCAGTAATGGGGGTTTCTGCCCCTCACGTAGGAGGCCTGGATTGAGTTCTGGGCTCCTGTCGCATGCATTTGAGGAGTGAAGCAGCGGGAGATGGGAGCTGTCCCAAATAAATAAAAGTTAAAGATTATGATCAGTGAAATAAACAAAAGAATCACAGCGAGCACCCTCGGGAGAATCAGGGAGCGCCTTTTCCAGGAGCCCTGCAGCCTCATATGACACAACCCTAGCGCAGGGACGCGGGACATTAGCAGCAGGTGCAGGTGAGGTGCGGATGCGGAGGGGAGCGCATGCGCAGAGAAGCGACAGAGGGGGGAGTGCGCGGCTTCACCCGGGCTCGCAGGAGGTGGGCGGGAGCCAGTTGTGCCTAGCCAGTGCCAGATGACATTCTGGGCCACAATCAGCAGTTTAGAAAATTCCCTTAAAGCAGCAATGTTCTTCTAATCGTCTGGATTATTCAGAATTCTCTTGCAGGAGCTAAGAATAGAATTGCCCTGTGTCTGATGAATAAGGATATCACTTATTTCTAAATTCAGATTAATTGGGGGGTAATTGTAATTTACATACAAGGAGACTCCCATTTTTAGTGTACGGTTCTGTAAATTCCACAAATAGAGGCAGTTGTCAAGATACAATCTACTTCTGTCACCCAGGAACAGCCAGTCTCTCCTCCACCCTAGCTCCTGGCAACTCCGGAATTGTTGGCTAACTTTACAGCTTTTGCCTCTACCAAGTGTTTTCCTAGTATCGTGGGTTTGGAGCCTAACTTAGCAGAAGAGATTTGAGAATCACCCATGCTGTAGCCTGTGTCAGTCCGTAGCAACTTTTCATTGCCCAGTAATATTCTTTAAGTAGGTGTATCCATTTGGAAAGGCCCCAGTTGAGAGTCACTGGATTTTGTCTGTGATGATAAATAAAGCCAGCATTAGTATTTCCATTCAGTTGCGTATGAATATATATGTACCAGGTACATTTTTGTATTTCTGGCTAAATCCTTAGGAGTGGGATTGTTGGGTTACATGGTATTATACCTATGTGTGTGAGCTTCAATTTTTTTTCCACCAAAATAAACTTATCTTTTAATTCCACTTTTACAAACTTTTTTCACAAACTTCAACTTTAGAAGTAAGTGCCTGACTGTTTTTTGGAGTGACTATTGCTTTACATTCCCACCATCAATGTATGCAGTTAGCACAAATCTTTTTTGTTGGTTTTATGTTAAAGTAATTAAGATTGCTTTTCCTTTCAGTATCTCCTGTTTGTGCAATTTGCAATGCTTATTCCTGGATTGGATTCTATGCTGTCTGGATATGGGTCTGAAAATGTAACATATTTTGTGAGGAAACAAGAAATTGTAACTGGATCACAAACCGAGAACAAATGGTGTGGATTGAAATTCTCCTGGTAGCGGCGCCGGCACACCGGGTTCTAGTCCCGGTCGGGGCGCCGGATTCTGTCCCGGTTGCCCCTCTTCCAGGCCAGCCCTCTGCTGTGGCCCGGGAGTGCAGTGGAGGATGGCCCAGGTGCTTGGGCCCTGCACCCCATGGGAGACCAGGAAAAGTACCTGGCTCCTGGCTCCTGCCATCGGATCAGCGCGGTGCGCCGGCCGCAGCGCGCCGGCCGCGGCGGCCATTGGAGGGTGAACCAATGGCAAAGGAAGACCTTTCTCTCTGTCTCTCTCTCTCTCACTGTCCACTCTGCCTGTCAAAAAATAAAAAAAAATAAAAAATAAAAAAAAAAAAAAGAAATTCTCCTGGTAAGCCATGTCCCTGAGTCCTGGCTGGGTGTGCAGTGGATCTCAGATGCCAGCTATGCAGGCGATATCTCAGGCCACTCTGCCTGTAGGGTTCAGGATGAAACAGAGATGAATGGCACAGCCCAGGAGACTGGACGTGAGAGCACAGACCTTACGTAAGTACCCAAGATTGAGGAGCAGATCTTGGCAACTTCCGCACTCGGCTGTGCTGTTTGGGGGCCTCTAGGATTCTGATCACGTAGGTCTGGACACACATCTTGGATGTCTGTGTACTGAAACATTCTATGCTAGGCAAGTAGCTCTGATTGTGTGCGTGTGGAGTTGTCATGCTGTTTGGGGTGCCCTGGTGATCTAGGAAACATCATTCTGGCCCAGCCTACCCCTCGTATAGATTAGCTTATTTGGGCAGTGCAGAAAGCCGTGGGTACAATAAGCATCAAATTCCCACTGCTTTCCTAATGAGCTAAGTGAGAGAGGTACCTGGGCCATATTTTGAATCACACATAGGGAAATAGAATTTAATCAAAGATGTTGAGGGGGCTCCTATGAGTTTTATTATAGCACTGACTCGCTTATCATTTGAGGAAACATTAGCATTTCTGGGAGAGTTTGGTGACCTTTCAGGAGGAAGAGAGAATATTTTAAACCAGCAGGACAGTTCTGGAACAGCCAAGATATATGTTCGCCTTACAGAACAGGTGTAGAACTAATAGACAAAGTCCTGGGGTGAGCAGAACGAACCAGTGTTAGGATCACATGGTAATTGTACAGGCTTTGGAGTCAAAGGAACTTGGGCCCCAATCATGGTACTGCCAGTCTCTGCCAGGGTCACACTGGGGAAATGTAGTCACCTTTTAAGCAGGGATGGGGAACGTCTAACTGGTTGGCTGTATAAAGCCTGCAAAGTCATTGGGTCTGGCCCTGCCCAGGAAACCTCAGATGAGGGCTCAAAACTCAATATATCCATAGCAGGCTAATTATATTTTTTGATTTCCTTAAAGATTTATTTATTTATTTAAAAGTCAGAATTACATACCAAGAGGGAGGAACACAGGGAGGGAAGGAGGGAGGGGGAGAGGGAGGGGGGTGGGGAGAGATCTTCCGTCTTCTGTTTTACTCCCCAAATGGCTGCAACAGCCAGGAGCCTGGGAATTCTATTGGAGTCTCCCGCATGGGTACAGGGCCATCTTCTTCTGCTTTCTCAGGTGCTGTAGTAGGGAGCTGGATTGGAAGTGGAGCTGGTAGCACTCGAATCATTGCCTATATGGGATGCCTGTGTTGCAGGCAGTGACTTAACCAACTGCACCACAATGCCGACCCTGCTCACATACTCTTTTGCAGTAAACTTTCGTAGTCAGTAGAGGTGCATTCTAAAAGAACTATAAAAAGTACGATATGGTATAGTAAATACATAAAGCAACCACATAGTTTTTTATTATCATAAATCCTGTACTTTTATTATTGTAGTTATTATAGACTTATTGTAGGCACCCCAGAAGATCTGGCTGCACCAGCATTGCCCATGTGAGTGATGTGTAGTGCTAAGCATTACCATGGCCATGATGTCACTAGGAGAGAGGAAGCTTTCAATTCTATTAGATTCTTGCAGGACCACTGTAATGTGTGCTGTCTGGCTTTGATGGAAAGTTGGTTCGTGGTCTTATGATGCCTTAGCCCCATGTGAGGTGCAGGCAAGAGCTTCATTAGTGATTATTTTCTTTGTTCTGTAGGTAAAAGGAGAAGAGCATAAGAAAAAACTTATTATTTGATACTTTATTTTTCCATGCTAATGTGATATTAATACAGAGAACAGATTCAATATAGTCTATAGATACATTTCTTTTTTTTTTTCACTTGAAATGCAGTATTTATTTTAAATAGCCAGGCACCCTGGCATTGGGTGCATATACATTTACTATACTCACATCTTCCTGTTGAATTGATCCCTTAATAATTATTTAATGCCCTTCTTTGTCTCTTTTAACAGTTTTTGTGTTAAAGACTATTTTGTCTGATATTAGGATGGGCACTCATTAGAATGGAATATCTTTTTCCATTCTTTCGCTTCCAATCTGTGTGTATCTTTGTTGATGATGTGTGTTTCTTGCAGGCAGAAAGTAGATGAGGCTTCTGTTTCATCCATTCAGTCTGTATCTTTTAATTGGAGAATTTAGGCCATTTAGATTATTATTGATAAGTAATGACTTAGTCCTGCCATTTTCCACAAATATTTCTATTGATTGTCTTGAATTTCCTTTGTATTTTTACTAGATTTTCTGCCTTCATACTTTTTCATAATTGTGACTATCTCTGTTTCTGTGTGTAGTACATTCTTTTTTATTTTTAAAGATTTTTTATTTATTTAAAAGCTAGAGTTACAGACAGTGAGAGGGACAGAGAGAGATTTTCCATCCACTGGTTCACTCCCCAAATGGCCACATTGGCTGGAGCTGAGCCAATCCAAAGCCAGGAGCCAGAAGCTTCTTCTGGATCTCCCACATGGGTGCAGGGGCCCAAGGACTTGGGCCATTTTCTACTGCTTTCCCAGGCTATGGTAGAGAGCTGGATGGGAAGTGGAGCAGCTGGGTCTCGAACCCGTGCCCATATGGGATGCTGGCATTGCAAGCAGTGGCTTTACCTGCTATGCCACAGTACCAGACCCCATACATTTCGTAATTACAACTTTAGGAACATGGTGATTCTACCCACCATACCCTGCCCTCCCACACACACTCCAACCCCTCTTTCTCCTTCCTCTTCTAGTCTCACTGTTTTTTTTTTTACTAACATCTATTTCCAATTAACTTTATACACATATGATTAGCTCTATGTTAAGAGTTCAACTAATAGTATATGAAAAAAAAAACTGTTCCTCAACAGTCTAGACAAGGGCTGTTCAAAGTCATTGCTTCTCAAGGTGTCAATTTCACTTCTAAACATTGTCTTTTAGGTGCTCTATTATTTATCAAATGTCAGAGAGAATATATGGTATTTGTCTCTTTGGGACTGGCTTATTTCATTAAGAATGATGTTTTCCAGTTTCATCCATTTATTGCAAATGATTGGATTTTTTTTTACCACTGTGTAGTATTCCACATAGATATAATTCTAAAGAATATAATGATATCCCTAGCCCCCATCTCTCTCCTTTTCCCCCTTCTCTTTTTTCCCTGCATATCCCCCTTTCTTTCTTAGTTTTTGAGCTAATCTACATTACATTCAAGGGCTTAATGCTCCACTAAATAAAAAGTTCAACAAATAAAAAGTAAAAAAGTGCTAGTTCAGCGGGGGAATATAGCCAACGGCTATAAACAGTAATCAGATGGAAAGATGTCCATGTCACTCATTTACAGTAAATTTTAAAATATTTCCAGAGTATTAAAACTATAGTAGTATCACATTCTTAACAATCGGTTTGACAAAGATGTAAAACTATGCTTGGCAAAACTTTATCAGGGCTGGCGCCATGGCTCACTTGGCTAATCCTCCGCCTGTGGCGCCGGCACACCGGGTTCTAGTCCCAATTGGGGAGCTGGGTTCTCTCCCGGTTGCTCCTCTTCCAGTCTAGCTCTCTGCTGTGGCCCGGGAAGGCAGTGGAGGATGGCCCAAGTCCTTGGGCCCTGCACCCGCATGGGAGACTAGGAGGAAGCACCTGGCTCCTGGCTTCGGATTGGCGTAGTGCGCTGGCCGTAGTGGCCATCTCTCACTGTCTAACTCCAGCTGTCTAAAAAATAAAAAAAAACTTTACCAGGCACATGAAAGGTAAAATTGGCTGAATCAGAGGCCAAGAAAGCAGAGGGTTGCTTCCCTTGTACCACTGAAATCTTTATTTCCCACTCTCCCTCCTGTCTGGCAGCTCACGACACCTGGAGGGATGTTACTAACAGTGCCAGCTGTGTATGTTTCCATTTTTGATGTGCAAATTACCACACATTTAGTGGCTTACGCTAACATGAATCTATTATCTGACGGGTTTGTGTGTCTGAGGGTTGACACAGGTCTCCCGGTGCTAACGTTAAGTTGTTAACAGGGCTGTGTTCCTTTCTGGAGGCTCTGGAAGGGAATCTGCACCCTTGCCCTGTTAGGCTGCTCACATCTCTTGATTTGTAGCCCCTTGCTTGTCTTGTCAGCCGACCGTGGTGGGTCAAGTCCTCCTCACGCTGCTCTTCCCTTAGCCAGGACTCAAATCAAGCACTCCCAATATGGGCTGCAGGTGTCCTAAGTGGTGTTAGCCACTTCACCAAATGCCTGCCCCTGTCTTCCGCTTTTGGGGACTCATATAATTGAGTATAATTAAACCTCACACATGGAAAGTCCTTTTGCAATACAAGGAGATACACCTACATGTACATACATGTATGCATGTGCATCTGTACCTATGTTATTATTTTTTTTTTTTTTGACAGGCAGAGTTAGACAGTGAGAAAGAGAGAGACAGAAAGGTCTTCCTTCCGTTGGTTCACTCCCCAAATGGCCACGCTGCGCCAATCCGAAGCCAGGAGCCAGGTGCTTCCTCCTGGTCTCCCATGCGGGTGCAGGGCCCAGGGATTTGGGCCATCCTCCACTGCCCTCCCAGGCCACAGCAGAGAGCTGGCCTGGAAGAGGGGCAACCGGGACTAGAACCTGGGGTGCCAGCGCCGCAGGCGGAGGATTAGCCTAGTGAGCCGAGGCGCCAACCCCTATATGTTAATTTAACTTGGGAGTGGTATCCAGGGATCCACACTGAACTGATAGGTTCATGCAACACTCTCACTAGAGAAATTTCAAATAAGAGTAATTTTATTATTTTCCCCAATTAAACAACCAAATCATTGACATACTTAACACATCCATTTTAAATAATGCTTGAAAGACACACTAAATGGCCACTCCTAATACACTGTAGTACACTCACAATAGTTTGTCTTTTTTCTGTAGGATTTCACGGCAGAAGGTAGAAACACCTGTTATGCAATGGCCCTCCGTGCTGTAGGCATAGGCACACTTCCTTGTATCCTTTCATCACTCAGCTTCCAGAGTACTCACGCTTGGGCTGTTGTTTTAAACTGCAGGACAGAAAACGCTTCTCACTGGTGTTGTACGCGACGGGTACTGGGTAACTGCAGCTGCAGAGCGAGATTGCTTGGCGGACAGAACCAGAACCGGGGAAGGCTCCATCAGGGGACTGAAGACATCTGCCCAATGCTTGCTTTTGTTTCAGATTGTGAGCGTTCTCCTTCAAGCGCTTTTGCCAAACGTCATAGGACTTCCTGCTGTTTTGAAGGTGGCAACAACCTGATTCACGGAGAACAGGAAGAGGGAGTGAGGTGGAGGTTCTGGGAAAGGCAGATGTGAGTAAGCTTTAACTGAGCCCACATCTTTTCCTCATGCACCATTCTTTCATTATGCAAATAGAATGGAATAAAAGAAGGGTGTTGTCAGCTCCTTTTTCCAGTCTGTACCTGGAGTACTTTTTTCCCAAAGGTGATACACTTGAGTTCATATTTTTTTCCAATATTCTATACAGATTTTGTGCTAAAGAAGCCATGCCTTTACATCTTGACTGGCTAGAGATGATGGACGGTCTGTAAGTGAAGAACTGAGTGAGGAGTGGAGGGAAATCAGATGAGGTCAAGTTAAACCCCTACATCAGAGAAAGGGATACCATAATGAATAAATCTTATTTCTTACTTGTCTTACCTACTACTTATCTGGCAGATCAGACTGATCTGTGTCTTTAGCCTTACAAGGGTACTTGGGGGTTGTGGCCACTTGAATTTACAAGTGCAACTTTCTTACACTAATTTCTAAAGGGCTCAGCCTGGGTTTGCTGTCCCGAACATATCCAGTAACACAGAGGTCTTTGGGTGCCCAACTCTTCCACAGCTAGCCCCTAGATCTCAAGTGCACCTGTGGGCAGTGGAGCCCCAGGCTTTATCTTGTACCATTCTGGGGGAGGTAAGCATGTGAGTGTCGAAGGCTTTATTGTGTGAGAACAGAAGCTAGGACGAAGATCAATACAGATGGCTCCTGGATTTTCCTGCCGGGGACCATCCTCAGCTGATGACCGTCTTAAAATGTTCCTATTCAAGAAGACTTGTGGTTTTATCATTTCAGTCTGGAATCATCCCAGGAAGCCCCATGAACTGCAATGCTTGAGTTTGTCACCTTTCAAATCACTTCCCTCCTACAGTGCCTCAACCTCTCCATATGGGTAAGGCGGTAGGGCGGGTGTGGACCAGATG
Source organism: Oryctolagus cuniculus (assembly GCF_051225735.1). Lineage (NCBI taxonomy): Eukaryota > Metazoa > Chordata > Mammalia > Lagomorpha > Leporidae > Oryctolagus > Oryctolagus cuniculus. The sequence continues at coordinate 136,074,870 of NC_142869.1, read as the reverse complement.
GATTTCAACACAGGTGAGGTGCAAGTCCAGAGGCTCAGGATTTCTCATGTAAATGATATACTAGAACTAAGACTGGAGAAATTGGGAGGGGAGGATGGGCCGTCTGTGCACTTGATTTCAAATACAGCCAGTTTGTAGAGAACCTATACACCGAAGCTTTAAGTACCAGGGTCATTAGTTCAGTCATGCAGTCATTCAAAAAATATTTATTGAGCCCTGACCTGGGGTCAGTTTTAAGTATACAGGGATGAAACAGATAGAAATTTCTTGGAAGTTTACATTCGAGTGAGAGGAGACAGACGGAGCCCAAGGAAGTAAATATCAGGGTGAAGTGATACAGGCTGGGCAAGGGGAGGCTGAGCGGACACTGGAATGTTAAGAAGACACCAGTGTTTGTGTGAAACATTGATAGAATGTTCCAGGAAGGGGGAAGAGCAAGTACAATGTCCCTGGTCCAGGAATAAGCAGGGTGGTCTTGAGCAACAGAATCCTGAGGCCGGGCTTCATTTTGTTCTTAAATTGTGGGAAGATTGGCCGGCGCCGTGGCTCACTAGGCTAATCCTCCGCCTTGTGGCGCTGGCACACCGGGTTCTAGTCCCAGTCGGGGCACCGGATTCTGTCCCGGTTGCCCCTCTTCCAGGCCAGCTCTCTGCTGTGGCCAGGGAGTGCAGTGGAGGATGGCCCAAGTGCTTGGGCCCTGCACCCCATGGGAGACCAGGAGAAGCACCTGGCTCCTGCCTTCGGATCAGCGCAGTGCGCCGGCTGCAGCATGCTGGCTGCGGCGGCCATTGGAGGGTGAACCAATGGCAAAGGAAGACCTTTCTCTCTGTCTCTCTCTCTCACTGTCCACTCTGCCTGTAAAAAAAAAAAAAAAAATTGTGGGAAGATATGTATCACAGAAGGTGAACAACTTTAGCCCCTTTTGAGTGTATGTTTGCAGTGGCACTAAGTGTACTCATGTTTTTGAGAACCACTGTCCATCTCCAAAACGTGTTCATCACCTCACAGAGAAACTGCCATTTGTCCTGTTGTGTCCGGGTTATTTCGCTTGTTTTCAAGGCTCATCCCATCGTAGGAAGCTTCAGAGTTTCATGCCTTTTGCAAGCTGGACATCGTGTGGCTGGATGTAGATGCCACGTTTAGTATATCCATTTATCCTGTAATAGATATCTGGGTTATTTCTTCCTTCTGGCTGTCTTGAACAAGGCTGCTATGCACATTAGCACTAAGATTCAACCTTAATCTGTTAGCATCAGGGCTCCATTGTATTCTTGACACACATGTGTATGTGATTAAAACAATGCAAATCTTGTTTTTTTATTTTAAAAAAGTGGCAAAGTGACTTAAATGACACAGTGTCCACATCCTTTAGATTGCTAGTTTATATGGTTATTTCACCAGCTCTATTTTTGGTTGAGTTAGTAACAATACACACTTCTGCATAACGACTAGATGTCATTATAAAGAATATTTAGTGAGTCTAGAGGTTGCATTTTGAGATCTTTATAGTTATTTCCTTTCTTGGAAGGTTTCATGTAAAGTGTATGATAAAATTAGACATTCAAAAGTGTATAATGTAAAGAAATATGCAGACATGACTTGGTCTCCAAACTTCCCCATTGCTCAGGCTGGAATGTTCTTGAGTGACAGCAGGGGCTCTGCTGGCATAGCTGAGGCGATGTACCACCAGCCATGCTTCCTCTGAACCGACTGTGTTCCGACAGCGGGACACCCACACCTGACAGCGAGCAGAGAGTACAACACCCATTTCACCCTACGTGCATGGATGGTGTTTCAAGACGTCCCTCTGCAAACAAGTTTAAGTGCCCATCTGACATTTATGGAGTCAATGTGGCTTTCAAAGGAACTGGGTGATTCACTCCCAGGCTCTTAAAAAACACCTTGTGAAACCTTAGATTCATGAGCTATCAGAGTAATTCAGTCTGGAGCGGAAGACTTTAGTGCAGGGATAAATCAACCTATTGTTTCAAAATCTTGATTGAAATTTTTTTTTAAATCCTTTAAAATTCATAACTAAATCCATACAGAAACAGGTAGCAATGGAGCCTTTCAGAATGTTCTCTGTCAGTTTTGGTGAGACTTCACAAATGAGTTATAGAATTTTCTAGAACCAAAATCCCTACACTCTTGGCATCCTTGGCTACTAGGGACTGTGGCAGGTTCACTCTTGTTTATGTTGTTGTCTGTCACCACCCAGGAACTCCAGACACAAACATGCACTCAAGGGTCTGCTGGGCAGAGACATGTGGCTGAGCTAGCTGAGAAGGCATCATGGGGTTGGGAGACCTTGTGGCCATCATCCTCATCCCCCCAGAACAGCGGCTCCTCCTGAACTCGGGGCCTGGCTGTGATCTTTTGGAGGTGGCTTTCATGGTTTATTCTGTGGGCAGGAACCGGCACTGTGGCACAGTGGGTTAACACCCTGGCCTGAAGTGCCGGCATCCCACATGGGCGCAAGTTCGAGACCCAGCTGCTCCACTTCCTGTCCAGCTCTCTGCTATGGCCCGGGAAAGCAGTCGAAAATGGCCCAAGTCCTTGGGCCCCTGCACCCACATGGGAGACCAGGAAGAATCTCCTGGCTCCTGGCTTCAGATTGACACAGCTCTGGCTGTTGCGGCCATCTGGGGAATGAACCATCGGATGGAAGACTCTCTCTCTCTCTCTCTCTCTCTCTCTCTACCTCTATCTCTACCTCTCCTCTCTCTGTGTAACTCTGACTTTCAAATAAATAAATAAATAAATAAATAAATCTTATTCTGTGGAGTGGGAGACACAAAGGAGGAAGGGCAAGTTGAAGTAAGTCTGCATTATGGCTCCCCACAAGGACAGATGTGGGTTTCCCCTTTGCCTTTTCCCACTCACGTCTCAGAGAACAATATCTGTGGCTTCAGCAGCTTCCAGCTTCCGAGCCCTAACCAGGAGCATTGCTTCCTCCACCTGTTATCCATTCTTGTGGTTTCTCTGGCCCCCGAAAGCCACAGCACTCACCACTCCAGGTGACTGGAGTTTCTTCTCCTATCCCTAAGTTCCCACATCAGCCTACAGATTCCATCAGGATCAGCCTCGAATTTGCCAGATGGTCACCACACCATCGCTTCACCCTGAGACATCTGCAGAGAGCAGCTCTGTGCTGTGCTTCCCTCCTGGGGGTCAGGATTCGGGAAGGATGTCTGTTTGTCTCGGTGGTCTAGGGCGGCATTGTTCTTGTTGTGAAAACGTAGCTGTGGCTGAGCGTCGTGAACCGCGCTGGCTCTAAACCAATGGAGCTCTTGCAGTTCTGGCCACTTTCCACCTCCCTCTAAATTTCCTTCCAACACAAGCAGAATTTAGAGCCCAGAATCAACTTCCGAGATAGCAGCAATCTGCAAGAGGTGGGTCTGGCTTCAGACAAGAGAGGCAGAAGGGAAAATTGTAGTTGGCAAGATGACCACAGCAGTTAACGTAAACATCACCGATATAGTGCTGGAGAGAAGCTGTTCTTGGGGAGACTCTTTTTTATTTTTTAAGATTTATTTATTTATTTGAAAGAGTTACAGAGGGAGGGAGAGAGAGAGAGGGAGATATCTTCCATCCACTGGTTCCCTCCTTAAAAGGGTACAGCAGCCTGGGTGGGGCCAGGCCAAAGCCAGGAGCCAGAAATTCCATCCGGGTCTTCCACAGAGGTGCAGGACCCAAGCACTTGGGCCATCTTCCACTGCTTTCCCAGGCACATCAGCAGGGAGCTGGATTGGAAACAGAGCAGCCCAGACTTGAACCAGGCTCCCATATGGAGTGCCAGCCTGGCAGATGAAGGCTTAATCCACTGCGCCACAGGTTGGCCCCTTGGAGAAGACCCCTGAGTGCACAGCTCGAATTTCAAACACCTGTGCTCCCTTGCCAGGGCTCACCCCACCTCTATTTTCCCCCACCCTCCCCCAAACTTAAGTCTTACTACACTTTCATTCACAAAATAAAGACCAAAGGCGTCCTGGGCTTTGCCTTGGTCTAGACTCTGTCTACCTTTCCAGCTTCACCTCTAGGTCTCCCCTTCCCACATTCCCTGCAACAGTCAAAAGCTGCCTCTGGCCCCCAGGCCAGGCCTGTGCACACCCTGGCTCTCCGACACTACAAAGACCCCAGGCCACAGCCTCCGGACCTTCTTTCCAGGTGTGAGGACCAGTCTCATCTTGCAGGGATACGGCTGTCTCCCTCTACAAAGCTGCAAGGACCTGCTTCCTAACATGCATCTATCCTGGCTGTTAAGACGTGGCCTTGGCCCATGAGCTACACCAGTCTGGCATGTTGAATCTGGAAGTAATGACACCAAACAGCAGGCCAACGAAGATCACCTTCTGCCTGTGGGTTCCAGGGGCCACGCCATCCTCTCACCTCATCACTGCCATCCTGAATCTTGTCCTCCAGCTTCCTCCGAGTCCATGTGGACACCTTGTGTCCTTTCTAGACACACTCTGTTTACAGCAGCCAGATCCTAACTGATACACCTGATCAATTTCCATTCGTCCTTAGAGAGGCCCCTCAGGAGCTGTTTTCTGCAGAAGCAGCCCCTATCCCCGCCCCCACCCTCCCCCAGCCAATGTCAGAGACATCCGGGCCACGCTGGCCCAGCACGGATGGCAATGTGCCATAATCTGCCACCGACTCACCTGCTGTCCTTGCCGATGGTAAGTTCACTGGGGATAGAGCCTAGGTCTTTCCTCTTCTCTGTCCCCAGAAGCCAGCACAGTGTGTTGACAAGGCAAACAGTAATAGTAGCAGCAGTACTGATACTCATCACCATGACAACAATAACTAACATTTACTGATCACCTACTGTATACCGAAGGGTAGTTAGTCTTCTTCCTTGGGTGCAAAAAAGGTTTACTTAATAAATAAATGAATGTTTTAAAAAAATGAATACTCTGGCTTAGGCAACCCTAAGGAAAGCTTGCTACTATCATCAATCTCTTTTTTTTTTTTAACTCTTTTTTTTTTTTGACAGGCAGAGTGGACAGAGAGAGAGAGAGACAGAGAGAAAGGTCTTCCTTTTGCCGTTGGTTCACCCCCCAATGGCCCCTGTGGCCGGCGCGCTGCAGCCTGTGTACTGTGCTGATCCAAAGCCAAGAGCCAGGTGCTTCTCCTGGTCTTCTATGCGGGTGCAGGGCCCAAGCACTTGGGCCATCCTCCACTGCACTCCCAGGCCATAGCAGAGAGCTGGACTGGAAGAGGGCAACCGGGACAGAATCCGGCGCCCCAACCGGGACTAGAACCCAGTGTGCCGGCGCTGCAGGTGGAGGATTAACCTATTGAGCCACAGCGCTGGCCCATCAATCTCTTTTTAAAAAAAAAAATATTTTTGAAAGTCAGAGTTACACAGAGAGAGGAGAGGCAGAGAGAGAGTTGGTCTTTCATCCGCTGGTTCACTCCCAATTGGCTGCAATGGCTGGAACTGCGCTGATCTGAAGCCAGGAGCCAGGAGCTTCTTCTGGGTCTCCTATGCAGGTGCAGGGGCCCAAGGACCTGGGTCATCTTCTACTGCTTTCCCAGACCATAGAAGAGAGCTGGATCAGAAGCAGAGCAGCCGGGACTCGAACCGGTGCCCATATGGGATACCGGCGCTTCAGGCCATGGTGTTAACCCGCTGCGCCACAGCAACAACCCCCTTTCTGTCTCTTTTCTTTCTCCAGATGTGTCACTCATGTTCCACTCTTGCCCTCAACTAATACCCAGAAAGATGGTGAGCAGGGATACGGTGTTCATTGCTAGTGGCATCCTGACTGCCTTTCAAAAGAAGCCTTTTTTTTTTTTTTTTTTTTGACAGGTAGAGTCATAGTGAGAGAGAGACAGAGGGAAAGGTCTTCCTTCTGTTGGTTCACTCCCCAAATGGCCACTAAAGCCGGTGCTGTGCTGATTAAAAGCCAGGAGCCAGGTGCTTCCTCCTGGTCTCCCATGCGGGTGAAGGGCCCAAGCACTTGGGCCATCCTCCACTGCCTACCCGAGCCACAGCAGAGAGCTGGACTGGAAGAGGAGCAACTGGGACTAGAACCTGGTGCCTATACGGGATGCTGGCGCCGCTAGGCGGAGGGTTAACCAAGTGAGCCATGGTGCCGGCCCCAAAAGAAGCTTCTTAAACTGCGGCGAGTGTTCAGAAGGGATGAGGACCTCGTTGCAGACCAGAGTTGGTCTCGTGGCTTGGAACAAGAGCTGGGGAGACTCAGGCGCAGGCCCAAGAAGGACCAGGGGAAGGTGCTCCCAGCCTTGCCCTCCCAGCTCGCCTCAGCCCCTCCTCAGGGAAGTCCTCCTGCAGGGACTGCCTGGACCTCATGGGATTTTCTGCAGGGGCCCTGGCCACCACACCCTGGTGAGAAGGAGGAGAGGCGAGGTGGACATGCCGTGTACTTTGCATCCTCACCCTCTGTTTTGCTGCCTCCTGGCTGAGTGACCACAGAATCAACACCCCGTCTCTGAGCCTGCTCACCTTGATCGGGACCAGCTTTCTGTGCAACACAAGCAGGATAAACGGGCGGGTCCCACTGCATGACAGGGTCATGTTCTGAGACATGCGTCCCTAGGTGACGTCATTGTTGTGTGCTTATGCTAAGACGACAGCCATATCACCAGATGATATAACCTAATGGGAACACCCTTGTGTATATAATCCAGCATTCACCAAAACGTCATTATGTGGTGCCTGTGTTACACTAACAGAAGGCCTGGGGCTGGACAGAGAGCCTTCAGGTCAGGGGGAAACTTAGCTGAAAAACAAAAAACAAGTAGGGGCCAGCACTGTGGCATGGTAGGTTAAGCATCCACCTGCACTGCCAGCATCCCATATGGGCACTGGTTCGAGTCCCAGTCCATTTCTGATCCAGCTTCCTTCTGTTGGCCTGGGAAAGCAGTGGAAGATGGCCCAAGTGCTTGGGCCCCTGCACCCACATGGGAGCACCTGGAAAAAGAAACTTCTAGCTTCTGGCTTTGGATCAGCCCAGCTCCAGCCATTGTGGCCATTTGGGGAGTGAACCAGCAGATGAAAGTCTTCTCTCTGTGTGTGTCTCTTTCTCTGTCTCTAAACTCTGCCTTTCAAGTAAGTTAAGAAAGAAAGAAAGAAAGAAAGAAAGAAAGAAAGAAAGAAAGAAAGAAAGAAAGAGAAAGAAAGAAAGAAAGAAAGAAGGAAGGAAGGAAGGAAGGAAGGAAGGAAGGAAGGAAGGAAGGAAGGAAGGAAGGAAGGAAGGAAAGAAAAAGAAAACAAATAAGCAAAAAAGCAAGGATGGGACTGTTTAACAGTGGTGAGTTGGCCCAGGTCTGACCTGCTGGCTAAGCTTTGAAGTCAGGGGTCCATGGCTGGAGGAGGCTGCTTATTTGTTTCTAAACAAAGAAGGGCCTCAAATGCTTTGAACATGTCAGGAACAGAACGCTCTGTAAGGACATAGTCCTCCACACACTCTAAACGGATCTGTATTTACAAGGGAGGCTGGTCTTGCTTGGAAAAAATGGCGGTCAGATGCAGATCCGAATAATAATCTCGGAGCACAATGCCAAGTGACCTCAGCATGAGCCTGGAGCTCCTGAGAGGAAGAAGGAAGGAGAGGAGAAAAGCTGAGAATCCCAGGAGAACGTGCATTTGTTACAGTTGACTCTCGTTAGAGGCGCACCATATTTCTGACTCAACTTCATAAGTTTCCCATCTCTGAGCCAAGAGTTCAAAAGGAGGGTTGTGGTGTCAATTTCACCAGTTACAGCCCTGACAATGAGTCGCCTTCAATTCCTTTAACTTTGGAATCGAACCAACTTGTTACAGCTCTTGAATTTGGGTGTCATGTGAGCGCCTATATGCTTTGGTATTTGTATGCTCTTTGCTGGCTGCCCTTAAGAGACCAAGTGGAGTGGAAGTTGGCTGAGGGATGGGCTTATTTTGGTCAGTGTTTGTAGCTAAATTAAATGAAGCCCGCACCTTGGGTTATTTTCATGTTGGTATCAAGCCTAGCTTACCTACATTGTACAGATTAATCAGTTTTAAATTTCTATGCATTTCCTTAGATTTGCACTAATGACATTTTTAAAGTCAAAGCTTTTAAAACAAGTGCTAAAACTGAGCAGTTAGGAGGACTTTTTTTTTTATCTTTTTCCACCATAATACAAAAGCCATTAATCTCAGCACTCCTCACCATCTACAGTGCTGCAATCCCACTTCAAGTTTTTATCAACTCTCCCTTAAACACTGAGAAAGCTTCCAGGCACATCTCCCAGTCTCCATTCTTATCTCCAGCACCTCCCACCCCCAGCCAGCAGTTAGTCCACTACACATCAGGCAGTGATTTAAAACAAACCAAAAAAAAAAAAAAAAAAGATTTATTTATTTATTTATTTGAAAGTCAGACTTACACAGAGAAAGAAGGAGAGGCAGAGAGAGAGAGAGAGAGAGAGAGAGAGAGAGGTCTTCCATCCGCTGGTTCACTCCCCAGTTGGCTGCAATGGCCAGAGCTGTGCTGATCTGAAGCCAGGAGCCAGGAGGTTGTTTCCTCTGGGTTTTCCCACGTGAGTGCAGCTTCTGCTGCTTTCCCAGGCCACAGGAGAGAGCTGGATCAGAAGTGGAGCAGCCCAAATGGGATGCCGGCACTGCAGGCAGTGGCTTTACCCACCATGCCACAGCGCTGGCCCCAGCAGTGGTATCTTTATAAAAGAGGGGCCAGTGTTGTGGGACATCAGGTTAAGACACTGATCCAGCTCCCTGCTAATGGCCCGGAGCTTTGCACAGCTGGCCCCATCTCATTAGCTGGAGCTCAATCCCTATCCCTCTACTAAAGAGGCCTTAACAAACCACTTCAAATAACTCAGCACCCTCCACCCACCTCCCCTGTGTTCCATTGTCCTATTGTAGCTTCTCCGGCACTTACTGGTACTTGAAACTGAATTATTTTATATGGTTTTTTTTTTTTTTTTTTTTTTTGTCTGTCTTCCTGCAATCCCAACACTGGATTCTAAAGTTACTGTAGGCTGGAACTCAGATTCTTCCAGTCACTGCTGTAACTCCAGGACCTGGAACAGTGCCTAGCTTAATAAATATTTACTAAATGTCTGATAACTTAACAATACCTCAGTAAAATTTACCGATAAATGAGGGCGGAACCACATGAATGAGTCTCAACTGCATTATGCTGAGTAAAAGGCATTAACGCTCACAAGTTCATGGCCATGGTTTGCCTGTCGTTCAGCTTCCAAGGGTCTGTGTGTTGGAAGCTTGGTCCCCTGAGGGGCGATATTGGGGTGTGGTGGAGTCTTTAAGAGGTGGGCCTAGTGGGAAGTGGTTAGATCACTGTAGATGCTGCCCTTGGAAGGGACTAATGCAGTTCCTGTGGAAGCCCAGTTAGTTCCCACGAGAGTGAGTTCTCTCCCAACTTTCTGTCTCCGAGGTGAGCTATGTCTGGGGCACAGGTTCCTGCTCCCAGCAGGATACTGTCTGTCAGGATGTAATGTAGCGAAGAGTTTCCTCCCCAGAACTGAGCAGATGTTGGGGTTTCCTCCCCAGAACTGAGCAGATGTTGGCACTATGCTCCGGGACCTCCAGAACTGTGAGTTAAACAAAGCTCTCCTCTTTACAAATGACCCAGATCTGGGAATTTTGTTACAGCAGTGGAAAGCAGACTAAGAAAAATATACTGCATGAGATTTCACTTACATGGCATTCTGGAAAAGGCAAAACTACAGGGATAAAAAATAGATCAGCAGTTTCCGGGGGTTGGGAATGGAACAGTAGGGGGTTCTCTGTGGGGGGGCACAGGGAACATTTTTGGGTGATGGACCATAATGTTTCTTGTTTTGGGTGGCAGTTTCAGGAGTGTATATGTTTGTTAAAATCATAGTACTGGTTCATTAAACAGGATGAATTTCTGTATGCTCATCATATTTCATAAGCATGATTTTTTTGTTGTTGTGGGGCAAAGCTCTTCACTTTCCCTGGAATAAGTGACTAATAGTAAATGATAGTCTCTCGCCCTGAACTTTTGCTGAACAGGTTCCAGGTACACAGAAGTTGGGTGGGGAAGTGACATGAGCAGCATGGGGTAGTGGAGATGTGTGTGATCCAGGTTGGGATTGGACAGCCGGGTTGGGGTTTTAACTTTGGTTTTGCTATTTCTTTGTGGCATGCGACAAGATCCAGCTCGGACTGGCCTGCCTGCCTGCCTTTTGACTATATCAATAGCCAGGAAGAAAGAAGCAACTCTTTGACTCTTGTTGGGAGCAGGTACCTGGAATGTTGCTCCCCTTAGACTTCATGCAGTGGGAGGGAAGCTATTTTCTTAAAGAAAAATGGGGTGTTCTTAGGTTGCTGGGCAGCCCAAAATGTTTCAACGAATATTTCACATACTGTGTGACCACACGTACCCCTCTGAGCCTCAGCTTCTGGACAGTTAACACCTACCTCTTAGAGTTATAAGAATTTAATGAGATAACCCTGTAGAATACCTAGAACATAAATGTTGCCTGTAACGTCCCCAGCCCCTTTTCTTCTTCCTTTTGGTCTGACCCTTGTACTTCTAAGCACTGCTAAACTCAGTTAAAAGTTTGGTAACCTATGTGGTTACCCTAGCAGTTTTCAGCTCCTCAACATAGCATATCTACAAGCCCCGGACTGCTATGTCAACCTGGCATGTGGGTGCACTGCGACTCCTCACCCCCCTCCCCAAGGCAGTATAACATAATAGCAAAGTGCATGGACTCTGGGTCCAAGCTATTTGCATCCAAGTCTTGGCTTTGCTCCTTAACAACCATACAACCCCAATCAACTTGCATAATCTCTATGCCTGTTTCCTCATGTGTCAGTTGGGGATAATAGTCCCTACCTCAAATAGCTGTTATGAGTATTAAATGTTTTACCATATGCAGGCACTTAGAAGGTGCTTGGGTCAAGGTGAGTGCCATCCAACAGGAGTCTGTTAAACAGACCCGCCTCCTTGGCTGCACCCAGAATTGCCTTTCTCAAGCTCAAGAGCCAACTTGTGCACAGAGAAGACTAGCCTCCTTTCCTAAGCCTTCAGACTCTTTCAAGACTCTTCCAACTGCTTGGCCCAAGGTAGAACTGGCCCCCTCTGTGCACCTTGTGCTACTAAACGCTTTTATTTACTTGGCTCATTGTGTCGGGATTATTTGTTTATATCAGGTTCCCACACTCATCTGTGTATTCTTGAAAATGCATGTACCCATCACATCTGTCAATGGCCAGTAGCCATCCAAAGGAGATGGTGCTTAATGAATGTTTGCCAATTGAGTAAAATGAGCAAAATAGTTGATCCTGCCCACTGAGAAAAATAGAGGTTATCGTCTGCAAATGTAGCTGGACTTAAAATCAGAGGACAGATATTCCCACGGCTGTTCCTTCTACCAACTCCCCATAAAAATGGAAGGCCAGATATTAAACATTACCATTGTGGTATGTTTTGTACAGAAATCTAAAGTAATAGCATAGGTGTGGCCCTCTCTGGCTAGTTTCTTGCAGGCAGGGAGCATATAGAATCCAGCAGAGAGGGTAATTTGCATTATTTGGTCAGGATTTCAGTGAGATTTTAGTCCCGCCCTGGCGAGCAGACAGTTCCAGGCTGTTTCCCTTAGCAGGTCTCGAAGTGTAGAAACTCTATTATTGATTGAAAATAGAGCCATCTGGTTGAAATTCCAAGCATGCCAGTGGGTAAAGGTTATATATACATTGCTGTGAAAAATACAGAGCTGAATTTTTGCCTGGATCAGGCGCCTCCTCAAATCCTACGGAGGGCAGGGCGGAAAGAGACAGTCGCAGGGCCAGTGTTTTATTAGGAGGCTGTCTGGATTCAGCTCAAATACCTGAGCCAGTTCTCAGTTGGAGGCGAGCGTTCAGCCTCACTGAGCGTGGGAGAGGTGGTGCTGGCCAAGACCTGAGAGGCCATGAAAGGACTTTGACAAGGCTGGGGGTAATATTTGCTTCAGGGTAAAACTACATCCTCGTAGACCCGGGAAAAGTCAGCTGCCCAATGCAGCCCCAGACAGCTTGAACTTAAGACTTCTGTATCACCTGCAGAGTTTAAAAAAAAAAAAAAGCTATGTCCAGGCACCAGTTCAGACAAATGAGCAAAAAGTCTGTGAGTCCGTGGGTGCTGAGCTCTGGCACATACTTTTTAACTAAAGGTCTCCTGGTGATTTGAATGGGAAAACAGAATAAGAAGCCCAGGTGAGACGCTCAGGTGAAAGGGGAAAACAGAGGCCCCTTTCCTCCTAGTTGATGTAGCAAAGGGTTTGTCTACCCAGTCCATCAGGAAGCTCTGTCAGGTAGGTTAGGCAAATATGAAAGAGTAGAAGTCTGGGGCTGGTGCTGTGGCGTAGCGGGTAAGGCTGCAGCCTGCAGTGCCAGCATCTCATATGGGCGCTGGTTCCAGTCCCGACTGGTCCACTTCCGATCCAGCTCTCTGCTATGGCCTGAGAAGGCAGTAGAAGATGGCCCATGTGCTTGGGCCCCTGCACCCATGTGGGAGACCAGGAAGAAGCCCCTGGCTCCTGGCTTAGGATGGGCGCGGCTCCGGCCTTTGTGGCCAGTTGGGGAGTGAACCAGTGGATGGAGGACCTCTCTGTCTCTCTCTGCCTCTCCTCTCTCTGTGTAACTCTGACTTTCAAATAAATAAGTGAATCTTTATTGAAAAAAAAGGGGGGAGAAAGAGGAGAAGTCTGGATACCCCCTTCCCTATACTGTATCATTAAGATTGAAATTCTATCTGCCAGGAGTGGAGTCTTCCTATGATATTAGCAGAGCGATATGCCAAAGCTCATGAGAAGTAGTAACAGTCAGAGATCAATGCCTCTGCCCATAGAAAGTTCTTGCACTGATAACCAATCAATACATAGAGGGGGAAAGTCTTCACTTATACTTACATTTTCTCTAATAAAAACAAATAATAGCATCTATCTGCAACTTTCATTTAATGAATATAAATTTCCAAAGTACGATTTATGGATTACAATGGCTTCCCCCACATACCGTCCCTCCCACCCACAACCCTCCCCTTTCCCACTCCCTCTCCCCTTCCATTCACATCAAGATTCATTTTCGATTATCTTAATATACAGAAGATCAGTTTAGCATACATTAAGTAAGGATTTCAACAGTTTGCTCCCACACAGAAACATAAAGTGAAAAATAATAGATGATTTTTTTTAGATGATGATGAAATCAGATCAGACCTATTGTCATGTTTAATCCCAGTGAGAGTCAAGTTGGGAGTTGATAATTTTTTTTTTTTTACAGAGGATCAGTTTAGTATACATTGAGTAAAGATTTCAACAGTTTGCACCCCCATAGAAACACAAAGTGAAATATATTGTTTGAGTACTCGTTATAGCATTAAATCTCAATGCGCAGCACATTAAGGACAGAGATCCTACATGAGGAGTAAGTGCACAGTGACTCCTGTTGTTGACTTTACCAATTGACACTCCTGTCTATGGCATCAGTAATCTCCCTATGCTCCAGTCATGAGTTTCCAAGGCTATGGAAGCCCTCTGAGTTCTCCGATTCTTATCTTGTTTAGACAAGGTCATAGTCAAAGTGGAGGTTCTCTCCTCCCTTCAGAGAAAGGTACCTCCTTCTTTGAAGACCTGTTCTTTCCACTGGGATCTCACTCACAGAGATCTTTTGCCAGAGTGTCTTGGCTTTCCATGACTGAAATACTCTCATGGGCTTTTCAGCCAGATCCGAATGCCTTTAGGGCTGATTCTGAGGCCAGAGTGCTATTTAGGACATCTGCCATTCTATGAGTCTGCTGAGTATCTCACTTCCCATGTTGGATCACTCTCCCCTTTATTTATTCTATTGGTTAGTGTTAGCAGGTACTAGACTTGTTTATGTGCTCCCTTTGACTCTTAGTCCTTTCATTATGATCAATTGTGAACTGAAATTGATCACTAGGAATAGTGAGATGGCATTGGTACATGCCACCTTGATGGGATTGAATTGGAATCCCCTGGTATGTTTCTAACTCTACCATTTGGGGCAAGTCAGCTTGAGCATGTCCCAAATTATACATCTCTTCCCTCTCTTATTCCCACTCTTATGTTTAACAGGGATCACATTTCAGTTAATTTTCAACACTTAAGAATAACTGTGTATTAATTACAGAATTAAACCAGTCATATTAAGTAGAACAGACAAAAAAACTACTAAGAGGGATAACGTATTAAGTTGTTCATTAACAGTCAGGGCTATGCTGATCAAGTCACCGTTTCCCATAGTGTCCATTTCACTTCAGGAGGTTTCCTTTTTGGTGTTCAGTCAGTTGTCACCGATCAGGGAGAACATATGGTATTTCTCCCTTTGGGATTGGCTTATTTCACTCAGCATGATGTGTTCCAGATTCCTCCATTTTGTTGCAAATGACTGGATTTCGTTGTTTCTTACTGTGGTATAGTATTCTAAAGAGTACATATCCCATAATTTCTTTATCCAGTCTACCGTTGATGGGCATTTAGGTTGGTTCCAGGTCTTAGCTATTGTGAATTGAGCTGCAATAAACATGAGAAGTAGTAACAGTCAGAGATCAATGCCTCTGCCCATAGAAAATTCTTGCCAACAACATAAAGCACTGATAACCAATCAATACATAGAGGGGGAAAGTCTTCACTTATACTTACATTTTCTCTAATAAAAACAAACAATAGCATCTATCTGCAACAGAATAATTCTTTTTTAAAAAAATTTTTGGGCCGGCGCCACAGCTCACTAGGCTAATCCTCCGCCTAGCGGCACTGGCACACCAGGTTCTAGTCCCGGTCGGGGCGCTGGATTCTGTCCCGGTTGCCCCTCTTCCAGGCCAGCTCTCTGCTGTGGCCAGGGAGTGCAATGGAGGATGGCCCAAGTCCTTGGGCCCTGTACCCGCATGGGAGACCAGGAAGAAGCACCTGGCTCCTGCCTTCGGATCAGCGTGATGCGCCGGCCGCAGTGGCCATTGGAGGGTGAACCAATGGCAAAGGAAGACCTTTCTCTCTGTCTCTCTCTCTCACTGTCCACTCTGCCTGTCCAAATTTTTTTTTGGACAGGTAGAGTTGTAGAGAGAGAGAGAGAGAGAGAGAGAGAGAGAGAGAGAAAGGTCTTCCTTCCGTTGGTTCATTCCCCAAATGGCCACTACGGCCGGTGCTGCACTGATCTGAAACCAGGAGCCAGGTGCTTCTTCCTGGTCTCCCATGTGGGTGCAGGGGCCCAAGCACTTGGGCCATCCTCCACTGCCCTCCCGGGCCACAGCAGAGAGCTGGACTAGAAGAAGAGCAACCGGGACTAGAACCTGGTGCCCATATGGGATGCCAGTGCCACAGGCGGAGGATTAACCAACTGAGCCACAGCATCAGCCCCTAGAATAATTCTTTATTCAGAAAATTCAGTGGGTAGCAAGAAACCTGAAATTTGTTAATGAATACTTTTTTAAAAGATTCATTTATTTATGTGTTTGAAAGGCAGAGTTACATGGAGAGCAAGCGAGCGAGCGAGCGAGAGAGAGAAGGCAGGGCTGGGCCAAAGCAAGGAACTCCATCTTGGCCTCCCATGTGGGTGGCTGGGGCCCAAGCTCTTAAGGCTGTCTTTCCCAGGTGCGTTAGCACGGAGCTGGTTGGGAGGTAGAGCCTCCAGCACTCAAACCAGTGCTTGTATTTGATGCCAGCATTGTAGGCGGTGGTTTAACCCACTGTGCCACAAGCTGATCCCTATTAATTGAATCTTAAAAGAACAACTGTCACTCCAATAATGAGTATGTAATGTACATAATTAATATACACTCCAATAATGTGTATATACAATATGTAATATATGTGTTTAACTGGAGTTGAGTGTCCTTTTGGAAATGATTTGATAGACAGAGGAACAGTTGGATTTAGGGGAAAAACAAACACTTGATCATAACTCACACTTGAACCCTAAAGCCACAACTTATCACTTACCTTGGATGTCTGTTCATTTCAAAATTGTGGTTGTTATTCCTACTACTAATGTACTCCTCAGTAGGTTGCCGCCAGATAATGTATGCGGAAGTGTTTTGGAATTGGAAAAGTCGGCATTAACATTAATCATTGTTTGAATTCATCGTGAATGGAGAGAATGGAGGTCTATAACCTGACACCATTCAAGAAAAACATACAGCGGAATCTCTAGCAAAGGGACTTTTACTTGGGAAGAATAGGATTGCCACTCAGAAACCTCCAGCATATTCTAGGAACAAAAGAAAGATTGGCGTTTCACTGCGAAGAGAGAACAGCTATCTAGGGTGTTTGACAGAAAACTCACGGCTGCTTGGGGGTGAGCTCTGGTTGGCACGTGGCTGCATTCCTAGGTAAAACCAGTGTCCAAGGCACCTCAGGCTGCTTTGCTGCACTGGGCTTTCGAGCCCATGTGCCAGGCAAGTATTCTTGTGTGTCTCCAGCTGTCCTTGTGCCGGTAGCTGTCCTTGTGTGAGTCACATGATAAGCTGCGGTTTGTGGTTTTCTTGGGGTTGTTCCTGTCCTTGATGTGGTGTAACTAGGTAGCTAATTTAGGTCTGAGTGAGTGGGAAGTCCCTGTAATTCTATCCCTCAACCTGTCAGTCAAAATATCCCCTTTCCCAGAATGCATCTCTTTTATCTGGGACCTGGAAGCAGGGTAGGCCATGAAAATATGGATATTAAGCTCCACAGGGAATTTATGGAGGTATCATGGAGTTCCCAGGTGGCTTGCAGAGACACTACCCCCTTACCTCTTAAAGGAGGTGACAGCTGGAAGAGCTCTCTCACTCACGGCTGAGGTGACACTCAGGTGCTCTCTCTCCCCCTCCCTTTTCTCCCTTTGGCCAATCCTCTGCCCGTGCATAATGGGTATTTCTCCATGTGGGGCAATCCACACTCACGTATGTATGTGTGTTCACTTTCTCGCCTTTTGAATCAATCTGGTTATCACTTTGCGCACCTTACAAATGTCTGCACTTATGACACTTGTCTTTGTGTGAGACCAGGACCTGGAAGAAGACTAGATTACACCTATGCTGAATCTTGCAAGGGGATCCTCCTTTCATGGCCTTACATAGGTTTCATGAGGGCTACTTCATTTTTAAAAATAGTTGATCAATCAATCAATCAATCATGTCTTTCAAGGGCAGAGTAATAGAGAGAAAGATTTTCCATACACTGTTGGCTGCAACGGCCAAGGCTGGACCAGGTGAAAATCAGAAGCCTGGAAGTCCATCCAGATCTCCCACATGGGTGGCAGGGGTCCAAGGACTTGGGCCATATTCCGTTGCATTCCCAGGGGCATTAGCAGGGAGCTGGAAGGAAAGTGGAGCAGCCAGGACTTGAACTGACACCCATATGGGATGCTGGCATTGCAGGTGGTAGCTTAACCTGCTGGACCACAGTGCCAACCCCTGCAAGTTCATTTTGAATCTGACAATGTTTACAAATCCATAAGGGAATATTTGGAGAAATACCGAGTAATTTTAAAAATCAATTAGTATGGGACCGGTGTTGTGGCATAGGCGGGTAAAGCCACCACCTGTAGTGCTGGCATCCCATATGGGTGCTGCTTCGAGTCCTGGCCGCTCTACTTCCAGTCCAGCTCTCTGCTAAAGTACCTGGGAAAACAGTGGAGGATAGTCCAAATTCTTGGGCCCCTGCTCCAGCCATTGTGGCCATCTGGGGAGTGAACCAGCAGATGGAAGACCTCTCTCTCTCTCTCTCTCTCTGTGTGTGTCTCTCTCTCTGCCTCTGCCTTTCTGTAACTCTGCTTTTCAAATAAATAAATAAATAAATAAATAAATAAATAAATAAATCTTTTAAAAAAAAGAATGGCATCGTTAAAATAAATTAACTAGTATTTATAAAAAAAAAAAAAAGGCAGCTAGGCCCTAGGGCTAGAAGTGCCGCTAACAAGATAGTGTCACCACACTCACAAGGCTTTCAGTCCCCTGAGATGGGTGTGAGGGGATGCAGCGAAGAGAACGGGTGTACGTTCATCCACCCAATCAGCATTTATCTCATGAGCACTTCCTATGCGTTAGACTCTGTCCTAGGCGTTAGAGATCAAACGACAAGCGAGGAAGTCAAGGGTATTGGATTTATTGGAGCTTACCCTTTAGTGCGCAAGGCAGAGAGAAAACCAGAAAGTCCATAAAAGAAACCATTGCAAGGTGTCTCAACCGCTCCACAAGAACACAGGATGCTGGGATTCAGTGTTACAGGTGATCAGACTTTAAAAGGGTGCTGGAAGAAAGCCTCCCTAAGGAAGTGCTCAGAATCCAACACCTGAAGATGAGAAAGACAGGCACGGGCACATGGGCAGGAAAGAGAGTTTCAGGCAGAAGTCATTGCCTATGCAAAGGTACTGGGCCAGAATGAGTTTGGACTGCTGGGGAAGCAAAAGGAGACCAAAGAGCTGGAGAGTAGTGAGTGAATGGAAGAGCCTTGAATTCACTTTGGGGCGTTAACAGCGACACCTGATTCAGGGTCGCATTGAATAATTTGACATCGAGTTTATTCTGAGCACTGGGGACACCAAGGGAGGATTCTTAGGCAGAGCAATAACCTGATAGAGTTTGTATCTGAAGAATGTCCCTCACAGTCCTGCCTGGTTTGTGAAGGCAAGGGAGCTTTTATAGTCCTACAGGTGAGGGGCAAAGCTAGAGGCAGGGCTGGCGATGGAAGGAAGTGGTTGATGTTGGAACTGCGTTGCTCTGTGTTTTCTGAGTGCTGGCAGGTAGAGGGGAAATGAGGGACCAAGGATGACTTCTGGGTTTCGGATTTAAGCAATCGAAAGGCTGGTCTTGCTATTCACAGACACGAGCACAAGTTACGGGAGTGACAGCAGGGTCAAGGCCAAGATGAGGGTGGGTAGGAGTGTAAGTTACGGTTTCAATGGTTTGGGGACGTCTAATTGGATAGACTTTGTTGGGGACACTGATGGATGCGGCCTGAGAATCGCTAAGCGCTTGGGTTTTTCTGAGTGGGATTGCGCAAGTACAGGTGTCGAGCAGGTAAGGCAAATCTGAGCTGGAAGTCTGGGAAAGAGGCCAGAGCAAGAATTCTAGATGACAGGGTAGCCAGACGCACAATGAATTCACGGGTGTGTGTGTGTGTGTGTGTGTGTGTGTGTGTCTGAGGATTTCCCTTCCCAGCTGCTCCTCTGCCGAGTTCACAGCCAAGCACCAGTCCCGTTTCTGCCCTGTATCACACTGTGCCACCCATGTCGGCATTTCTGCTCCTCAGAGAGTCTTGACTCTCAATGTTTAAGCTGAATATAGTATTAAAGTCTTCCACTGACTTAGCAGCATAGCACCCCATGAATTACAAAGCTTTTATTTTTGGTTTTGAAATAGGGTGTAAACGCCCACTGTAAAACTTGCCTATGTCATTCCAGGATTCAAGGTCTATCAATATGAGCCTCTAAAAAGACAATGTTCTACCCTGTAATGCATCACCTAGAAGACCTCTTAAGCAAATGACTGCATGTTTCTGAGCCTTGTTTCCTTGATTGTAAAACGAATAGAGCACATTAAATGATAACATGGCATGATGCAGTCATCCTCATCCACTTACGAATGGGCCCCAAATGCTCACACTGAATTGTTTACGACCTTTTATGAGACAGAACAACAAGAAGAGGCAGATTCAAAATTCTACTGGGACCAGGAAGTAAACAGGCAGAAGTCTAGAACTTCAGTGGCCACTGAGACCATTTCCAGGGGTATTTGTCACTAATTCTTCCTTCTAAAATAGCCAAGCATCCTAAGGCAGTGTGGCTCCAACTCATGGGACCAAATGGAAGAGGTTCTCTTGAATTAATTTATTTAAAATTTCTTTTACTGGAGTTTTCTCTAAAACCATTTCTAAGATTGTAGTGACTCCCACACACAATGCTGAGAACATCTGTGTCTTTAGAATCAGCTAATCTAGCAAAGACAAGGATATAATTCATTCGCCAGCCCATTTGGTAAAGACTTGGGTCAAAGGCACAGATTCATGATCCTGAAGAAGTTTTGTCACGATAATGGAGACCAGCCAAGTAGGTGAATCTACTGTATACCACCACGAATATTCTCTGATCATGAGATTTGGTTTCAAGAATGAGTTACATGGTAAAACAAGTACCTTTTACCGCCTTGATAGATGTGAACAGGAGTAACAAAGATTATATTTGTATACTATAAGATGTATTTACATTTAATAAACATCTTTATTCGCCCACAGTTTAACTTTTTGGCCAAATCTAACGGAGTTTGAATTCTTTGCCTATAAGTTTAATCTATATTGTATTCATTATGTAATGAAGTTTTGTATTTATTTGAATATCCAAGATATCAAAACACACTACTAGCCAGCGCCGCGGCTCACTAGGCTAATCCTCCGCCTTGCCGCGCCGGCACACCGGGTTCTAGTCCCGGTCGGGGCGCTGGATTCTGTCCCGGTTGCCCCTCTTCCAGGCCAGCTCTCTGCTGTGGCCAGGGAGTGCAGTGGAGGATGGCCCAAGTGCTTGGGCCCTGCACCCCATGGGAGACCAGGAGAAGTACCTGGCTCCTGCCATCAGATCAGCGCGGTGCGCCAGTCGCAGTGCGCCGGCCACGGCGGCCACTGGAGGGTGAACCAACGGCAAAGGAAGACCTTTCTCTCTGTCTCTCTCTCTCTCACTGTCCACTCTGCCTGTCAAAAAAATTTAAAAAATAAAATAAAATAAAATAAATACTACTGTCAAGTTATGAATATGACTGGAAGAATTTTAGCTACAATTTATATTCAAAACATAAATATATATTTATATATTATGATAATATGTATTATATATTATATATAATTTTATATTCAAAATACTTAAGGGGCAGGTGTCTGACACAGCGGTGCAGCTGAAGCTTGGGATGCTCACATCTCATATCAGAGTGCATGGTCCGAGTCCCAGCTACTCTGATTCTGATCTAGTTTCTCGTTAATGTACATCCTGGAAGGAAGCAGTTGAGGCTCAAGTATTTGGATCTCTGCCACCCACCCACGTGGGAGACCCGGATGGAGATCCTGGCTCCTGACTTCAGCCTGGTGCTCGCTCTCTTTCTCCTCTCTCAAGTAAACAAAGAGATGAATACTTGAACTAGATACCACGGCCTTCTGCAATGTCCCAGCTCCATCTCTTTGCTTCATTCATTCATTCATTGACTCACTCAGACATACATTCATTCATTCCCACACACATTCAAATGACCTGCCAGTCAGGAAATCAGAAGGAAGTCTTGGTTCCTTCTCACCGTTCAGGTCTCAGCCTGAGTGAGATCTCTCAGAGAATCTTCCTTGACTGCCACGTTCAGGAGGTCTCTCCCTCTCTGTCACATCACTCCTGTTTTACAAGTCCCTTGTCACTCCCTGTAATTATCTGGCTTATTCGGTTTTACTTTCTCTGTGTCAACTCCACTGAAATAGAAGCTCTGGCAGCAGGAACCTTGTCCCTTCTATCCCCAGAGCCTTAAGCAGTGCCTGGCATTGAAGAGATGATTGACAAATACTTACTGAATAAATTAGGAATGAGAACTGAGAACTAAAAGTCTTGTAGCTTTAGTTTTTCAGAAATGTCCCTGTACCTTTTCCAGGCTGTAGACTTCCCCCATTCTCACTGCTTCCTCCCACTTTCTCCCATTCTCCTGGCCCTTCCTATTCTGTCTTCAAGAAAAAAAAAATAAATCAGATTAATTTGGAACAGGTAGGAAGACACATAGGTGACATTTGGGATGACTTGTGCCCCTTTCCATCTGTGTTTGCCTTCTCTTTAACCTGAAAAAAAAAAATGCAGCTTTACAGAATGGTAACAGAAGTCAAGAGTCATCGAAAGGCCAAAGAAGACAAGTTATGTAAGATGTAGTATAATGCCATTTCATGTTTACTGAAGAGTTCATACTTTCTTAAAATAGCATCAGTCAACATTTCTCCAAAAACACTCCTTCCCACATCATTCTCCTGTTACACACCTAACTACACAAAAGCTTATTACAGAAAACAAAACAACACAAACAAGAGTCTTAAAGTTTTTTATTTCTTTTGAGTCAATCTAGATCAAAAGGTATTCAAAACAAATTAGAGATTTCTGATTTTTTTGGTCCAGTGAAAGTTCAAGAATGGGCTTGGCTTGGAATACCTGTGAGCAAACCAGCAAGTGCTCAGGCCAGTCCCAGCCCCGTCCAGTTTTGGCAAAAATTCCAAAGCTGAGACTCTTGAAAAAGTCGATTCCATCTGTATTGCCAATAGCAGCAACTAGCTAGCGCCAAGTCATTACTGTCACCTTTGGATGGTAGCTGGGTTTAGTATGTGATCCAATTTCGCTAGTACATATTGTTCTTTCCCCCAGAGCCCACCCCTTATTTACATTACTCACTTGTTTAAGATCGAAATAAATGTCTTGAAATAGAAATCAATATGTCTTAGTTTCATTTTCAAAATCAAAGGATCACCAGTCAATACACAGTGGTGAGACCACGTGTCTTGCTTATGCTCAGGCCATTCTGATGTGTCGGTATCCATTTGATACGAATTGAGAAGGTTTTAAACTTTTTATTTATTTATTTTCATTTTCTTTGAAAAGGAGAGAGAGAAGGAGACCAAGGAGGCAGAGATCTTCCTCCTGCTGGTTCACTCCCCAAATGCCCACAAGAGCCTGACTTGGGTCAGTCCAAAACCAGGAGCATGAAACTCAATCCGGGTCTCCCACATGGTGGCAATAACCCAACCTCCCCAGGCTACTACCTGCTGCCTCCTAGGTATGCATGAGCAGGAAAGTGGAATCAGGAGCTGAACTGGGATGTGAATCCAGGAACTTTGACATGGGATATGGATGTCACAAGCAGTGTCGGAACTGCTAGGCCAAATGCCTGGCCCTGTCCTAGATCAGAAAGGAGGCCAGTATGGTTGGAAAACATGGAAGTGGGGGATAGCAGAACGAGATGAGTATAGAGAGAGAGGCAGCATTAAATAGCACTTGGTGATCTGTCTGTCCTAAGATATATTACGGTAGTAAGAGATGGGCTCTGAAACAGGCCTCTGGGTTTAAATCCCACTCCATCACTCTGGCGAGTTAGTCAACCTCTCCATGCCTCAACTTCTTTGTCAGTAAAATGGGGCAAATAACATTTACAAATGTAAGGAACAGTATGAAGCTGTAGGCTTATTTTGAGGGCTAAATGAGTTAATTTGAAGAAAGAAAAGTCCCAACCAATCGATCTGAATCTTGGTCTGTTCCATGGAGCTTATAGTTTGGTGGGAGATTTGTGTGTTTTCCACCTGTGTGTGTTCTGTCCTTTGAGTATTGTTTATTCACCAGTTTTTCTATTGGAATGTCCTTTTTTTTTAAATTGTTTTCTGAGTGCCCTTTGACAAATAACATTAAACCTTGTCCTATGGGTTGTAAATAGTTCTCCTGGTTCCTTGTCTTTCATTATTGTTTATGACATTTATTCCATACAAAAATTTCAAAAGTTTCCATACTCAGTCTATCCCTCTCTGATTTCAGATGAGGCATAAGATCACCTTTACAGGGCTGGCATTGTGGCACTGTGGGTTAAGCAGATGCCTGTGATGCCAGCATCCCATGGGGTGCCAGTTCAAATCCTGGCTGCTCTACTTCTGATCCAGCTCGCTACTACAGTACCTGGGAAAACAGCAGAAGGTAGTCCGAGTCCTTAGGCTCCTGTACCCACATGGGAGACCAGATGAAGCTGCTGGCTTCTGGCTTTGGTCTGGTCCAGACCCTGCTGTTGTGGTCATTTGGGATGTGAACCAGTGGAGGAAAGATTCTCTCTCTCTCTCTCTCTCTCTCTCTCTCTCTTCTCTGTCCCTCTCTCTGTAACTCTGCCTTTCAAATAAATCCTTTATATAAAAAAGAACTTTACATATTTGTACCTATATTCCTTCCAATACCTTTTACCTTATTATATCTAAATCTTTGCTTTCCAAGTAGATTCTTTAAAAGAAGCATTTTGGTAAATAACTTTTCAAGTATCTTTCAGTGCATAACTACACAACTACACATAAATACATTTTATATAAGTGGGGTCATTTTATATAAGTGGAGGTTACAGTGTGCATCAGGTTCTATAACTTTATCTAAAACTTTGTTTTTTTATTTTTTTAAAAATTTTATTTACTTATTTATTTATTTTGACAGGCAGAGTGGACAGTGAGAGAGAGAGAGAGACGGAGAGGAAGGTCTTCCTTTTGCCGTTGGTTCACCCTCCAATGGCTGCTGCGGCCGGCGCATCGCACTGATCTGAAGCCAGGAGCCAGGTGCTTTTCCTGGTCTCCCATGCGGATGCAGGGCCCAAGGACTTGAGGCATCCTCTACTGCCTTCCCGGGCCACAGCAGAGAGCTGGCCTGGAAGAGGGGCAACCAGGACAGAATCCGGCACCCCGACTGGGACTAGAACCTGGTGTGCCGGCGCCGCAAGGCGGAGGATTAGCCTAGTGAGCCACGGTGCCGGCCAGGTGTTTTTTTTTTTTTTTTAAGATTTATTTTATTTATTTATTTGAAAGAGTTACACAGAGAAGGAGAGGCAGAGAGAGAGAGAGAGAGAGACAGAGAGAGAGGTCTTCCATCTGTTGGTTAACTCCCCAATCGGTCGCAATGCTTGGAACTGTGCCGATCCGAAGCCAGGAGCCAGGAGCTTCCTCTGGGTCTCCCACACAGGTGGGGAGGCCCAAGGACTTGGGCCATCTTCTACTGCTTTCCCAGGCCATAGCAGAGAGCTGGATTGGAAGTGGAGCAGCCGAGACTCGAACCAGTGCCCATATGGGATGCTGGCACCGTAGGCAGCAGCTTTTAACCCGCTATGCCACAGCGCCAACTCCTGTTTGTTTGTTTTTTTTTTTTTTTACTGACCAACATCATGAACATTAATATAAATCTATTGCTGATTTTAATGTTTGCATAGGATTGTGTCTTCATACTATAATTTATTTGCTAATTGATAGTTTATTTGCCCAATTTCCCTAAATATGACAGTGGACATTTTGGTTTATAAATCTTTTCACACCTCTGAAAATATCTTGTTAGTATAAATGACCAGAAATTCAATTGCTGGGTCATGTTCATGATGGTGTACTTGTTTTTTTTTTTTTCAGTGTGCTTTTTTTATATTTATATTTTATTTTATTTAATGAACATAAATTTCCAAAGTACAGCTTATGGATTACAACAACCCCCCTCCCCCCATAACTTCCCTCCCACCCACAACACTCCCCTCTCCCACTCCCTCTCCCCTTCTATTCACATCGAGATTAATTTTCAATTATCTTTATATACAGAAGATCAATTTAGCATATATTAAGTAAAGATTTCAACAGTTTGCACCCACACAGAAACACAAAGTTTAAAATACTATTTGAGTACTAGTTACAGCATTAATTAAACACCTAAGAGTAATTGTGTATTAATTACAGAGTTCAACCAATAGTTTTAAGTAGAACATAAAAAATACTAAAAGGGTAAATTATTAAATTATATTTTTTTCTTTTTTGCTTGTTATATAGTTATTTTTTTATTTAATAAATGTGAATTTACAAAGTGCAACTTTTGTATTGTTGTGGCTTCCCCCCACAACCTCCCTCCTTCCTGTGGCCCTCCCCTCTCCCACTCCCTCTCCCATCCCACCCTTCATCGAGTTTCATTTTCAATTACCTTCATATACTGAAGATCAACTTAGTATATACTAAGCAAGGATTTCAACAGGCTGCACTCACACAACCACACAAGGTATAGGGTATTGTTCAACTAGTAGTGTTGTTTTTTAAGTTTCATAGTAGAACACATTAAGGACAGAGATCCTACGTGGGGAGCATGTACCCAGTGACTCCCGTTGTTGATTTAACAATTGGCA
Source organism: Oryctolagus cuniculus (assembly GCF_051225735.1). Classification (NCBI taxonomy): domain Eukaryota; kingdom Metazoa; phylum Chordata; class Mammalia; order Lagomorpha; family Leporidae; genus Oryctolagus; species Oryctolagus cuniculus. The sequence continues at coordinate 136,049,005 of NC_142869.1, read as the reverse complement.
CTCTTATTTATGACGTTAGCAATCGATGGTGTACTTGTTGAAATCAAACTCTTCACCAGGATGGCCAGGATGTAATTTCATCACACCAACCATATATGAGAAGGGACTAATTCCATTCTGGTTTCAAGATTTTATCAGTCTTTTAAATATTGAATAAACTTACTCATAAAAATTCTCATAATTTTTCACTTGAATTTTTATGATTGCTAGTGAAGTAAAATATTTCTTCACCTATAGTCTCATTGACCCAGACAAGGAGGCCAGGAAAATAAACAAGCCCATGAAATTAGAGGTGTGTAAAGGCTACAGCAGGGAATGAAAGCCAATATTCAGAGATAGCCTGAGCTCAATGTCTGGGGCTGTTGAGATGGGATAGGTGACTATTCCAGAAGAGGCTGAATTCCAGAAGGGTCAACAACAAAGTGTACCCATATGGGTTAGAGACTAACCTTGACAACTCAAAGTACTAGTTGAGGAAAAGAAAATATCTGGATGCTCAAGTAGGAATGGAAAGAAAAGCAAGTGCCGCAGCCACTGGGCTGGAGTTCAAAGGAAACGGTCCCCCAGAAGCACCCCTGGTCAAAACAGGTGTTTGGCACAGAGGTTGTTGGGGAAGGGCAATGGGGTACAGTGGGCCCTGTGCTGAGCTATTACCCTAAACTGAAGAGAGCGGCCCAGCCCAAGGTCATTGCTTGGTCTCCCCAGTGTCTGGCCCCTACGGGGAGTCTAAAAATTTTGCAAACTCATTTAAATAGAGATCTAATAAAAGATTAAAAGAAAGGAAAAAGGGAAAAGCCATTTCAGCCCAAAGATAGCCCATGTACAAAGGCACGTGGAAGGAAACAACGTTGTGTTCACAAAACAAAAATGTGAGTTGTTTGGCTTTGCCGGTGTGATGTATTAAAAATGGTGACAATTCTTTATCCTTTTTCCCATCAAGATGCAGCCTCTATTTACCTTCCCACATTGACTGTGGGCTGGCCATGTGATCTGTTTTGTTAATAGAATATAATTGACATGATCTTGTATGGATTTCCAAAGCTGAAAATTTTAGTTTATTTAGTTTTCACCTTTGTGGAAGTCAGCTGCAATGTAGAGAAGCTAGGGCTAGGCTATTGGCTGGGAAGAAAGGCTGTGTGGAGAAGCACCCAGACACCTCGGCTGTCAGCAATCAAGGCCCAACATGTGGGTAAGGCCACCTTGGACATTTCAGCCCCAGTTCAGCTTCTAAGCCAATGGAGCTGTACGTGCATCACAACATGGTACAGATGAACCACCTAGCTACATCCAGTCAACTTGGAGGATTATGAAACTCAGCCATCGTTGTTGTAAGCCATTGTGTTTTGGGACACCCTGCTACACAGCAATGGATAACTGATGACCAGAAGTCTGAGAGTGGGAAATGCATTGATGAAAAAGGGAAAAGGCAAGTAGTTGCCATTTCCAGAAGGTCCTTACACGCCATGCTCAGAATCTTGAGATTTATGTCTCCTGTCCAGTCTTCCAGCATGCTGAGACCTTTCCCACCTTGTGGTCTTGGCAATGGTTGGTCCTTCTGCCTCGGTTCCTCTTTCCTTGGCTCCACCAACTTTGCCTCACTCATTCACTCTAGCTCTTTGGGGATTGAAACCCAAGCCAAACAAACAAACAAACAAAAACCCGATACCTGCTGTAGTAGTTGTATTCCATTTTTTTTTTAATTTTATTTGAGAGTTAGAGTTACAGACAGTGAGAGGGAGAGACAGAGAGAAAGGTCTTCCATCCACTGATTCACTCCCCAAATGGCCACAACAGTGGGAGCTGTGCCGATCCGAAGCCAGGAACCAGGTGTTTCTTCCTGGTCTGCCATGTGGGTGCAGGAGCCCAAGCACTTGGGCCATCTTCTACTGCTTTCCCAAGCCACAACAGAGAGCTGGATTTGAAGAGGGGCAGTCGGGACTAGAACTGGCGCCCATATGGGATGCTGGCGCCGCAGGCGGAGGATTAACCTACTGCACCATGGCGCCAGCCCCAAGCTGTGTTTCTTTAGAGAGACAGAACTAACAGGGTGTGTAGATGGAGGAGGATTTGCCAGAGTAATTGACACACATGATTATGACAGCCAGAAAATTCCACAGCAAGTTTTCTGCAGGCTGGAGACTGTGGGATGGTGGTAGTGTGGCTCAGTCCTAAGTCATAGGGTTTGAGAACTAGGGAGGCCAAGAGAGTGAATCATGATTTGAGGTTGAAAGCCTAAGGACAAGTAACTTGGTCATAGGTACAAGTCCTGGAGTCCAAAGGCCAGTAACTCATGGCCAAACGCAGGAGGCAAACACGTCGAATAATCGCAAATCACTGCACACAGAGTGAGACCAGTTTGCCTTCTGTCTTTGGTCTCCTCAAACCCTGGACCTTTGATGCTGCCCATAGTGAGGCCAAGTATTCCCACCTAGCCCACTCAGACTCACATGCTAACACTGTTTGGAAACACCCTCATGGATACAACCAAAGAATGATATTCCTTAATCCAGTCAAAATTTATTTATTTGAGAGGCAGAGTTAGAAAGAGAGAGAGAGAGAGAGAGAGAGAGAGAGGAAGAGATAGACAGATATTCCATCTGCTGGTTCACTCCCCAAATGGACACAATAGCTGAAGCTGGGCTGATCCAAAGCCAGGAGTCAGGAGCTTCTTCTGGGTTTCCCATGTAGGTGCAGAGGCCCAAGCGCTTGGATCATCCTCTGCTGCTTTCCCAGGCTGTTAGCAGGAAGCTGAATCAGAAGTGGAGCAGCTGGAACTCAAACCAGTATCCTTATAGAATGCTGGTGCCACAAGCAGAGGCTTAACCTATTATGCTACAACACTACAATGCAGGCCATCCAGTCAAAATTAACATCATAAAATTAACCATCACACTCAGTCTTCTGAAAAAGCCACTAAAAAATATGGTGAGATTCTTCCCCCAGGCTATAGTAAGCAGCAGCATAAGTGGTTCTATTACCATCTGCTGCCTCTCTGACGCTACCCACTGTCTAAATAAGAAGCCTGGGGATGGTGGTAGAGTGGGAATTAAGAGTTCTTGGCGGCCGGCGCCTGTGGCGCCGGCACACCGGGTTCTAATCCCAGTCGGGGCACCGGATTCTGTCCCGGTTTCTCCTCTTCCTGTCCAGCTCTCTGCTGTGGCCTGGGGGTGCAGTGGAGGATGCCTCAAGTCCTTGGGCCCTGCACCCGCATGGGAGACCAGGAGAAGCACCTGGCTCCTGGCTTTGGATCAGTGCGGTGCGCCGTCTGCAGTGTACCAGCCGCAGCGGCCATTGGGGGGTGAACCAACAGCAAAAGGAAGCCCTTTCTCTCTCTCTCTCTCACTGTCCACTCTGTCTGTCAAAAAAAGAAAGAAAGAAAAGAAAGAAAGAAAGAAAGTTAGTTAGTTCTTGGCCTTGTGGCTGTGAGTGTGTCCTTCCATCCACCAGGAACTTTCTGTCCTTCCCCCAGGCAAAGTACTGCTGAAGTCGCAGAAAAATCACTCACAAGCATTGGAGGTCCCACAAGAAGGGGAGACTGGCTTCTGGATCCCTGATTGGACACCAGCTGGGTGGCCAAACGTGTGGCCCTCTCTGGTGCTGCCATGAATGGAAAGGTAGCCAAGCACTCTTGGCAGAGCTTGATGAGTGAGGGTGAGGGATGTCCTGGCCAGGGAGACTGGTGTCCGGTTTTCTGGATGGAGATTTTCGGAGGCCAAGGACTCAAGAGTAGCCCTTTAGAAAGGGGGAAGGGGAAGCAAAGGTCAGGGGGCATCCTCATTCTGTTCCTGGGGCTCTAGGAAAACACAGGAATGAACCAGAGTGCTTAAAACAGCAATCCTGCCTCCAGCATATCTGCTCCCTCTTCTGAATTCCCCTGTAGGCAAAAGCATCGCCACAAAACCAGTGTCCCAAATCAGGAAACTGAAAGCCATTCCCTATTTCTTATGTTTGTCCCCCACTTCTCATCAACTTCTAGCCCTTTAATTGGGTCTCCTCATTCTGCTATCTCCTTCCCACCACTATTTTATTTAAAGAGTTATTTATTTTTTGAAAGACAGAGTTACAAAGGTAGAGAGGGAGACACACACACACACACACGCGTGTGCACAAATGGATTTTCCATCTGCTTGATTCACTCCCCAAGCAGCTGCAATGGCTAGAGCTGGGCTCTGAAGCCAGGAGCCAGGAGCTTCTTCTGGGTTCTCCCATGTGGGTGCAGGGGCACAAGCACTTGGGCCATCTTGTACTGCTTTCCCAGGTGCATTAGCAGGGAGCTGGATCAGAAGTGGAGCAGCCAGGACTCGAATTGGCATTTTCCACCTCTTAATATAGTTCAGGCATTCATTCCTTGTTGCTTGGGTTACCTCCAGTAGCACTTCTTCTGGCATAAGGGAAGCCCTGACTTTGAGGCTATGCTGTGGAGAGGGTGCTCAGGAAACACTCCCTGTTCTTGCTGACCCCAAAGTCAGGAAAACTAAGCTGTGAGATAGTCTAGTTTTCCTCAAACCAAAGCAGGCCAACCAACCAAACAACAAGCCAGCCAGGAAGCGCACTTCGTCCTTGCAAAGACCTTGCCCTGTCTTCATTGTTAACACCAAACAGCCTGGCTGTTTTTGTGCCCACATGTCCTTACCACTCAATCTCTTCCCCTTTTGGAGACTGAGTTTGTTTTCAAGGTCACTAATCCAGGTGCATTGATTAGGAACATTTCTGTTGCCAGCGACAGAAATTCCAACTAAAACTAGCTTCAGCCAGGAATAGGATGCTCCCAGCCATGTAACTGAGCAGTATGGGAATCGAGTTACAGGTGTGGCTTCCTGCAGGATTCAGTCTCATCATGATGTCATTTCTCCCCTTGCTTGCTTTGGATTCCTCGGTGTGTGTGCTCCAACACAGGGAAGCACATGAGAGCTGGACCGCTAACACAGCTGTGGCTTTTATGTCCTCTTACATGAACATCTTCCAGGTAACAAGAGTGTGTTTCACTCTTTCTAACTGTGTCCTAAGTCCCTAAACCAATAACTGCGCCAGCAGGTGTATGTTGCTCTGATTGGCCAGCACTGGGTCACGTGCTCTGCCTCTAGCTTTTGAGGCCGAGATGTCCAATTGAAACAGGATGGCAAAAAGTAAATGAAACATGTGAAAGAAAATGTAATGATACATTTTATATAACCAAGTATATCCCAAATATTATTTACACATATTATCAATATAAAAATTACTCAGATGCTTTACATTCTTTTCTTGTACCAAATTATTAAAGCCCTTCATCTTATTTTTTAAAGATTTATTTATGTATCTGAAAGGCAGAGTTACAGAGAGACAGAGGGAAAAGGAGAGGGAGAGCGAGAGTCTTCCATTCACTGGTTCACTCCCTAGATGGCCACAATGGCCAGAGATTCGCAGATCTGAAGCCAGGAGCTTCTTCCAGGTCTCCCACGTGGGTGCAGGGGCCCAAGGACTTGGGCCACCTTCCACTGCTTTCCCAGGCCACAGCAGAGAGCTGGATGGGAACTGGAACAGCCGGGACCCAAACCGGTGCCCATATGGGATGCTGGCACTGCAGGTGGTGGCTTTGCCCACTATGCCACAGCGCCGGCCCCTAAACCCTTCATCTTAGTAAGGCTTCCAAGTGATGATAATGAACCTGTGTTTGTGTTGTGTGTGTTGCAGGTATGTGTGTAAGGAGGGCTATGAGACCAACTTGGAAAAGCACTATCCTAAAGGCTCCTCTGTTTCTTCCATGTTTCCCAAATCACTTTAGGATGACTGTAACGTATCAGAGCTATTGAGGGTGAAGGCAGGGTTGATTACTGGATAGGACTGGAGACCATTACTATTGCTGCTATGTGGCTGCCATCTACTGGTTGTAATAAGTATAGGAAAAAAAGAAGCTGATCATTTATGAGCCCTTGCTATTTCAGGCAACACAACACTTGGATTGCCTCTTGAAATGATTTTCCCTTTGGAATTCTCATTCATTACAGACCATGGAAAATCTAATGGATCACCAGCCCTGTGTCCACCAGAATAATATTTTTTCCTGTCTGCTATAGTACAGGTGGGTATCTTCCTCCTTTACATTTAACCTCATTAAGTAAATCAGTAAACCATTGTCGTTGTCCTATTTAGGTTTTCTACACTTTCTGCATGCAGCGACAAGAGGAAGTTTCTGTTGTAAAACGTGGGATGATCATGATACCGTCTTCTCAGCGTTTTTGTGAGGATTAAATTGCAAAGTGTTTGTAAATTGCTCCGAAGGCTTTCTGACATATCTGAAGAACTGTACGTGCTACTGTATTTTAAGATTTATTTATTTATTTGAAAGTCAGAGTTACACAGAGAGAGAAAGAGAGGCAGAGAGAGAGAGGTCTTCCATCCGAGGTTCATTTCCCAGATGGCTGCAACAGCCAGAGCTGTGCTGATCTGAAGCCAGGAGCCAGGAGCTTCTTCCGGGTCTCCCACACGGGTGCAGGGGCCCAAGGACTTGGGCCATCTTCTACTGCTTTCCCGGGCCATAGCAGAGAGCTGGATAGAAAGTGGAGCAGCCAGGACTCGAACTGGCACCCATATGAGATGCCAGCACTGCAGGTGGTGGCTTTACCCACTAGGACACAGTGTCAGCTCCCAAATGTTACTGTTAAGGATAGCAAGTCTTGGGGCCGGCGCCAGTTTCAGAGGCAGCAGGTGATGGCTCAGATAGTTCCCTGGCACATGCATGGGAGGCCCAGATTGAATTCCCAACTAATGGCTTTGGCTTGGCCCTGTTCTGGCTGTTGCAAGCATTTGGGGAAGCAAACCAGTGGATGCAAGATCTCCCTGTCTGTGTCTCTTGTCCCTGTTTCTGCCTTTCAAAAAGAAAAAAAAAAAAGCAAAACAAAAACAGAATAACAAGTTTTAATTGGAAATTCTGACAATGACCAGATAATTAATGGTATTAAAAAATTGAGTTTTATGTTCTGTTAAAAAAAAAACTATGCTTTCCAGAAACATGTTGAACCAGTTATGAATGAAATGATGTGATTATTGGGATTTGCCACTAAATAAAGTTAAATGAGAGCAGTGAAGCAACACTTGATTTGATAATTGTTGTAGTTGAGTAATGAGTATTTGAGGGTGCACAATGCAATTCTATTTTTTGTGTTTTTAAAATTTTCCACTAAAATTAAAGTGAAAAAGAAGAAGTTTTAAGTGTTCTTCATAACACCAGGTACAGCGCTATCCACATGTTGATCCTATTGCCATTTTGAAGAGCATTGTAATTGTCTTCCCAAAAGATAAATTTAACAGAATCAACTGCACACAGCACTAGAAAAAAATAGATGTGAATATGTTTTAACTTGACTAGCATCGTTGGCAGGAGGAAGATTCAGAATTCTCTAAAAGATGCAGAAAGGAGAAGTCACAGAGATTGCCTCTCTGAGTATCTTTCTTCTTGACTCTAGTAAACTAATGAAGAAAATACCTACTTGGCCCATGGATTGGAACCAAAGAAATGCCCCATTGGTGGCGGGTGCTGAGTATGTTCTTTGCTGAGAGTGTATCAGAGAACCTGCTTAATAAACTGGCAGGAATACTGACTTTCCAGCAGTAGCTGTATCTCTTGCAGCGAGTCTCTTCCAAATCCAGCCCTGTGCAGTTCCCTTTCAAACCTGCCCTATGTCCCTTTTTATCCCCTGTCACGCTAAGTTGGGTCCTGGTGGATTTTCTAACATCCTACCACAATATTCTAAATTAATAACGTGACGCTCTATTGGTCCTTGGATGTTGTAGCACAAACTCCTCACATGAATATTACAAATTTGTATCTCCTAGGTGTTTGGGTCAATTAGCTTTTAATGTTTCTTTTCAGTTTCTTAGTGGCTGGGATGAATTTCTATATGAAATATGTTGAATTATAAAGTGTGTTTTCAACTTCTTTCGTCGTAAGAACCATTTCCACCTGAAGTGGTTTAAATTCGGTGAGAGCAAAGACTGTGAAGAGGAAATCCTTCATAAGCTGGCAGGCAGTGGCCTTGGGAGATACGTTTCAGTGCTCCAATTCCTCTTATCTGAGACGGGAGTGATGGGGAATTAGAGGCACTGGGATTTTTTTTTTTCAACCGATTGAACAGATCAACAATATAATTGTGTTGGTTCAAATCCCCTATAAGTGGTTAGAAGCAGAGAATCATTTCATGAAAAGGGCCCTGCTTGGAATCTGAAATCCTGGGTATAATCCTGTCTTGATCACTTGTCACACTCAGGAGCTTAGACCAGTAAATCAATCTCATTACAGCAGCTCTTTCCTGCTTCATTATCAGAAGCGATGATACTAATAATTTCAACATAAGGGTCTCTATGCAAAGCAGCGCTAGGGTTTCTGTGACAGAATCCTCTAAACTGGAAAATACTGTTCATTTGCTCAATCTCAGAGCTCCTAAAAGACTCACCCATCACCTTAATCCATTTTATGGCCGATTGACTACAGAACGCCTGAAGAGACTCAGGTCAAGTAAACCTCAAAATGTATTTTGAAAGTGAATTTAACCAACCTGTTTGATAAGATCCAGAGAATGACAGCAGGGGAATAATAATGCCTTCCCGTTTAAGAACCTACGGTGTGCCAGGGGCATCCTTTATAAACTTTCTCTGATCCTTCTAACAATCTTCAGTGTAAGTATAATTATTATCCACTTTACAGATGAGTGAATAATTTAGAGACATCAGCAAGTTTTTCCAAGGGCACAAAGGAAGAAACTACAGAATAGGGATTCGAATCTGTAGGATTGACGACAAGGCCTATCTCCTATTCCGCTACTCTGCTGTAAATTGTTACACTTTTGTCCTTGAATCCTATTTGTGCAGATGTCTGTGTGCTTCAGAAATCACAGTCTGCCTGGTTTTTCTTCTCCCTTTAAAAAATTTCTATCTATCTTTGAAAGACCCATTTAAGGGATTACATCTTACAAACAGCATCAACCCTCTGGGGCCATGGGTTCTACCTCTGCAGACTCAACCAACTACAGATGGAAAATACTTGGGAAAGTTATGTCTGTACTGAAGATGAATTGACTTTTTTCCCCTTTGTCATCAGCCCCTGTCCCCCGACGGTACAATACAAGGACTGTCTACGTAACATTTACATTGGAGCTGACTTAAAGCATGTGAGAGGTATATGTATGGGTTCTGTGCAAACACTCGCCGTTTTATATTAAGGGACTTAACACCCACAGATTTTGATATCTGTGGGGCGTTCTGGAACCAATCACTGAAAATTCCAAGAGACGACTGTATAAGATTCCCCAGGTACCCAGCCTGGGACTAACCCTCCACCTCTGAATCCCTGCAGAACTTAACCTTGTTTGCTCATTTTTGTCAGTGAACCATTGTTTTGAGCACCTTTTCTGTGAAAGATACTATTCTAGGCACTGGGGGTGTATCAGTGAACAAAGCAGAAATTTTAACCCTCGTGGATCTTGGATCCGGTGGCATCAGAAAACCAACACAGCAGAGTAATTACGTGGCATGTAAGACAGTAATAAGTGCCATCCAGAAAAACGAAAGCCAGACTGGGGAGAGCGAGAGAGCAGGGCAGAGACGTGGTGTAGTGCGGTCTCAGAGTGGTCAGGGGTGGGTCTCGCTAAGAGAGTATCTTTTGGGTGAGTGCTTGAGTGAGGCAGATGAGCGAGTCCTCTGGCTTCAACAGGCTGGGGAAGTAGGATGGGTGGGGTGTTTGTGAATGGAAGGCCCAGCTGGGGCAGGTGTGTGTGTTGTCCAGTCCTTGTCTATGACCTGGGTGGAAGCCTGATTGCCTTAACTAAATTGTGAGCTTTCTGAAATCAGGGGCATTTGGGCATAGACTCTTCACATCCCCTTCAGTGTCCTGCACAATATTTTATACCCAGTAGGTGCTCAACAAACAATACAAGGTGATTATTGACTTATTAATTACAGCACATCAGTGACCCAGTGTCTCTGTATTTAGAATCTTTTGAAGCATTAATGGTATATCCCTCCATTCCTTGCTGTTTTGGAGGTAACCTCAGTGAGAGAACACTGCCCCCTTCTGGGAAAATTGTGTCAGGGACTTTAATTCTAAGTTATTCTCCGCCCATTTATATTCATATACTCAAGTACTGTTTTTTTTTTAAGATTTTTTTTTTATTTGAAAGGCAGAGTTACAGAGAGGCAGAGGCAGAGAAAGAGAGAAAGAGAGTGAGAAAGAGAGAGAGGGAGAGAGAGAGATCCATCCGCTGGTTCACTCCCCAATTGGCCGCAATAGCCGGAGCTATGCCGATCTGAAGCCAGGAGCCAGGAGCTTCCTCGGGGTCTCCCACGCAGGTGCAGGGGCCCAAGCACTTGAGCCATCTTTTACTGCTTTCCCAGGCCATAGCAAAGAGCTGGATCAGAAGTGGGGCAGCTGGGACTTGAACTGGCATTCATATGGGATACTGGCATTGCAAGTGGTAGTTTCACCTGCCACACCACAGCGCTGGCCCTCAAGTACTGTTAACAATACTGCAAGTTATTATCTACTCAACCAAACACAACTGCTTAGGTGAGAATTTTGATACAAAGTTTTCTGTTGTTTGTAAAGCATCATTTTAGTAATGAAATTTCTCTAGGGGGAAAAAAAGATGTTTAGTAAATGAAGTATAGTTATTCCCTCAATAAAATCACAAAATGCCCAGGAAGTGGGCTATGTCTGTCAATGACTGTGACTCTGAAAGCCACTCAGGATGATTCCTCTCCTATTAGATAAGGAGATTCGACCCCAGTGACCTTGTGTTAAATAATCAGGGTGGGTCAATCCCTGAGATGAGGCCTTCAACCACAAGAGAAAGGGAGCCAGGAGGTTCTACCCGGTACCAATCGGTACTGGGTCTGGCAGAAAGAAGTGGGACATTGGATTGTGGAGAAAGTAGGACCAGGGGTCGGTGCTGAGGCGCAATGGGTTAAGCTGCTACCCATATCAGAGCACTGGTTTGACTCCTGGCTGCTCCACTGCTAGTCCAGCTCCCTGCTAATGTCCCTAGGAAAGCAGCAGATGATGGCCTAACTACTTGGGTCCCTGCACCCAACTGAGAGACAAGGATGGAGTTCCAGGTGCCTGGTTTGGGCCTGGCTCAACCCCAGGGGAACCATTTGGGGAGATAATTAGTGGCTGAAAGCTATTCATTCTCTCTCTGTCTCTCTCTCTTCCTCTCTCCCTTTCTCTGTCCCCGCCTTTAACATAAAAAAATTTTTAGCAGGTGTATTGGAGTCTGCAGCTTCACTGCCTGACCTTAGGTTTGCTATTTAACTCCTCCAAGATTCTGTCTCCTTTCCTGTAAAGTAGACTTAATCATACCTGACTTGCAATGTTATGGGATTTAAAAAAATACTTAATTTAAAGGATCTGGTATGTAGTAGCTTTTCACTAAATGGAAGGAGTCCCAATCTCTGTGTCTGGTTTACTGATGCAGGAAAGGGATTTCTTGGAGAGCTATCTACTAGCTGCAGGACCAGGGTGATGGCTGAGAACGTGTGCAAAGCAGCAGGCCCCAGCTGAGCTTCTCCCCAGGGAGGCTCTGAGGAGAACATGGTCGTTGCTACTACTGGCCGCTGACAATGGAGTTGCTGCTGCTGCCATAGGGGACTTTTTAATTGTCACAGCTCCTTGTGCCACTTCTGACTCAGGTCCTAGTGAGTGTGTCTGACAGGACGTAGGCTCTCTGCCTGCTTAAGCTGGTGGCCAGGACAGCCAGGGGTGGCCAAGGGGATTTGCAGTGGTTACTAGTCTTCCCCACAATGGAGTCCTCAAGCATGGGAAAAGTCCCAATAGGGTGCAGTTCCCAAAGCAACCAATGTCTATTAGAAGTATTTATTGTGAATATCCCCCTCCCCCTGCCCCCGAAGAAATGGTATCCTTTTATTGAGGTATAATTGACAAATAAAGATTGAATATATTTGGGATGCACAATAGGGTGATATACTATCCACATACATTGTGAAATGGCCACTCAGCTTAATGAATACATCCATCATCTCATTTAATTATTGTATATGTGTGGAAAGGACTTAGGGTCCATTCTTTTAGCAAATCTCAAGTGTATGACATAGTGTCTTTAATTATAGTCACCATGCTGTGCATTAGATCTCCAGAATTGATTTATTTCGAAACAGAGGGGTCATTTTACCTTATTTTTTGCCTTTTTATTTATTTATTTATTTGAAAGGCAGAGGCAGAGGGCGGGGGAGAGATCTTCCATCTGCTGGTTTAGTCCCCAAATGGCCGCAATGGCTGGAGCTGAGCCCATTCGAAGCCAGGAGCTTCTCCCGAATCTCCCTCTTGGGTGCAGGGGCCCAAGGACTTGGGCCATGTTCCACTGCTTTCCCAGGCCATAGCAGAGAGCTGGATTGGAAGACTAAGAGCCAGGACATGAACCGGTGACCATATGGGTTGCTGGAGCTGCAGGCAGAGGCTTAGGCCTACTACACCACAGTGCCGGCCCCTGTGTTTTGGTCTTGAACACAGCACTTAAACCTGGCTGCTTTGCTGACCACTTAAATTGCTGGCATGTTATAGGGTCTGGCGCTGGGCATAGCTGGTAAAGCTGCCATCTGCAGCACCAGCATCACATATGGGCGCTGGTTTGAGTCCTGGCTGCTCCACTTCCAATCCAGCTCTCTGCTGTGGCCTGGGAAAGCAGTGGAAGATGGCCGAAGTCCTTGAGCCCCTGCTCCCACGTGGGAGAGCCAGAAGAAGCTCCTGACTTCGGATCGGCACAGCTTCAGCCATTCCAGTCATTTGGGCAGTGAACCAGTGGATGGAAGATCTCTCTCTCTCTCTCTCTCCCTCTGCCTCTGCCTCTGCCTCTCTGTAACTCTGCCTTTCAAATAAATAAATCTAAAAGAAAAATTGCTGGCATGTTAACATCACGTAGGCTTTCCTCTAGGACCTACTAGTCTCTTGTACTTTGGAAAGGATTTGAGATTCAGTATATTAAGAGGGTAAAAGGACTGAAGAGAGGGGAATTAATCTTGATTAAATGCAAACCATGTACCTCAGATCTTGTACATTTGAGGGTACTTCAAAAATACGTGGAAAATTGATTAAAAGATAAATTCATTTGGCAAGAAAAAGTAGAAATCCATGCATATGAGAGATCTTCAGAAAGTTAATGGAAAATGCATCAAAACTACATGGATTTTGAAAGATTTTTGCACCAAAATAAACTAATCTTTTCATTTCATTTTCCAAGAACATTTTGAAGTCCTCTTATCTATCATCTGTGGGATACTTACAACAATCCCTGGCAAGAGCTAGCACCAATGTTATCCAGAACTGAAGATCACAGAAGTTAAGAAACAGTCACGAGGTTCCACTTTATATACCAAATGAGAAGCCAGAGTCTAGCCAGGCCTATCTAACTGCAAAACCCATGTTCTGGTCACTAGTGTCAATTGCAGCAAAAACAAACAAACAAACAAACAAAAAAAAACACACACACAAAAAAAGCCAAAAAAAACCAAAAAAAATTCAAGGAAGTGAAAACTACCTTGTTTCACACTTCCTTTAAAAAAAAGCAAAAGTAGCATTTTGAAAAGCCATGTTTGATACCAGGGGATTCCAATTCAATCCCATCAAGGTGGCATGTACCAATGCCATCTCACTAGTCCCGGTGATCAATTTCTGTTCACAATTGATCATAATGATAGGACTAAGAGTCAAAGGGATCCCATAAACAAGACTAGTGTCTGCAAATACTAACCGATAGAATAAAAAAGGGAGAGAATGATCCAACACGGGAAGTGGGATACACAGCAGACTCATAGAATGGTGGATGTCCTAAACAGCACTCTGGCCTCAGAATCAGCCCTTAAGGCATTTGGATCCGGCTGAAAAGCCCATGAGAGTATTTCAGGCATGGAAAGCCAAGACACTCTGGCAAAAAAAAAAAAAAAAAAAAAAAAAAAAAAAAAAAAAAACAACAACTAAATGAAAGATCTCTGCGAGTGAGATCCCAGTGGAAAGAACAGGTCATCAAAGAAGGAGGTACCTTTCTCTGAAGGGAGGAGAGAACTTCCACTTTGACTATGACCTTGTCTAAATATGATCAGAGTCGGTGAACTCAAAAGGCTTCCATAGCCTTGGCAACTCATGACAAGAGCCTAGGGTGATTACTGATGCCATAAACAAGAGTGTCAATTTGTTAAGTCAACAACAGGAGTCACTGTGCACTTACTCCTCATGTAGGATTTTTGTCCTTAATGTGCTGTACATTGTGATTTAATGCTATAACTAGTACTCAAACAGTATTTTTCACTTTGTGTTTCTATGTGGGTGCAAACTGTTTAAATCTTTACTTAATATATACTAAACTGATCTTCTGTATATAAAGAGAATTGAAAATGAATCTTGGCCGGCGCCGCGGCTCAGTAGGCTAATCCTCCGCCTTGCAGCGCCGGCATACCAGGTTCTAGTCCCAGTTGGGGCGCCGGATTCTGTCCCGGTTGCCCCTCTTCCAGGCCAGCTCTCTGCTGTGGCCAGGGAGTGCAGTGGAGGATGGCCCATGTGCTTGGGCCCTGCACCCCATGGGAGATCAGGATAAGTACCTGGCTCCTGCCATCGGATCAGCGCAGTGCGCTGGCTGCAGCATGCCAGCCGTGGTGGCCATTGGAGGGTGACCCACCAATTCCACTTCTGGGAATTATTTGTAAGGAAATTATAAAGAACATGTACAAAGACTTAGCCACAAGCTGTTTGTAGTGATGAAACATCAGGATGGCCAAATATATCACAACAAGGAATAGTGAAATAATTAATATGCACCCAAAATATTAAGGAGCTGTTAGAACTAATGTTATAGGTTAATATTTGTGGGGAGCAACCCGGACTAGACTAAGTTACTGGAATTAAGACTTATTCTATGCATCTGCTCCCCCACAATATGGCACTGGGAGAGAAGAAAACAGCTTCTACACAGCTGCCTCCAGTTCAGCCAATAAACTGTAGGACTTGCTCCTGATTGGAGGAGAGCAGCGTACTCGTTGGCGGAGGAGGACTATAAAGGAGGAGAGAGATGGCATGCACCAGGAACATCTAAGGGGAACATCTAAGGGGAACACCTGTGCAGCCCCCGAGAGAGCCGGCCGGCCGGCGGTGTGCCGCTCCCCTGCGGAAGTGGGGAATGTGGCAG
The DNA here is from genome assembly GCF_051225735.1 of Oryctolagus cuniculus. Classification (NCBI taxonomy): domain Eukaryota; kingdom Metazoa; phylum Chordata; class Mammalia; order Lagomorpha; family Leporidae; genus Oryctolagus; species Oryctolagus cuniculus. The sequence goes on along the minus strand of NC_142869.1, from coordinate 136,033,841 downwards.
GGGGAACCGCCCTTCCACGGAGGTGGAAGGGTCAGTAGCCAACCCGGGAAGAACCAGCAGCAAACCCGGGGAGGGCCGAGCAGACGAAAGAACAGCGCAGGGTCCTGTGTTGTTCCTCCACGAAGACGGGGAGCGACATAATGGTGCCGTGACTCAGATAGGAAACTTAGGAGGGAAGAAACGGGAAGAAATGGGAAAATATCAAAGAGAGAGACTAGCAAACAGCCTAGGGAAAAGCCGGACGAAAAAGGTGCCGGAAGAAGCTATTGAAAGCCTAGGCATAGACTCGGATACGGACTACGGGGGGAAGCTGGGAGAAATCTCTAAGGTCGAAAGCGAAAGTGAAAGCTAGAACAAACAGACTCGGATGCGGACTGTGGGGAGAGGCCAGGAGAAATGAGGGAGGAGTATTGTTGGAGGAAAGCTTGGGGAAACATACCGGGTAGAGAAAAATGTTAGGGAAATTGAAGCTGTGGGGGCAGGCCGAGGCGGAGACGAAAGCCACTTTGGGATTCTCAAGTTAGCCCGGGAATGGGGGGCGAAGAGTTGAAACCAGAAGCGGAAACGTAAGCCAGGTTGGGATCCGTCTGATTAGCCCGGGGAGCAAAGGACGGGAAGCCAGATCGTGGGGCGGAAACGTGAGCTGGGTTGAATTCGCCAGGTTAGCCCGGGGAACTTAGATTGAATACTAGTGGCGGAGACGTGAGCTGGGGCTGTGTGACTCGTGGAGGCTGCCGCGCGCAGAGAGAGCGTGCGGGGCACAAGTAGATAGGGAACACTGGGCTAGTGCAAGACCGCGGAGTGTGCGCGCGAAGCCGAGCCGCGCAGAGCCGCGAAGCCGCGCAGATAAGAGAAGCAGGCTGAAGCGGCTCAGCCGGGAAGCCGCCGAGAAGCAGCCTCGGGGCGGGCGCCGGGAAGCCGCAGGGATAAGAGAAACAGAAGTTTAGAAGTAAAATGAGAGAAATAGGAATGTTGGCAGACAGAAGTAAAATGGGAGAAATAGGAATGCCCGGAGATAGAGAAATAGAGAAATAGAAAGGCCTCCCCACAATACTGCAATGAGAAGGCTTGGATTCGGTCTGCCTGATTAGTGAGGCGATGAGCACCTGCGGGCGGCTAGCAGCTTATGCGCCGCAGGTCACCGAAGACAGGCACGTTATCAACACCAATAAGTCACCCCACAACATGGCAATGAGAGAGCTTGGATTCGGTCTGCCTGATTAGGGCAGTAAGCACCAACAGGCGGCTCGACCAGAGTATGAGCTGCAGGTCACCGAAGATAGGCACGAATCAACACCAATAAGCCTCCCCACAATATGGCGCTGAGAAGGCTTGGATTCGGTTTGCCTGATTGCTAGGTTTTGTAAGCACCTGCAGGCAGAGCAGAGCATGCGCTGCAGGGCACCGAACACAGGCACGCATCAGCGCCTAAAAACCTCCTCACAACATGGCGAAGAGAGGACCCGGATTCGGTTTGCCTGATTGATAGGACTTGTATGAACCTGTGGCAACTCTAGCAAGCAGAGCAGAGTGTGTGCCGCGGGACACCGAAGACAGGCGCGTATCAACGCCAAAAAATAAAAAGAAAGGGGGATCTGTGGGGAGCAACCCGGACTAGACTAAGTTACTGGAATTAAGACTTATTCTATGCATCTGCTCCCCCACAATATGGCACTGGGAGAGAAGAAAACAGCTTCTACACAGCTGCCTCCAGTTCAGCCAATAAACTGTAGGACTTGCTCCTGATTGGAGGAGAGCAGCGTACTCGTTGGCGGAGGAGGACTATAAAGGAGGAGAGAGATGGCATGCACCAGGAACATCTAAGGGGAACATCTAAGGGGAACACCTGTGCAGCCCCCGAGAGAGCCGGCCGGCCGGCGGTGTGCCGCTCCCCTGTGGAAGTGGGGAATGTGGCAGGGGGAACCGCCCTTCCACGGAGGTGGAAGGGTCAGTAGCCAACCCAGGAAGAACCAGCAGCAAACCCGGGGAGGGCCGAGCAGACGAAAGAACAGCGCAGGGTCCTGTGTCGTTCCTCCACGAAGAGGGGGAGCGACAATATTCACATGGGAAGCTAAATGATCTCTTTCATGAGACAGTTTTGAGTGAGAAAAATATAGTTAGCAAAATAATGATGGCCTAATGTTTGGCTGGCTTTGCTGGAATAAAAAGGTGCATGGCATGGAGTCTCTATGATTGACAACCCCCTCCCCAAGATTGTTTGCTTTAATTGCTATAGATTTTGGCCTTTGTCATAAGTGAGGAGAGAAGAGATATGATTTGTAGAAGATGTGGAGAGGATCAGGGAGGGAAACAGTCTGGTAAGGAACCTATATCCTGCCCGACTTTTCTTACTAGGTCGAACCTTTGGTTTTTTTTGTTTGTTTGTTTTGTTTTGTTTTGTTTTGTTTTGTTTTTGACAGGCAGAGTGGACAGTGAGAGAGAGAGAGAGAAAGAGAAAGGTCTTCCTTTGCCGTTGGTTCACCCTCCAATGGCCGCCGCGGCCGGCGAGCTGCGGCCGGCACACCGCGCTGATCCGATGGCAGGAGCCAGGTACTTCTCCTGGTCTCCCATGGGGTGCAGGGCCCAAGCACTTGGGCCATCCTCCACTGCACTCCCTGGCCACAGCAGAGAGCTGGCCTGGAAGAGGGGCAACCGGGACAGAATCCGGCACCCCGACCGGGACTAGAACCTGGTGTGCCAGCGCCACAAGGCAGAGGATTAGCCTAGTGAGCCGCGGCACTGGCCGAACCTTTGGGTTTCATAAATGAGAACTGGAAAGGATGGAGGTATTTCTTTATAAATGAGAATATTATAGTTTGGGAAAAGGGAATAGGGAACAAAAGCCACAGAACAATTCGGGAAAAGAATTGTTGGATTTGGTGCATATACAGAGGTGACTCTTAGACCAGATGCCAACGTGTGGCATGGGCTCAGCACAAGGAGCTCTCCCCACCCGTGTTGGGGAGGCTGTTTGCAGTCCTTCAATATCTCTTCATCCCCACTTGGTTATTAATATAATTGCTGCTAGGCATTCAGCTGACCAGACTATATTTCCCAGATTCTCCTGCAGCAAAGTATGGCCTCGTAACCAGATGGAATTGCTTTCTAGAAGAAACTAGAACAGCCAAATCGAAATGAAAGATTCAAAGCAGGCCTTGAGCATGGCAGAACCACAAGATAAAAGTAGCCTGGCACCCTGTCCCAGCACACAGCTGAAGGCAATCTGGCCCAGCAATTTTTATGAGACAACAATGAAGTCCTTGTCCTCATTCTGGAAAGACAAGTTACAGCAGCCAAGTTTATACGCTAACGACTTTTGCATAATCCACTCCATTTTGGTAGTGGTACGGCAATCCCTGCGGTCAGCGTGAATGGTGCTGCCCACATGATGAAGAGCAACAGCAGTCACATGATTGCTTTCATGGCTTCATGGAAAGGATGTGAATCAAGAGTCACAGTACAAAAGAAAGAAGTCTAAACACAGCCGATTGTCGGGTAGGAACAAGCACTCTAGTTTGCTATTGCTGTGTAACAAACAATCCTCTAAAAACTGGCGGCTACACAATGACAAAGTTTTTTGTTCCTAAGTATGGGAATTGAGCAGTGCTTGGGTTAAGGGCAAGCGTCATCTGAAGACTCACTCTCTCACATATCTGATGTTTTTTTTGGCTGGCTGTTGGCTGGGACTACAACACCCTTGGATACCTACCTACACATAGTTTCTTTAAGTAGCTGCTTGGCTTCCTGACAGCATGGTGGGGGCACTAAAAGGGCTGTTGTTGAAGAGAGAGAGAGAGAGAGAGAGAGAGAGAGAGAGAAATATAAGTGACCCAGGATGAAGTTGTATTTATTTTTAAGATCTAGCCTGAGAAGTCACTCAGTACCACTTCTGCTGCATTCTACTAATTAGAAGAAGCACTTGGCTAAGCTTGGCCATATTCAAGAAAAGGTGAAATTAAGTCTCTCTCTCTCTTTCTCTCTCTCTCTCCATATATATATATATATATATATATATACATACATACATACTCACACACACACATATATATATGTTTGAGAGGTAGGGATGGGATACACACACACACACACACACACACACTCCCATATTCTGGTTTACTTCTCCAAATGCCTGCAATGGTCAGGGCTGCGTCAGGCTAAGCCGCACATGAGTCAGGAACTCAATCCAGACCCCCATGAGAGTGGTGCTCGAGTCATCACACACTGCCTCCCAGGTCCTGTATTAGCAGGAAGCTGGAACTGGGAGCAGAGTGAGGAGTTGAACTCAGGCACTCTGATAAGGAATGCAGGCTTCCCCACTGGCAGCCACATGCCCACCCCAGTTTACTTTTTGGTGGAAGAGGTGGGAACTAATTTTTGGACGTATTTTTGAGGATGCCATGATGGGGATTATTTCTTTGAGATGATAAGAATGAGGAAGAGGATTGAACATTATTTGGTCATATGGTCACATATGCATAGTTGCATGAAAACTTGTAAAAAGCATTGCTCTTCTGGGCACCTATGTATCCTGTTGCACATTCTATAACTGTATAAAAAAAGGCAGTATGGGGGGTGGGCGCTGTGGCGTAAGGGGTAAGGCTGCTGCCTGAAGTGCTGGCATCCTATACGGGTGCCAGTTTGGGTCCCAGCTGCTCCACCTATGATCCAGCTCTCAGCTATGGCCTGGGAAAGCAGTAGAAGATGGCCCAAGTCCTTGGGCCCCTGTACCTGCGTGGGAGACCTGGAAGAGGCTCTTGGCTCCTGGCTTCGGATTGGCCCAGCTCCAGCCATCGCGGCCATTTGGGGAGTAAACCAGAGCATGGAATACCCCCCCACCCCGCCTCTCTAATAAATAAATAAATCTTTTTTTTTTCTTTTTAAAAAGGCAGTATGGGTTACAGCTAGAGTCTCTATAACAGACACTTAATATCATTAATTTCTTCTCACCTAAAACTGAGCACTAATAGGCAGGGAGTAATGTATCCCAGTGTTCACACCCACAAAGCCCAGCATGGTGCCAGGTGGTAAGCCTTCAAGGAATGTGGAATGCAGTTCTACTCACATTAAAGACAGTTATCACAAAGCAAGAATCAGGTCTTCGATCTCCATGCTCCATCTCCGACACGCCTTTTCAACCCTTTTGCATCTATTACCTCTTATGAAAATCTTAAATCTCAACCACCATCTCACCATCAATTGTTCTACCTGGGAGGTGTTTCCCAAAGGAGGACACAGAGGGTAGAGTTCTGTGCATGTCCGCAGTCTGTTTACTTAGGGGAGGACACTGTTTATGTCAGTTTGTGGCCCATGCCTTATAAGCAGTGGTTAAGACCAAAGGGATTAGGGGCCTGCGCTGCCTGCGCCTTAGCCAATAAAGCGGCTGCCTGCAGCGCCGGCATCCCATACTTGACTTGGGTCAAGTCCCAAGTCCCGGCTGCTCCACTTCCGATCCAGCTCTCTGCTATGGCCTGGGAAAGCAGCAGAAGATGGTCCAAGTCCTTGGGCCCCTGTACCCGCATGGGAGACCCGGGGGGAAGCTCCTGGCTCCTGGTTTCCAATCAGGTTAGCTCTGGCCGTGGCAGCCATTTGGGGGAGTGAACCAGCGGCTGGAGGATCTCTCTCTCTCTCTGCCTAATAAATAAATACATCACAAACTTAAAAAAAGACCAAAGAGTTTAACCTCAGAGCTTTAGAGACTTCTTCTTTAAGCGATACTGAGGGTTTTGCTTAAGCTCTCAGGAAAACGGAGATAGACAATACTTCATAGAGGAGCGTAAGGATGAAGTGAGATAATGCCTGTGGCAAGCGCCAAGGAATGCCTAGTACATCAAAGAGCTTGTCAAGCTTGCCAACCTTTCCTTTGCTAGTCTGCATAAAATGATAAGTTTACTTGCCTATATCTTTCATATTCCAAGTTTAAGGCTACAGTGCAACCCTGCACATTTCCACAGCATCCCAAAATGCTCCGTCCCACCCCACGCCGCCACAAAGCACTAGGTTCTTTACGACAGTTTACGACGCCGAGCCTGACCCGAACGCCTTGTCCTCGCGGGCCAATCGCGCTGCTCCCCGGGGATGACGTAAGCCGCGCTTGTGCATGCGCAGGGTGGGGAGACCTTGGAAAAGCCGTGGACGCGCTTAGCGGAGGTGAAAGCATTGGAGGAAAGGAAAGTACCGGGGGAAAATGCAGAGCTGGAGTCGTGTGTACTGCTCCTTGGCCAAGGTGAGGACCTCCGAGGTGGGGTCGTGCTGAGCCGGAGGCACGGAGAGGCCTGAGTCCGGGAGCCGGGACGCGGCCTAACTGGTGCGAGTTCGAGAGGCTGGCGGCCTGACCCGGACCTCTTGTGCACCGGCTCCCGCCCGGCCTCGGTCCGGACGTGGCGGTTCCTTCCCTGGCAGCGGGAGCTGAGCAGCCGCGGAGGGGCCCTGCCTCGGCTGGCTGGTGGCGGCCAGCATTTCCCATAGCTGGGCCGAGGGGCGTACCCATAGGCCTCCGCCCGAGGAGAAGGGGTTAGCAGGGACCTGGCGCGTCCTGCTCTCGCCCTTTTCGTAAAGCTGACTCCGGAGTGGCCTGGTTGTCTGCAGTGGGCAGGTAACCTTGAGAGCACTGCTTGAATGGCCCGGATCTCCTCCCCCTCCCCCTCCCCCCCGGGGCTAGCCCCCAGCCCTGTACCATGTTACTTTTTTGCTACACATATCTCTGATATCGTTTAGTGTAGGAAATAGGCACAGTAAAGGATTACCGACAGTCACTAATAAAATAGAGCCATGACTGCTTTCAGTAACATAGGACTTGCCTGTGGCGCTGGGACAGGCGATCATCAGGCCTACCAAGTGAGAACGAATGAGCAGGTAGCATATTGAGGACGAAAGGGTGATTCCTGTCCCAGCTGGTGGGGTGGAATGGCGAAACTTATAACTGATGAACAGAGTTGGTTCCCGAACAACACAGGGATCCGGGTGCCAGGCTCTTGTGCAGTTGAAAAATCTGCGAGGTTTGACCCTCTCTCTCCCCCACCTCCAAACGTTAATAGGGTGCAAGTAAGTGAGTAACGTACAGTTTTTATGTGTTGCATGTTATGTACAGTGAAAAATAAGGGTTGCGAGAGAGAACTTGTCACTGTGATGTGCAGTTTACTGGAGAGAGGAGCTACTGAGGGAGAGACAGCATCACCTGGTGTTTTAAGGAGCTGCAACACTTGAGCTCAGTTGTCCCAGAAAGTGGGATTGTCTGTGCATATTCTGAGCGTTCATCATATAGCTTTTCCTTAATTTTTTTTTTTTATTTGAAAGGCAGAGTTAGAACGTGTGAGAGCTTCCATCTGTTGGTTCATCCCCAAAATGGTTGCAATGGCTGGGGTTGAGTCAGGAGCCGGGAAGGGAACTCCATCTGGTCTCCTACTTGGGTGGTAGGGTCCCACGTTCCTGGACCATCTTCCACTGCTTTTCCAGCCACATTAGCAGGAAGCTGGATCTGAAGCAGAGCAGCTGGGACTTGAACAGGTGCTCCGATGTGGGGTGCTGGCATTGCTGGTAGGAGCTTAGTACACTGAGCTGCCATGCTGGCCCCCTAATTGTTTGTTTGTTTGTTTATAAATATTTCTAGGCTACTCAGTTCATTAAGTTTTTCAAATAGTTGCCAGTCTCCCCCAAAAAGAGAAATTCATGTATAAGTGGTCCTGCACTGTTCAAATACATGTTGTTCAAGAGTCAGCTGTAGTTTATTTCTGGAGTTTTCCATGTAATAAGTGTACTGTTTTTGAGTTTAACTGTAGGTGGCTGAACTCTTGGATGGAGAGAGGAAACTAATGTATCCAATGAAATCCCTTTGTTTCAAAGATGAGGCATCTGTAGTCCCCAAGATAACTAACAGAGCATGCCAGAAGTCAAGCTTTAAGGGAGAGGCAGAGTGGGGCCTACAACTCAGGACTGCCGGTTGCTACACTGACCTCAGGAGCAAGAGTTGTCCTGGAGCAGAGAACTTACCACCTCCCTGTAGGTTTTGTCACTGTCTCCTGTGTGCCTGTTGTGATGGCAGCAGGAGCTGTTTGTTTTTTTGTGTGTCACTACTTTTGGGAAATGGTAGCCATCCATATTTCAAAATTGTGGCGATTTTGATAGAATTTGTAAAGCTGTAATATTACTTATTACTTACTGCATTTTCGTAAGATACCTTCTCCAGTTTTCTGTTCCTAGTTGATTGATCAGGAGTATCTTCATGAATTTTCCTATATGGACTGAACTATACGTACATGGTAGACTAGGAAGGATTGTCATCAAGTATATTATCCAGGTACTTAAATTAGAACTTTCAGAGTTTTATTTATGGAACTGACAATCAGTAATATTTTCTGAAAATTTAATAAAACTTAATATTGTTGGAATATGTTTTTATTATGTTAAATATGCAGTTATATTAAATAAGATGAGTATTCATAATGAAAGGTAAGTATGACTGAAAAGTGTAAACTGTTACTGCCAGAGAGGAGAGGCATTGCTGTGTAAGCTCTGTGTGATGGTGGAAGATACGTTAATAGGGTTGCTTGTTTGACTTAGTAGTTAACATGCTGATTGGGTGCCCGTATCCCATGTCAGAGTGTCTGGATTTGAGTCCTGGCTTCACTCCCAATTCTAGCTTCCTGTTAACGTGTACTATGGAGGCAACAAGTGATGCCTCGGGTGGTTGGTTCCCTGCATGAGAAACCTTAGAGTTCTCAGTCACAGCTGTTGCAGGCGTTTGGGTGCTCTGTTTCTCAAATAGATAATTTTTTAAAATAATCAGACATTTTAAAAAGATGTTAATAATCAATATTTGACACATTTGCTCAAAGTTGTTATTTTCATTATCCTTCAGAGTTCTGTTTTGAGTTAATATTTTACATAATAAAACATTTTCTTTTTTTTCTAGAGAGGCCATTTCAATCGAATATCTCATGGCATACAGGGAGTTTCTGTAGTGCCCCTGAGAACTTACGCAGATCAATCCAGTAAGTACGATTAGCTTACACGTCTTTGTATTTTGATGTACAAGCTGTAATCTGTCTTAGAATTAATTCGCTCATTTAGTTATTCAGTTAAATGATTATTGAGCAGCTAGTGTGTTCCTGGCGGTGAAAAAGGAAAGCTCTGTTCCCATGAAATTTAGAGTCTGGTGATAAAAGGTAAACAATATGTAAGTAGCAGATAAGTAGTTCACAAAGTAGTTGGTAAGGAACATAGGTCACTGGAAGGAAGAGACTATTTGAGGTATCAAGGAAAACCTTTCTGAGGATGCAGTGGGTGAGTGGGGCCCTGAGTGGAGTGGGCATGAGAAGGTTATTTCAGCGGTGTGGACGTCTGGGTGGGAATTAGCTTGTGAGGTCTCAGGAATAGCACAGAGTCTGGTTTGTATGGAGCAGAGATCCATAGAAAGTAAAAACCAGAAAGTGTCAGCGGGTGTCAGGTCTTGGAGTACTTTGCAAGCCAGGCCAACTACATTGTTTGGTGCCTTTCCTCCCAAGTGTGATGGGAAACTACTGAGGAGTGGTTTCAGATAATTACATTTTAGAAAGTTAATTTTGTTCAGTAGGTAAGATCCTGTTGACACTGCTTAGAAAGATGTGATGACTTTTTTTGATATCCTGAATGAAAATCTTGATGGGTTTATCCAAAAGCACATTTCAAAGACTAGCAGAACTAATCCTAAAAGAAGCTATAGAAGAGCTGGCACTGTAGTGTAGTGGATTAAGCATCCCATATGGATGCTGGTTCGAGTCCCAGCTGCTCTTCTGATCCAGTTCCCTGCTAATGTGCCTGGGGAAGCTGAGAAGGACAGCCCAGGAACTTGGGCCCCTGCATCTACTTGGGAGGCCTATAAGAGTCTCCTGGCTTTGGCCAGGCCCACTCCAGCTGTTGTGGTCATTTGGGGAGTGAACCAGCAGGTGGAAGACTTCTCTCTCTTCTCTCTGTAACTCTACCTTTGAAATAAGTAAAATCTTTTTCTTTTAAAGAATCTGTAGGATATAGAATTTTCTTTGTACTTTATATTTTTTGAATTTCTACAGAGAATATACTTTTTTGGAAAGTATTTAAAACAGGAAATTAGTGGGCCTGCATTGAGGTTTTTTGGCCACCTGATTTCAAGGCTGTTGATGATTTGGAATGGCCTGTTTTGAGGTTTACTGGATCCACCTGTGTGGATTGTCAGACAAATCATGTCCTCAGGCTTCCTTGTGCAGACTAGTGACACGGGACTCTGACCATCGGTCTTCTTGTGCTCTGTGAAATAACGTTCTTCTAGGAGGTACCTTTCTCTGAAGGGAGGAGAGAACCTCCACTTTGACTATGACCTTGTCTAAACAAGATAAGAGTCGGAGAACTCAAGGGGCTTCCATAGCCTTGGAAACTCATGACTGGAGCATAGGGAGATTACTGAGGCCATAAACAAGAGTGTCAATTTGTAAAGTCAACAACAGGAGTCACTGTGCACTTACTCCTCATGTAGGATCTCTGTCCTTAATGTGCTGTACATTGAGACTTAATGCTATAACGAGTACTCAAACAGTATATTTCACTTTGTGTTTCTATGGGGGTGCAAACTGTTGAAAGCTTTCCTTAATGTATACTAAACTGATCTTCTGTAAAAAAAAAAAAAAAAAAAGAAGAAATTATCAATTCCCAACTTGACTCTCACTGGGATTAAACATGACAATAGGTCTGATCTGATTTCATCATCATTTAAAAAATCATCTATTATTTTTCACTTTATGTTTCTGTGTGGGAGCAAACTGTTGAAATCTTTACTTAATGTATGCTAAGCTGATCTTTTGTATATAAAGAGAATCGAAAATGAATCTTGATGTGAATGGAAGGGGAGAGGGAGTGGGAGAGGGGAGGGTTGCGGGTGGGAGGGACGTTATGGGGGGGAAGCCATTGTAATCCATAAGCCGTACTTTGGAAATTTATATTCATTAAATAAAAGTTAAAAAAAAAAAAGAAATAACGTTCTTCTATGCCCATGACTGTGGTCGGACCACTGTCATTTTGGATGCTTGATTCCTAGAAGGATTCTGGTTACTAGTGAGTGGCTGGTTTATGCTAGCTTTGAACAGAGCACAAACTCCTTTAAAACATACTAATTTGGTGATGGGAGGACAAGTTGGACTTGTTATACTCTTTGTCCCTTGTTAAATGAGAATAGTCTTCCCAGCTCATACACAGAGCAGTGTTAGATTTTCACTTTTTTTTTTTCTTCTAATGGTTTGTTTATTTTATTTGAAAAGCAGAGTTAGAGAGAGAGAGGTCTTCCATTCGCTGGCTCACTGCCCAAATGGCCACAACGGCCAGAGCTGGGCCAATCTGAAACCAGGAGCTAGGAGCTTCTTCTGGGACTCCCATGTGGGTGCAGGGGCCCAAGCATTTGAGCCATCCTGTGTTGTTTTCCCAGGCGCATTAGCAGGGAGCTGGATTGGAAGTGGAACAGCCGAGACTCGAGCTAGTGCCCATATGGGATGCCGGTGCCACAGGTTACCTACTGTGCCACAGTGCTGGCCCCAGATTCTCACTTTTCAGAGCATCCTTTCACAGCTGACTCTAGCTTTGATGTCTTTCACCAGTGCTTTATTCGTGTCTTCTGTTTGACATGCAGTCCCCAAGCAGGAAGTTAGATTTTCATGTTATGAGAATGTGTGTCAAGACCCTAAGGAGGTACCAGAGACAGATGAGAAGAAACAGTAACTGATTCTGCCCTTAGCAGATTCCTCTCCCAATTTGAGTACTGCAGCCTGCACTCTCATTCTTCATAACAACCTACACATTGCAACCCCAGATAAAATCTGACTCAGATCTTACTCTCTTGCTTGTCATTGGTTTCCCAATCTCTTACTGACTTATGTGCCAAGAGTTGTACTGGTCCACCTAGGTGCATTTTGCACCATCTCCTTCAAAATGAATACTGATAGCATACATTTCATATCGCATACACTCTAAGTTCTTAGGATATATACAAATGTTACAGTTCTGGTTCTTAGAGTCTAATTAGAATTATGATGAAGTCCAGTCTAACTAGAACAATTTTTTTTTTAAAAGAGTTATTTGAAAGGCAGAATGACAGAGAAGGATTGAGAGAAAAGGACTGACCAGCACTCTTATTTTTTTGTTATAGAAAACTTTTATTTAATAAATATACATTTTGAAAGTACAACTTTTGGATTGTAGAGGTTCTTCCCCCCATAACCGTCCTCCCACCCATAAAACATCCCATCTCCTACTCCCTCTCATCCTGTTCTTCATTAAGATTCATTTTAATTATCTTTATATACAGATCAACTCTGTACTAAGTAAAGATTTCAACATTTTGCACTCACACAGACACACAAAGTATGAAGTGCTATTTGAAGACTTATTTTACTGTTTGTTTTTTTGACAGAGTGGACAGTGAGAGAGAGAGAGACAGAAAGGTCTTTTGCCGTTGGTTCACCCTCCAATGGCCGCCGCGGCCAGCGCGCTGTGCTGATCTGAAGCCGGGAGCCAGGTGCTTTTCCTGGTCTCCCATGCGGGTGCAGGGCCCAAGCACTTGGGCCATCCTCCACTGCACTCCCGGGCCATAGCAGAGAGCTGGCCTAGAAGAGGGGCAACCAGGACAGAATCCGGCGCCCCGTCTGGGACTAGAACCCGGTGTGCGGGCACCACAAGGCGGAGGATTAGCCTATTGAGCCACGGCGCCGGCCTTGTTTTACTGTTAATTCTCATAGTACAACACAGTAAGGACAGAGATCCTACGTGGGGAGCAAGTGCACAGTGACTCCCGTTGTTGATTTAACAATTGACACTCTTATTTATGATGTCAGTAATCACCTGAGGCTCTTGTTATTAGCTGCCAAGACTGTGGAAGCCTCTTGAGTTCACAAACTCCAATGTTATTTAGACAAGGCCATAATCAAAGTGGAAATTCTCTCCTCCCTTCAGAGAAAGGTACCTCCTTTGATGGCCCTTTCTTTCCACCAGGATCTCACAGAGATCTTTCATTTAGGTCATTTTTTTTTGCCATAGTGTCTTGTCTTTCCATGCCTGAGAAACTCTCATGGGATTTTTAGCCAGATCTGAGTGCCTTAAGGGCTGATTCTGATGCCAGAGTGCTGTTTAGGGCATTTGCCATTCTATGAGTCTGCTGTGTATCCTGCTTCCCATGTTGGGTCATTCTTTCCTTTTTCATTCTATCAATTATTATTAGCAGACACTGGTCTTATTTTTGTGGTCCCTTTGATACTTAATTCTATCTTTATGATCAGTTATGAACTTAAACTGATCACTTTATTGGTACCTGCCAACTTAATGGGATTTGGAGTCCCATGGCAAGTTTTTAGCTTTACCCTTAGGGGTAAGTTTGAAGGCACATGTGCTGAACTGTACAACTCCTGCCTTTCTTATGCCCACTCTTATTTTTAGCAGGGATCAATTTTCAATTGGATTTAAACACCTAAGAATAATTCTGTGTTAAGTAAAGAGTTCAACCAATGGTATTAAGTTGAAAAGAAAATACTAAAAAGAATAAAATAGTAAGCTGTTCCTCAGCAGTCAGGACAAAGGCTGATCAAGTCATTGTTTCACTACTATAGGTTTCTTTTTAGGTGCTCAGCTAGTTGTCACAGATCAGGGAGAACATACGATATTTATCCCTTTGGGGCTGGCTTATTTCACACAGCATGGTATTTTCCAGATTTCTCCTTTTGTTGCAAATTACCAGATTTCATCTTTTTTTTTTTTTTTTTTAACTGCTGACCAGCACTCTATATGACCAGCACTCCTATGTGGGTTCCACAATGTCGGCTCCCCAAGGGAGTGATGTTTTAAAAACAAATCTAACCATATCATGTTCCTGGTTAAAATACTTCAGGGGCCACCACTGTGGCATAGTGGGCTAAGCCTCCCTCTGTGGCGCTGGCATCCAGTATGGGCACCGGTTTGCATCCCAGCTGCTCCACTTCAAATCCAGGTCCCTGGGAAAGCAGTGCAAGATGGCCCAAGTGCTTTGGCCCCTGCACCCACATGGGTGCAGAAGCTCCTGGATCCTGGTTTTGGCCTGGCCCAGCCCTGGTGATTGTGGCCATTTGGGGAGTGAACCAGCAGATAGGAAACCTTTCTCTCTGTCTTTCCCTCTCTCTTTCTGTAACTCTACCTCTCAAATAAATAAATAAAAAATCTTTAAAAAAAAAATTTCAAAGACTTTCCAACTATTCTTAGGATAGGCCTTTCACAGTTGTGAGAAGTCAGCTCTCAATCTTATGCACATTTCCATGTACTAAATGTTTTTCTGCTTCTCAAGTGTACGGCACTGCTTCCCACATCAAAATATTTACATGCTATTCCCTTTTGCCTGGAAGACCTATCACCCACTCCTGCCCTGACCATTTGCATATGTTTACATAATTTTTTTTTAGATTTATTTATTTGATAGAGTTACGCAGAGAAGAGAAGGAGAGGCAGAGAAGAGAAGGAGAGAGAGAGAGAGAGAGAGAGAGAGAGATGATCTGTTTCTGTTTTCCATCCACTGGTTCAATCCCCAACTGGCCACAACGACCAGAGCTGTGCCGATCCGAAGCCAGAAGCCAGGACTCTCCTCTGGGTCTTCCCACGCCGGTGCAGGGGCCCCAGGACTTGGACCATCTTCCACTGCTTTCCCAGGCCATAGCAGAGCTGGATAAGAAGTGGAGCAGCTGGGACTCGAACTGGTGCCCATTTGGGATGCTGGCACTGCAGGTGGCAGCTTTATCCTCTATGCCACAGTGCCAGCCCCCACATAAATTCTTAAAAAAAGAATTCTATGACCATTTTCCATCAATACTGGGACTTTACAGCTCCTTATGCATAGCTCACGAGCCGCTTCTCACAATTATAATTTTTTGTTGGATGTCTACCTTTCCTGACTGGTCTGTGAACTCCGAAAAGCTGGATCTTGTCTGTCTGTTCGCTGCTGTCTCCTAGTGGCTGGCCCAATAAATAGCATAGAGTAGATACTAAAAGTGTTGAAATAATGAGTGAATGAAAGAGTGAGTGGATGATTAAGTGCAGCCAGTCTGCTCATATCATGAGATGTGTATCAGTGAGATGGAAGGTCATAGCAACAGCAGCAGGCACAGCTTTGCAAATCCGGATGACTCTGGATTATAAGGATATTTAAATATCTCCTGAGAGTTGTGCCAGATACTATCTCTTGGTCCACTGACAGTTATGTCGGCAGCCTGAATACAACACTAATTCAGAGTGTAGGTTCTTGGGGCCAGTGCTGTGGCAAAGAATGTTAAGCCCCTGCCTGTGGTGCTGGTTTGAGTCCTGGCTGCTCCATTTCTGATCCAGCTTCTTGCTAATGTGCCTGGGAAAGCACCAGAAGATGGCTCAAATGCCTAGGCCCCTGCCATCCATGTGGGAGACCTCTTCCTCTAGGAAGCTCCTGGCTTCGGCCTGGCCATTTGGGGAGTGAACCAGTGGATGGAAGATTGATCTATCTCTTTCTCCCTCTCCTCTAGGTCTCTGCCTTTCAAATATATAAATCTTCTTACTTGAAGATTTATTTATGTATTTGAAAGGCAGAGTTACAGAGAGGCAGAGGGAGAGAAAGAAGTGTTCCATCCTTTGGTTCACTCCCCAGATGACTGTAATGGCCAGAGCTAGGCTAGGTGCCAGGAGTTCTTCCAGGTCTCCCTCACGGGTACAGGGGCCCAAGGACTTGGGCCATCTTATACTGCTTTCACAGGCCACAGCAGAGAGCTGGATTGGAAGTGGAGCAGCCAGGACTCAAACCAGCGCCCATATGTGATGCTGGCGCTGCAGACGGTGGCCTTTACCTGCTGCACCACAGCACTGGTCCCCTATAAATAAATTTTTTTAAAAGAAGTATAGGTTTTAGTTTCAGAGGAGTCTCTTAACTCTGGCATTCCTGAAGTGGGAAACCAAAGACTCGACCAAAGACTCTATAAAATGAGGCAGCTAGCAGCACGTAGGTGGTCAGCTGCCCACAAGTATGCAAGGCTTTCCTGGGACAGAGTTAAACCCTCAGTGTACCAGTTAACTCTTTTGTCGGGTAGTCATTGTGTGCAAGGCACCGTACTGGATGCTTTGTGCTGAAGCAGTAACTGAAACAGACACAGCCCCTGTATTCAGTGTACATGTGCATGAACAGAGTATCATGTGTACCATCTTAGGAGCTGAGCAAAACAGTCTCAATCTTGGCCTGATAAAATGTGCATTTTCAGGGGCAAGACAGCCTTTAAATAAATACGTCAGATGAGTATAAACGTGTCAAACATTTATTACTTGATCCATTCATTTTATATGCATGAGTGCTAATGGATTTATGATTTACTGCGTGTCAGGGAATCACCAAACCTCACAACCCTGGACTGTAGGTAGTATACCTACTTTATTCATATGTTACGTTAAAGCCCACTTCAGGAGTGGTCGAGCATATGTGAACCCCAGGGGTTTTGATTTTTTTTTTTTTAACTTCAAATCCTTTATTTACTCTTTTCTTTTACCTTATGCACTAGGCGATTATAAAGTTACGGTTAGAGAGTGAAGTATCAGAATTCAAGTTCAAAGGCTGAGGCTGAACAGTCTGGCATGAGAACAAGTATAGAGTGTGACTGTGGGAGAAAGTTACTGAAATAGACTGGACATTAAGGCTAGTGAAAACAGCCTCCCTGGGGCAGGCATTTGGCCTGGAGGTTAAGACACTAGTTAGGATGCCAGTGTCCCATGTCAGAGTACCTGGATCCAATGCCTGGCTTAATTCTGGCTTCCTGCTGGTGTGAACCCTGGGAAGCAGAAGTGATGCTTCGGTTCAGTGGTTAGGTTCCTGGATTGAGTTGCCCACCCTTTCCCCCTTCCTCGGAGGGCATTTGGGGAGTGAACTGTCAGATGAGAGCATCTGTCTTCTCTGCACTGTGCTCTCTGCCTCTCAAATAAAAGTAAAGAGCTTTCCCCATCCCCCAACAAAATACTAGCAAATGAACTCTACCAAACAGCTCTTCTGCTTATTTAGTGAATTTGGTAATTAATAATTATTGTCTTATGATATTTCTTCTTTTTTTTTTTTTTTAAGATGTATTTTATTTGAAAGGCTTTGTGATAGAGAAAGAGATCTTCCATCCATTGGTTCACTCCCCAAATGGCCACAGTGGTGAGGACTGGGCCAGGCTGAAGTCAGGAGCCTGGAACTCCCTGTTAGTCTACCATGTCGGTGGCAGGAGCCTAAGCACTTGGGCCATCTTCTGCTCCCCAGGTGCATTAGCAGGGAGCTAATTGTAAGTGGAGTATCTGGGACTCAAACCAGTGGTGCTCCAGTGTCAAAACAGTGGCTTAAGTCATTGAGCTACAGTGCTGGCCCCTGTCCATGAACACTGTATCCTGATTTGTTTTTTTTATTTGAAAGTCATAGTTACACAGAGAGAGGAGAGGCAGAGAGAGAGAGAGATCTTCCATCTGATAGTTTACTCCCCAATTGGCCGCAACGGCCAGAGCTGCGCCGATCCGAAGCCAGGAGCCAGGATCTTCTTCCAGGTCTCCTGCAAGGGTGCAGGGGCCCAGGGGCTTGGGCCATCTTCTACTGCTTTCCCAGGCCATAGCAGAGAGCTAGATCGGAAGAGGAGCAGCCAGGACTAGAACCAGCACCCACATGGGATGCCGGCGCTTCAGGCCAGGGCATTAATATGCTGAGCCACAGCCTAGGCCCCTGTATCCTGACCCACTTGACCAGTGATTCTGAGATAGGGACAGGGGAAAGTCGGAACCGAGGAAGACTTTGGCTTACCTCCTTAAAAGTGATAGTTACCTGTGTGTTTTCCCAATGGTTCATTATGACTGCTATAAGAATTTTATAGTGAACACTCATAGATTGTTCCTTTAACACCTTACTGTACTTAGATTATTTCATAACTGGCCATCCATTTACTTATCCATTGGTCCATCTTATTTTTTTGATGCCTTTTAAAATAAGTTATAGGGGGCCCGGCGCCGTGGCTCACTGGGTTAATCCTCCACCTGCAGCACCGGCATCCCATATGGGCACCGGGTTCTAGTCCCGGTTACTCCTCTTCCAGTCCAGCTCTCTGCTATGGCCCGGGAGGGCAGTGGAGGATGGCCCAAGTGCTTGGGCACCTGCACCTGCATGGGAGACCAGGAAGAAGCACCTGGCTCCTTGCTTCAGATTGGTGTAGCGGCCATTTGAGGGAATGAACCAACGGAAGGAAGACCTTTCTCTCTGTCTCTCTCTCTCACTGTCTATGGCTCTACCTGTCAAATAAAAAAAAAATCTTAAAAAAATAAGTTGCAGACATCTGTACATTTCCCTTAAATTTTGGCTGGTCTTTGAAGTTTTGTCACTGGATTGTACACTTCTGTATTCTAAGCTGGCAAATCTTTACATGAAGACTTGGCTTTTTTCCCTTCATTTTTATGTTGCCTAGCACTTGGAGTGTTACGTCTAGTATGGTGAGACGCGAACTGTTTGGACTTTTCGGCATTTGCTACAGAAAACAGATACCACCATATGGAGTGAGATGCTGATTGGGATGCCTGTGTTCCCATGTTAGAGTGCCTGGGTTCAGTACATGACACTATATGCCTGATTCCAGCTCAGCTCCCATCCCCTCCCCAGAGCCACTGAAGACGTATGGAGAGTGAAGCAAGAGACTGGATATTCTGTCTCTGTTTCTCACTCTGCCTCTCAAATAAATAAATAATAAGATCATGGGGCTGGTACTGTGATAGCTCATGTGGGCACCCTGCTGTGGCAGCATCCCATATGGGTGCAGTGTAGAATCCTGGCTGCTCCACTTCAGATCCAGCTCCCTGCTGGTGTGCCTGGGAAGGCAGCAGAGGATGGCCCAGGTGCTTGTGCTCCTGTACCCATGTGGGAGGCTCCTGGCTCCTGGCTTCAGCCTGTCCTAGGCCTGGCCCAGTCCCGGCTGTTGTGGTGGGAACCAGTGGATGGGAGAGCTCAATCTCTCACCCTTCTCTGCTTCTCTGTCTGTATTTCTGCCTTTCAAGTTAATAAATAAATCTTAAAAAAAAAAAAACACACACAAGATCACATAGTAATATGGGAAATATAAAGTTTTCTTGCTATGTCTTGTGTGTATGTGTGTATTTCTTAATTTTTATTTAGTTGTTTTGTGTATGTGTATATTTCTTAATTTTTATTTGTGAGATACACACAGAAACCTCTCATCTACTGGTTCAATCCCCACATGCCCGGGAGCCACAGCCTCAGTCCCAGTCTCCCATGTGGATGGCATGGACTGACGTACTTAAGGTATCACCTGCTGCCTCCCAGCGGTGCGTGTTGGGAAGATACAATGGGAATGGAGCCAGAACTCAAGCTCATGGCACTGGGATAAGGGATGCAGGTGTCCCAGGTGGCTTCCTAACCACCGTGCCAGACACCTGCCTCAGTCTTAGTTATTGTTTACTTCTGGTTTTGCTTACCAAAAGAGGCTGTTCTCCAGACCAAATGTATTTCTCATTTTTGTCCCGTGGATTTATTTTATGTGTTGCTGCATATTTTTAATGATTAAAAATAAAACACATACCCAAAAGGCCAAAATTGAATTTAAACTCAATAACATAGTTACCAGAGTTTTGAATTATTGTAGAAATAACATATATATTATACTTATATAATGATGAAAAAATATAGAATTTTATGTGGCAAAGTCAAATCTATAAATGTAGGTCTGGAGGAAAGATTGGCAGTGGTGTTGGTGGGGGTAGCAAAGTGGGCCCCATGGGGAACCCCCTTACCCATGGGGACCCCCTTACCCCTGCAAGGAGGAAGAGAATGGCAAGGATGGGAGCGATGACTGAGGACAGAGTAGAGCCACGCTGGCACCACGACCTATACCTGCAGAATGGCTAAGACAGGCACACCCCGTACCTGTGCGTCCTCTGTGTCAAGGGCTTCTCCAGCGCTGAGCCTCTCAGTGCCCACGTGGAGACGCACACAGAGGAGGAGCTGCTGATTGATGAGGAGGGGGCCTATGACACATGCAGCAGGGGCACGAAAGGGAGGCTGAGCACTGCATGGCCAGGCCTCGCCCCTTCAAGTGCTGGGTCAGTGAAAAGACCTGCCAGGACCCCGCCACCCTGCTGCAGCACCAAGACTCACTGGCTCACGTGGCCCTTCCACTGCAACATCTGTGGCACCATGTTCACCTGGTGTGCCACTGTGACCCACCACAGGCAGAGCCACCTGGGTCTGTGTACCAGTCCCACCGAGCATGTGCACTCAGGCACTGCAGGGGCAAGTTCACCCAACTGCACAACCTCATCAGCCATCTGCACACGCACACCTTCCCCTCCTAGAAGCCACAGACCTGTGGGCCCCCTGTGCAGACCCCACTCTCCAGAACCCACAGGAGAAGCTAGGAGGCACTGTGGGAGGGGCTGGAGACGTGCCTGGTGGTCCCTCCCCCACCCAGAGCTCTAATCAACAGTCTATACCAAGGGAAATGACGAGAAGCCACTGTCCCGGCCCTGTGTGCATGGTGCTGGTGTCGCCTACCTCCCTGCGCTGCTTAGGCTCCCAGCTCCCCTTGGGGGCCACTGCAGAGCTGGTAGGAGTGGGTCATGTGGGTCTCACTTGGGACCTGGTTCCTTTCCTGCTGGCCAGGCGCTGGTGTCCCTGGCTCTGGGAGCAGGTGCTGGGAGGAAGGAGTGGAGCCTCCTTCCGTGAGCCAGGACAGCACTGCTTGCTGGCAAAGGCAAAGTCGGGGTGACCCCACCGCCTGCCCCGCTGACTAAAGACTTGTTGCTGTTATTTGTACTGATCTGTTCCTTATTTTTCTTTTTAAATTTTTATTTTTTTAAACCAAAAGAAACAGTAGTTCATTTTCTTTTTTTTTTTTTTTTTCTTTTTTAAGATTTATTTATTTCAAAGGGTTACACAGAGAGAAGGAGAGGCAGAGAGAGAGAGAGGCCTTCCATCCGATGGTCCACTCCTCAGTTGGCCGCAACGGCTGGAGCTGCGCCTGTCTGAAGCCAGGAGCCAGGAGCTTCCTCCAGGTCTCCCACACGGGTGCAAGGGCCTAAGGACTTGGGCCATCTTCTACTGCTTTCCCAGGCCACAGCAGAGAGCTGGATCAGAAGTGGAGCAGCCGGGTCTCGAACTGGCGCCCACATGGGATGCTGGCGCTTCAGGCAGGGTGTTAACCCACTGCGCCGGCCCCAACAGTAGTTCATTTTCTTCCTGTCCCCTTTGGGGCTGAACCTGTGTCTGCAGACTGACTCTAAGGGACAGCTGCCCTGCCTGCTGTCCCCAGCCCATGCGCTCTGGGGTGCCTGGTAAGCCCACCCCTCCAGGCCCCAGAAGCCCATCTTGCCCAAAGGCTCCTTGGTGCCTGAGGCTCATCTTGGCTGCCAAAGAGAGTGTGCTTTCTCCTATAGTTTCCGAGGAATGTTCTTTGTTTAGAGGTACTTGTTTTTTATTAAGAGCAAAACCAGTGTAATGTTCCTGTGACTGTTTGAACTGGAAGGTCTGGGGTTCCGGGGGGAGGCTGGACGTGATGCCTAGGCCGTTCGTATTCTCACTTTGCATTTTCTGCGTGGATGTGCTGTGTGCATGGACAGATGTTTCACTTTCCTTCCTTCTTCATTGAACAAGGTAGAGAGACTTCTGACTTGTTTATGACCTCCTGGATTCGTGATGACAGCATTTTGGTGATTGGTAGCTGAGGCCTTGACTAGTCTGTTTTCTTCCTCTTGGTGTGCCCCGGGGCACCTGCTGCTGATGTGTGCATTTTGCTTCCTGTGGGTGTCCTGGCATCCTGAGCCCACAAGCCTCCATTTTGTCCCAGGAGCCCAACACCGAAGCCATGAAGAGGAAGTGGCTTTTGCTAGGGCCAGGATGAGATGGCAGTGAGCCTGCCCCATCGGGCCTCCTCCCTCAGGCCCCTGAGACCTTGAGCTTGAGAGGGCAGTAGTGCCTACCTTGTCAGCAAGAGATGTAGGAGGAGCTGACCAAAATGTGGATTGGGGGTGGGCTGGGGCGTGTGCTCCCTGAGCAGGTGAGGGGCTAGTCACCACACACAGGGTCCTACCCTCACCCTGGGCTTTCTCAGCCAGTCTCTGACACCTCGAAGGGCCCTGTGCCAAGGGCAGACCAAGGTCACCACTCTGGCTCGCTGCCCTCAGCCTCCAAGAGCTGCCTGGCTGGGCTAGCAGGTCTTAATCTTCATTTCATTTCATACTTTTCTTTCTCTTGTTTTTCTTTTAAGTTCAGACCAAAAAGTTGTTTCCCACCCTCACCCCTCCAGAGACCTCCTGCTGAAGACAAGCCTGAGTTGAGGGACCCAAGTGGTGAGCAGTGTGTTTTGGGAGTGAGGGAGTGAGAGCCACATGGACTGGATCCTGGGAGGAGCCAGCCTGAGGACCCGAGCAGACTCCCCCGGCTCTGCCCCACCCAGTGAGGGAGCAGGGCCTTCCAGGCCTGCTCTCCTGAGCCCGCCCCACTCCGGCAGTACTTAAGCCACAAGACACGAAGTCTGTACCATACAGGCCTGGCCACACACACGGTCTTGAGGCTGTGGCAGCCGCATCTGTGAGGTTACTCCTGACTGTAGGCGATTCCCTTGCAGAACCTCAGGGACTGGGAACAGAGCCCTCACCCAGTGACAGCCATTCAGTGTCCCCACCTTAGTTTCATATCGAGCCTTTTCTGTGTCTTCGTGAGAAAGCAGGTCTCTAGTTTCTTATTTAAGATGTCAGGGGTTTATGGGGCCAGGCAAGGTTAACACCACACTTTGCATTGATTCCTGTTGAGTGTGTGCTTGTGAGAGCGTCTGTGGGTGTTTAAGAGCCTTATAAGGAAGTCAGACTGTTGAAGGGACAGACTTAGAATTCTCTGCTTTAGTTGCTTAATTCCTTAATGTTTCGGAGAAATAAGAAACAGAAGATAGCAGATGGCACATAGGAAAGAGGGTGAACAAAGAAAAAGAAAAACCCTCATACCCACATTCACAGCATCTTTTTAAACAAAAGCTCAGTTTGTGTATAGGACCTCAGTGGGCTCAGAAAAAAGGTACTAATATCTCGTTGTTTACATGAACTTGCACAGTTTCAGACCTCAACAGCTGAAAGACCCATCCCAGGGATGCCCGCCTTCTGCCGAGGGCCCTTCTGAGTCTGCTCTGGAGCTGCTCATGGGCAGAGGCAGCCCTGGGGGCAGAGCAGGGACTGGAAACCTCCGAGGATTCACCGAGCCCTCAATCCCTTTTCTGGGGCCTCTGTCGAGTGATGGGTGTGTGTATTTCTCAGACTTGGGGTGAGTGCATTGAGTGACATTGCTGGGCTGCACCACTGCCCACTCCTGCTGGACAGAGCCACATGCAAGGGTTCCAGAAAAGGAAGAAAAAGACGATCCTTTAAGCAGATGAGAATCTCAGAGACTTCGTAGCATAGCCATATACCTCAGCTTCTGAAACGTGGATCCAGACTGACTGCCCGTTTACACATGCTGAATACTAGATTAATTGGGATTGTAATGACACTGGGATAGAAGAAGGAAGACTCACCTAACTTTTTTTAAAGATTTATTCATTTGGAAGACAAAGTTAAATCTATCTATCATCTGTCTGTCCATCCATCCATGTATCTTCCTTCCTTCGTTTCATCCATCCATTCATCCATCATTCTTTCCACTGGTTCATTCCCTATTACCTGTTTGGAAGGCAAAGTAGCTGGGGCTGGGCCAGGTCAAAGCCAGGAGCCTAGAGCTCCATCTTGGTCTCCTGTGTGAGTGGCAGGGGCTCAAGTACTTGGGCCATTTTCTGCTGCTTTCCTAGATGCATTACCAAGGAGCTGGATCAGAAGTGGAGCAATTGGTCTCGAACTAATGCTCATATGGGATGCTGGATTTGCAAGTGACAGCTTAACCCACTGTGCTAAAACACTGGCCTCAGTCACCTGACTCTTAAGAGTTATTCTTGCTTTACTTGAAGTTGGATTGAGGAGAACGAAGGTAATTAAATGTATTTGTACATTTGTTTTAAAATTATATTCCTAAGGCTACTGATCAGTTAATTTTTCATTTTTATCTTTGTAAGGTAAATATCTAGAATAGTTAATTGAATGTTCTAGTTAGCCTGCTATCTTAAACTCTGTAAAATTTATCAGTATAGGGGTGGCGCTGTGGCGCAGTGGGTTAAAGCATTGCCAGCATTGCATATGGGCGCCGGTTCTAGTCCCAGCTGCTCCTTTTCCAATCCAGCTATCTGAATGGCCTGAGAAAGCAGTAGAAGATGGCCCAAGTGCTTGGGCCCCTGCACCCGTGTGGGAGACCAGGAAGAAGCTCCTGGCTCCTAGCTTCGGATCGGTGTAGCTCCGGCCATTATGGCCATCTGGGGAGTGAACCAGCGGATGGAAGACCTCTCTCTCTCTCTCTACCCCTCTCTGTAACTCTGTCTTTCAAATAAATAAAATGAATCTTTTAAAAAAGTTTATCAGTATAGACATTACATGCCATGTACTATAGGGAAACTTTTTTTTTTTCCTCCTGATATTTCAGAAGTTAGGACCTAAAAGGGATAATTGATCTAAATTAATTGGAAGTATTAAGGCATTATATAAAATTACCTTATGTGGAGCCAGCATTGTGGCACAGCAGGTTAAGCTACCACCTGTGATATTGGCTGGAGCATTGGTTTGTGTCCCAGCTATTCATTCCACTTCTGATCCAGCTCCCTGCTAATGCACAGGCAGTGGAAGGTGGCCCAAGTACTTGGGTGCCCCCATCCACCCATGAGGGAGACCTGGATGGAGTTCTAGACTCCTGGCGGCCTTTTGGACCAGTGCGGCCTTTTGGGGAGTGAATCAGTAGGTGGAAGATACCTACCCTACTATCCCTCCCTGCCTCTATCTCTCTCTCTCTCTCTCTCTCATCCCCGCACTCCCAGCCTTTCAAATAAATAAATAAAACTTTGTTGTCATTCCTGTGTTAGAAAGATTAAGTCATTTGGCCAAGATCACATAGCTGATAAGAGTTGAGATATGAAGCTCAGTATGCCAGATTCCAAACCTCAGGCTGTTGCCTACACACTTGTCTTCTGGTTTCAGTAATTCTTGTCATTTCTCATTAAATGATAGATTTTAGCAAGGTTGGGGGACAAGAAGTTAATGTTACAGAACTCAGTTGTGTTTCCATATGCCATAATGAATAGAAAACAAAAATGGAATTTAAAATGTGCCATTTTCACTGACATTGAAGAACAAGTCCTAGGAATAAAATAGACTGTATAGAAGATGCTTATTTTCACTTTCTTGGAGGCTTGGATGAGTTTTTTTTGGTGGTTTTACCAAGAATTATTTTTGGTAAATATTAAAAAATTAATTAAAATTAAAAAACCTATGCTATATCAATTTGCTTTATTGTAGTTGATGCTGATGTGACTGTGATAGGTTCTGGTCCTGGAGGATATGTCGCTGCTATTAAAGCTGCCCAGTTAGGCTTTAAGGTAAGATTTAAACTCAAAGTAGCTGTGGGTTCGCTTGTTTTCACAAAATATTCTGCGAGTATAGACATGATAAATGATTTCTTAATCCTGTGAATTGTTAGTAAGCTTGAAACTGATGAAGACAGGATTCATTGGGTTGTAATCTCATGAAATGGAAAATGAAGTGCAATATTTTTACCCTGTTCCCAAGATTTAACCATTTGGGCCTCTATTCACACTTTGAAAGACACAGTGATAGAGTTAAAATCATGTATTTTGTGGTGTTGAACAAAAATATGTGTTAAAATAATTGATTCTTGGGCTACCCTAGTTTAGCACTAATCTAATGAAAAATTTTGAAAGATTGTATTCTGATTTCTGGAAAGCAGCTTGAGGAGCTTATTAATTTAAGGCAGATATATTTGGAATTTCAGTGAACAGAGACATTGCAGGTTATGTTCAGTTAAATAATAATTTCTTTGGTTGTAGACAGTCTGCGTTGAGAAAAATGAGACACTTGGAGGGACATGCTTGAATGTGGGCTGTATTCCCTCTAAGGTGAGTATATGCTTTGCACAGCGCAGGGGTGTTTTTCTTCAGCCATGACCTAGAAGGCTGTACTGAGGTAGATGATTAAGCTAATACAGTTACTAAAATTTAATCCAAGGACGATGAAAAAATCAATCCTATGTATTTTCCTTGGTAAAACTTCCAGTATTGTCCCCAGTCTGCCATACATTCCTGAAGCAGATTCTTTGTCTCAGAAGACTTAGCCTTTAGATTCAGATTCTGTTCTTCCATGTTGTTCTTCAGCTTTCCTTTACCAGGGAAACAGATAATAGATCCTTTTAGGTCTCTGCAGGCCTCTTTGTACGTAGACGGGACTGCCTTTTTCACCTGTCACCTTGAAGAGTGTGCTTATTGTGCCTTTGCTTTTTTTTTTTTTTTTTTTAATAAAGATATATTTGTTTGAAAGGCAGAGTTATAGAGAATGATCTTCTCTGCTGGTTTACTCCCCAGATGGCCACACAGCTGGCACTGGGCTGGGCCAAAGCCAGGAGCCTGTAACTCTGTATCTCCCACATGGGTGCAGGGGTGCAAGGACTTGGGCCATCTTCTTCTGCTTTCCCGCGCACATTAGCAGGGAGCTGGATTGGAAGTAGAGCAGCCAGGACTTGAACCAGTGCACTCATATGGGATGCTAGCATTGCAGGCAGCAACTTTACCTGTTGTGCCACAACACCAGCACCAATACCTTTGCTTTTGAAGAAAGTAAAGTTTTTTTATTCATTCTTGTTTGTTGAATGTTTTTTATGTTGTTATTGTTTGTTTTAGATTAATTACTTAAGGAATTGAATTGGTATAGTCCTAAGTATTGTTCCACATAGAGAATGTCATTTCCTGAGTGCTTTATGCTTGTATATGGTCTGCTTATGAATATTTGATAAATCTATGTTTTTACTTCCTTTAGGCTTTATTGAATAACTCTCATTATTACCATATGGCCCATGGAAAAGATTTTGCATCTAGGGGAATTGAAAGTAAGTGCACTTTTCGTATTTAGTGATGTTATCAGACATGTTTAACTGGACTCTTCTGGATGAAGATGTGTGTGTGTAGTGTATGTATATGTAATGTGAGCCTGTTTACGAAGTTGATGGAAAATGGAATTAAAAGGTAGATTTATTCTGGTGCAGACATTTTCTAAATCCATGCAAATGAGGGGTCTTTAAATAATTTACAGAAATATGTATTATGAAAGAATTGCATAGATTTCAAAAATTTCAGGATGAGCTTGTCTTTTAATTTTGTTTTTCATAAAGATTTTAAAGTACCTTCATAAATGATTAGTTAGGGAAGACTAGGATAAAGACTCATGAAAATATAGAGTTACTTAAGAATTTGTAAGTCCAGAGTTATATCCTATCTTCTATTCCTCTGCTAACTTTTGGTTGTAGGAAGGCTGGATCCTGAGTGCCATGGGCAGACAGACATAAAGGAAGGTAGTGGAAAGAGCAGAGGAGAGAGGGGAGGGTGAGGCACAGCGGGAAAAGAGGGCCATTACTGTTGTTGGAATTTGGTATGTCTTGTTTCTGCCAGACTTTTTTGGGCTGTTTTTCATCCTTTGACTCCTATTACTGTTGTTGACAGGAGGGCAGTCTCTTCTAGGAAGGACCTGAGTGTTCCCTGGGATGTTACTTTTCCTTCATTGTTTCTTTCTTTCTTTTTTTTTTCAAAGATTTTATTTATTTATTTGAGAGGTAGAGTTACAGACAGTGAGAGGGAGAGACAGAGTTGGTTCACTCCCCAAATGGCCGCAAAGGCCAAGGCTGCGCCGATCCGAAGCCAGGAGCCAGGTGCTTCTTCCCGGTCTCCCACGTGGGTGTAGGGGCCCAAGGACTTGGGCTATCTTCTACTGCTTTCCCAGGCCACAGCAGAGAGCTGGATTGGAAGAGAAGCAGCCGAGGCTAGAACCGGCGCCCGTATGGGATGCTGGCACCACAGGCGGAGGATTAACCTACTGTATGAGGGCGCTGGCCCCTCCTTCATTGGTTTATTTGCAGTGGTAATTTTCTGAAAGGAGCTGTGTGTTGGCAGTGCAGTGGGTATAGAGGTAATGCATGCTAAAGCAAATACCAAACTGGATGAAAAGTAGAATAATATAAGGGAAGAAGAGATGATACGGTTGTGGGAGAGATAGTCAGGAGGCCTGGATTGCCGGGAAGGCTTTATGTTCCAGCCCTGGGACCTTGGTAAATCTGAAATCCTTAAGGGTCTGTATTTCCTTGGCTCTGAGGTGTGCCGGGGTTGTGGGAGCTGATTTCTGAGAGTTGAGTTTCATCACTTGATCGGGGCCAAAAGTCTGAGAAATAATTAGAGTTGAGCTTCTTTATCTTATGCTTCCAAGTTCTCTTCTGAGTTAAGTGAACGATTAAAATCTAAATGATAAACCTCATTCTTTAAGTGTCTGTATTTGACATGTTCAAATGTGTATCTTTAATTTCATGAAATTATTATTTCCTTTTTAAAATTCTAAATGGTGTTTTACTTTTCGATTTCTTCTTAAATGTCCTCCAGACTTAGAACAGTCCTAAGATGTTCAAAGTGGGATGTAATATTTTATTTTGGACTGTGCTTTTACCCAGGGTCTACATTTTACAGTGTATAAAGATTCCATTATTAAGATATGATGTTGATGAGATTTTATCAGCTATGATTATCATACCAGCTATTAAGTTAAAATGTTAATGCCTTTTATAAAGCCTTGTAAACAGTAGGCTGAAGCTTTGTAGACTTGGTTTAGTAAAAAAAAAAATACCGCAATTCAAGAATTTAGATAATGATTACACATTTACTTAACAACTTACAGTGTCTGAAGTTCGCTTGAATTTAGAGAAGATGATGGAGCAGAAGAGTACTGCAGTAAAAGCTTTAACAGGTGGAATTGCCCATTTATTCAAACAGAATAAGGTTGGTGTTGAATATTCAGATTTCTGTCTAATTTGTACGTATTTGAAACATTCTCATTTGTTTACTGCTGATAGAGTGTTCTAGTTTGCACTTGACTACTGGGGTTGGCGGTGTGGCTTAGCAAGTAAAGCTGCCAGCTTCCCATACAGGTGCTCACTGGCTGCTTCACTGTCGATCCATCTCCCTGTTAATGGCCTGGGAAAAGCAATAGTAGATGGCTCAAGTGTTTGGGCCCCTGCCAACCATGTGGGAGACCGCAAGAAACTCCAGGCTTCTGCTGCCCACTTTGGGAGTGAATGAATAGATGGAAGACCTCTCTGTCTCTCTCTGTCTCTCTCTGTCTCTCTCTCTCTCTCTCTCTCTCTCTGTAAGTTTATCAAATAAATATATAACTCTTAAAAAAAAAAAAAAAAAAACAGAAAAAAAACTGATGTGATGCTTAACCTGACACAGTAACAGGTCTTAATATAAAGAGAACAGATTTCAGGTATTTCATAGGTACAATTTTAAGATAACTGTACTTCCCTTCCTCCTTTTCTGCCTCCCTGAATCCCCCTCATTCTTTGCTTCCTTTTTTTTTCTTTAATTTTTGCAAAAACATGTTTTTGATCCACTCTATAATCACAGACTTAATGCACCACTAACCGTAATATTCAGCACATAGATTAAAAAGACCACAGGAGTATAAACAAGGGTGAAAAATGACAATCAGATCACAAGATTTCTGTTTCATGCCTATAAATTTTTTTGTATGCTCTTAACCTCCACATATCAGAGACTATAAATCATATTTGTCTCTTGGGGAATGACTAATTTCACTAAGCATAATGGTTTCCAGTTGCATCCATTTTGCTGTGAAAGACAGGATTTCATTGTTTTTATGGCTGAGCAGTATTCCATAGTGTATATATTTTTTCTTCATATACTCATCAGTGTTGATGTACATCTGGGCTGATTGTATATCTCAGCTTTTGTGAATTGAGTTGCAGTTAACATGGGATACAAATAGCTCATATGGTGATTAATGTCATTTGGGCAAATTCTCAGGAGTGGGATTGCTGGGTCATATGGTAGATCTGTTTTTAGAGTTCTGAGTCATCTCCATTGCTGTCTTTCATAATGGTTGTTCAAGTTTATATTCCCACCAACAGTGTATTAGGGTACCTTTTCCTCTACATTCTTACCAGCATTTATTATTTTTTGATTTTTGAGTGATAGCCATTCTAACAGGGGTGAGGTGAAACCTCATTGTGGTTTTTATTTGCATTTCCCTGATGGCTAGTGATCCTGAGCATTTTGTCATGTGTCTGTTGGGCATTTGGATTTCATTCTTTGAAAAATGCCTGTTTGTGTCCTTTGTCCATTTCTTAACTGGATTGTTTGTTTTGTTGTTCAGGAGTTTCTGGAGCTCCCTATGTATTCTGGATATTCATTCTTTATCAGGTGTATAGTTTGTAAATATTTTCTCACATTCTGTCAGTTGCCTCTTCACTTTGTTGATTCCTCTGCTGTGCAGAAGCTTCTTTGCTTGATGTGATATCATTTGTCTGTTTTTGTTTGTATTGTCTGTGCTTCTGGGTCTCTTCCGAGAAGTCTTTCCCTATGCCAATGTCTTGCACAGTTTCCCCAAGGTTTTCCTCTAGTGATTTAACAGTATCTAGTCATAAATTTAGATCCTTGATTCACTGTGTGTTGAGTTTTGTATAAGATGTAAGGAATAGGGGTCTTGTTTCATACTTCAACACTCATAGATCAGATTTTCCCATCATCATTTGTTGAAGAGACTGTCCTTACTCCAGGTACTGATTTTAGCTCATTTGTCAAAGATTAGTTGATTGTAGCTGTGTGGGTTTCTATTCTGTTCCAGTGTCTATTGTGCCAGTACCAGAGTGTTTTGATTGTAACTGCCCTGTAATATATCTTGAAATCTTGTATTGTGATACTTCCGACTTTGTGTTTGTTGTTTAAGATTGCTTTACCTGTTCAGGGTCTCTAGCATTCTTTTCTGTAGATTTGCGAAGAATGTCATTGGTAATTTGATTGGGATTGCATTGAATTTATAAATTGCTTTGGGTAGTGTGGACATTTTGATGCTATTCTTCCAATCCAGAAACAAGGAAGATTTTTCCATTTGTATATGTTGTCTTCTGTTTCTTTAATGTTTTGTCATTTTCATTATAGAGATCTTTCACATGCTTGGTTAAATTTATTCCAAGGTATTTGAATTCTTTGAATGCTGTTGTGAATGGTACTGATCTTACAAGTTCTTTCTCAGCCATGGCATTGTTTATGTACACAAAAGCTATTGATTTTTGTGTGTTGATTTTATATCCTGCAACTTTACCAAGCTCTCTTAAGAGTTCCGGTAGTCAATCAGTGGAGTCTTGGTTCCCCTCTGTATAGGATCATGTTAGTTGCAAACAGGAATAATTTGACTTCCTCCTTACCGTTTGATTACTTTTTCTTTTCTAATGGCTCTAGCTAAACTATATTGAATAGTAATGGTGAAAGTAGACATCCTTGTCAGATTCTAGGTCCCAGTGGAAATGCTTATAACTTTTCTCCATTCAATATGAAGCAGACTTTGGGTTTGTCATATTTTGCCAAAGGCAGCATTTTGTATTAGATAAATTATTTACAGAGGGCTTTTAATCTTACTAATCATATTTATCAAAAATTTATTTTAACCTTTGTGAATTTTATTCTTTTATGAAGGTTGTTCATGTCAATGGATATGGAAAGATTACTGGCAAAAATCAGGTCACTGCTACAAAAGCTGATGGCAGCACGCAGGTCATCGACACAAAGAATATTCTTGTAGCTACGGGATCAGAAGTTACTCCTTTTCCTGGAATCACGGTACTTACACTTTACCAGTAATAGCCGTTACAATGTTCTTCTGGATGTGTGTTTTATAAATTTAGCTTATGCTGTTTGTGAATTTTAAATGATAGATCTCTGGGGCCAGCTCTGTTGCTGGAGTCTCAAGTCTGAGGCTGGCCCCTGACCAGCAGGGGCCAGTACAGACACTCCCCAACAAGGCAAACGGGAAGGGTAAGGTCGACGGCTGGTGATGAACACACCACACCACCTGTGAGTTCTGTCGAAGCAGGAACCGCTTTATTGAGGAAGTGTACAGGCTTATAAAGCTTACGAAGGACATGCGCAGTAGGGGAGCCAATCAGAGAAAAGGTCACACAGGCACGGGTGGACCCTGCACAGGGGCACCTTAAGTAAAGTATAGGGATCACGCACTGTCCACATGTCCGGAACTAAAGCAGACCTATCCCTGCCAGTGGTCTGATCTTACGTAGCTTAACTGCAGCAGCCGCAGACACGCCCCTCGAACATTCACCATGCGCCATATTGTAATGGAGGTTTTAGGCAATGCCTAGCACTCTGTGGCATAGTAAGCTAAGCTTCCCTGAGACACCTGCATCCCATATGGGCACTGGGTTTGTGTCCCGGCTGCTCCTCTTCTGATCCAGCTCTCTGTTAATGGCCTGGGAAAGCAGAAGAAGATGGCCCAAAGCCTTGGGCCCCTGCACCCATGTGTAGTATCGAGAGGAAACTCCCAGCTCCTGCCTTCTGATCGGCTCAGCTCTGGCTGTTGCAGCCATCTGGGGAGTGAACAGCAGATGGAAGATCTTTCACTTTGTCTCTCCCTCTCTCTGTTTGTAACTCTGCTTCTCAAATAAATAAATAAAATCTTTTTAAAAAATAGACTTCTGAGTGAAATACTACATCTTGACAGTCACTGAGCTGAAATCAGTATGAAAAAATTAAGAGTTACAATTTTGTTTTGAAATTCCAAATGATAAAATTCAGCATTTTTAAGTGGGATTTGATGAAATTGAGCTGGCAAGTATAGAAACCTCAAAATCAACAGTGAAGCAGTTTCAGTGATTTTACAGTGACATCATAGTTTATAAATCACTAGGTTTTTTCCAAATAACTTTAATCATTTTTCTTGTGTTTTTATTATAGATTGATGAAGATACAATAGTATCATCTACAGGTGCTTTATCTTTAAAAAAAGTTCCAGAAAAGATGGTTGTTATTGGTGCAGGAGTAATAGGAGTAGAATTGGTAAGTGATCCCTTCTTGGTTTAACATTATAAACCATTGATGTTGAGTTTTGTTTAAAAATAATGAAGAATTCACATTTTTTTTTTCAGGATAACCTATGTACTAAATGTGTGTAACCATTAACCATTAGAACAATCTCCTTTTGTTTTTTTGTTTTTTTCCAATCTGCTTCCCCATACCTTCCACCCACCTGTTCCCTAAAACTAGTCTCGTTCTTTCTGAATCTCCCACAGCCCTTCAGGTATTGAAGGCAGCTCTCATTCTGAGCCAACTGTATTCCAGGTAAAGATCAGACTCCTTACTATGACATATGTGATCTGGTCATTCCTGCTTTTCCATCCTCATGTTGGTCCCTCTTAATTTATGTTTTTGCAATGTCAAACTACTTGCAGTTCTTTGCACCCCATGCTATTTGATACCTTCTGCCTGCTCTGTCCACCTGGCAACTTTCCACATATCTCCAGTGTCCTTTCCCCTCCATTTTAGGTGGCCGTCCCCAGGGCTGTTGTGTCTGGTAATCATCAGGAATTGCTCTACTTCTGAAATCATAAAACTCAGGCATTTTGTTCTCTAACCACAACTTGCTGTCCTCTTACTCAGTTGTTTCTGGTGTAGTTTTATACTCAACTTTGCTAGGTTTTCTCTCCATAGGTCCACCTATGGTTTTTTTTCTAACTCAGTCCTTTCCTTCCATGACTGCTTTCCTGGCCAGTTTTGATTGCCCAGTTGTCATTTCAGCCACTCTGTGTCAGTCTTGAGTCACTTGCCTCACAGTTTGGTCGTATCTCCATGGCAGAGCTCTTGTCCTTGTTGAACGCGTCTCTTTTTTTTTATGCTGTTCCCAGTCTGCTGACTGCATCTGGAAGATACATGCCCTGCAGACAGGTGCCTGTGCAGTTGTTGGTCACAGGCCTGCGCAGGAACCTCACCAGCGTTGCCGACAATCTGTTATTTGCGTAGCTGGCACTCTGTCCTGGCCTCTGCAGTGCTATTTCATTTCCCACTCTTGGCAGACCCGCAGGTACACCATCTTTCCCTGCCCACAGGTTACCGTGTCTCTTCAAGATGGCGTGAGAGAGGAAGCGAGGACCCCTTCAGCCTGATGCTCCATATTCGACCATGCTTTTGCCTGACCTCACAGCTGTTCTTTTGCTCTTCCCTCCTGTTACTATGGAAATGCTTTTTCTCATTGAGATTAGTCCCTTCACCCGGGCTTGGAAGTGCATCATCTTCTGCCTTCTCGTGGACTTGATTTTTCAGTGTTCAGACTTGTTTCTCCTTGTGCTTCTCTTTCACTTACAGTTGAGTGTGGCTGTGTGTGCACTCACATGTTACACACAGGTATGCAGGTACAGATGCAGACTTATGTACATATAAAAAGCCTTCTCATGACCCCGTGTCCTTATTCAGTTACTAATTCCCTGTCACCTTCTCTTTATCACCAAGCTTCTTTCAAGAGTTGTCCATGCTCTGTTTCATCAACTCTTACTCCTTGGTCCATGGCTGCTTGTGCCAATAAATTGCTCCTGATAAGGACATGAATGGATTTACTGTTCAGTCTTCACTGCTTTCTTTGGTACCTGTCATCATCATTGTTGATTTTCTTGTCTTCGAAATTTCCTAGCTTCTCTGATGGCACGTTGTGCTGATTTTACATCCGCCCTGAGGACTGACTCCATCTTCTTTGCAGGTTCTCCTTTCTCAGCCTTCCCTTTAATCATTACTCTAGGCTCCTCTCAGGTTTCCATCCTCGACCCTTTTTGTCTTTCCACATAATATTCTCTTCACCCCCATCCCAGTTACACAAGGACTGGGAGATACCTGCAGCTTCGTCCTCTCGCCTTGCTCTGGTTTTGTATCTGTGTGTGTACTGGCATCCCTGCTTGTGTGTCTCACAGGCACTCTCTCCAGTAGATGTGCATCTTAATCTGTCCATCCCACCCACCCCAGTGCCTCACAAGCAGAACCAAACCTGTTTCTCTTCTAGCACTTTCCACCTCAGTGAGCGGTGCTGCCGTCTGTAAAAGATGTAAGCAAGACCTTTGGGAGTTAGATATGATTTCTAGGGTGCCCTCAAGCCCCAAGTGCAGTCAGTCATTATGTTCCTCTGGTTTTCCTGATGCATACCCCCAGCATATATCCAGTTCACTCTCATATTCATCTGCTAGATGCTAGTTAAAGCCAGCATCGTGTCTTGCCATACCTCTTCCTGGCCGCTTTTTTCTGTTTCATAGTTTATTTTCCTTACAGTGGCTGGAGTGATTTTTTTTTTTTAAGATTTATTTATTTTATTTATTTGAAAGAGTTAGAGAGGTAGAAATAGAGAGGTCTTCCATCCACTGGTTCACTCCCCAGATGGCCGCAACGGCTGGAGCTGCGCTGATCCAAAGCCAGGAGCTTTTTCCAGTTCTCCCACACAGGTGCAGGGACCCAGGGACTTGGGCCATCTTCTGCTGTTTTCCCAGGCCACAGCAGAGAGCTGGATTGGAAGAGGAGCAGCCAGGACTCAAACTAGTGCCCATAGGGGGTGCTGGCACTGCAGGTGACGCCTTTTCCTGCTATGCCACAGTGCTGCCCACCCCCTTCCTCATTTCTTCAAGTCTTTGTGCAAATGGTACTTCCAGTGAGGCCCTCCCTGATCATACTAAGTAAAATTCCATTCATTCTTCCTTCAGCAATCCCTGTTCTACTTCCTGCTTTATTTTTCTCAAAGTACTTTAATATCTTCTTGTGAATTTTGCTTATTTATTTCTCCTGTTAGAATTTAAGGTCCCTTACTTTTGTTTTGTTCACCAGTGAATGCCTAGTAGCTAAACTGGTGCCCAGCAGGTAGTGGATGCTCAATGAATGTGAAAGAATAAATATATGAATTTACTCATATTTGTCACAGGGTTAATTTTAAGCCTTAAAGCTTTTAACAAAAACACATAAGCAAAAGAAGGCAATACTTTACAATAAATTACTTAACATGATTTGGTAAACATGTTTAGTTTTATTTTTATGATTATCGGGGTTTTTGATTATTATTATTTGCAGGGTTCAGTGTGGCAAAGACTTGGTGCAGACGTGACAGCAGTTGAATTTTTGGGTCATGTAGGTGGAGTTGGAATTGACATGGAGATATCTAAAAACTTTCAACGCATCCTTCAAAAACAAGGATTTAAATTTAAATTGAATACAAAGGTTACTGGTGCTACCAAGAAGCCAGATGGCAAAATTGATGTGTCGTAAGTATGCTACCTTTGTTTTGATATGGTGTCATCCTTTTCTGTGTATTTTTCTAGGAAAACCATTCAGGTTTCAGAATCAGAGTAAGGAGTTCAGTATAGGGTTTTTTGTAACTTTTTTTTTTAAAAGATTCATTTATTTAAATCAGAGAGAGGTCTTATATCCACGGGTTCACTACCAAGTGGCTGCAACTGGCAGGGCTGAGCCAGGCCGAAGCCAGGGAACGGGAGCTTCATCAAGGTCTCCTACATGGGAGATAGGAGCCTGGACACTTGGGCCATCTGCTGCTGTTTTCCCCGGCATGTTAACAGGGAGCTAGGTTGGAAGCAGAGCAGCCCAGGACATAAACCAGAGCCCATATGGGATGCATACATCACAGGCAGTGGGTTTATCCACTGTTCCACAGTGCCTGCCCCAACTTTTTAAACTTTTTTTGCTTAATAACAAATTGAAAAAAAAAATAACACTATTACTTGCCGAATTAGTGCATTGAAATGCATGATTCAGTTGATAGTAGAAAAATTAACCCTTTAGCCCACTATTATCGCTGTAATATACCCTTTCGTAGAGTACATCCAGAAGATTTAAAACCTCCGTTTAGTGAAACTAATACTTTTAGTAGATATATGGGGAAACCAATAATAATTTGATGGCTTATTATGTGCCTGGCACTGTAATTATTAAGTATTTATGTCATTTAACAACATACCTAAGGTTATTCATACAGCTAGAGAGTGGCAAAGTCAATACTTGAACTTGGATCTTTCTGACTTTAAGACCTATGTTGTATCCACGATTGTTAGGCTGTTTGTGAGATTTTAATGACAAGCTTTTAGAGGATGTGTATACTTTTTCTTACCTGACCCCTATGTTCATGTTTATAACTAAGCATACTGTTAGAAATGTTATCAACACAAGACAAATCTCAGATGTTGAATTTCTGAGTCAAGCATTTATGGCAGATGTGAGTTTAATCCCTTGTGCTGTCTGTTGTCTAGTATTGAAGCTGCTTCTGGTGGTAAAGCGGAAGTCATCACTTGCGACGTGCTCTTGGTTTGCATTGGGCGACGACCCTTTACTCAGAATTTGGGACTAGAAGAGCTTGGGATTGAACTAGATCCCAGAGGTAGAATCCCAGTCAATACCAGATTCCAAACTAAGATTCCAAAGTAAGTTAAATAATTATTTATATTTTCAGTAATTTTTAAATTTACTGTGAAGACTGTTCTGAAACTAAAATTGTTAGACTTTAAAGCATGTGTTGGATTTGGGGAAGAATACTAAACTTGGAAGATGTAAAATAAAAATAACTCAATGAGTATCTTCATTACTCAAAGACTAGAACTTGAAATCACATTTTTGAAGAGCCGCATGTGGTATGTTTTTTGAGATGTACTAGCCGGACACATATTGTTAGCATGGTGTACCTGGTTTCAGACATGTCCAGTTTCAGACGTTCACGTGTTTCTTCTGATCTCCGTGGCAGCATCTATGCTATTGGTGATGTGGTTGCTGGCCCGATGCTGGCTCACAAAGCAGAAGATGAGGGCATCCTCTGTGTCGAAGGAATGGCTGGTGGCGCGGTGCACATTGATTACAACTGCGTGCCGTCCGTGATATACACGCACCCTGAGGTGGCTTGGGTTGGAAAATCGGAAGAGCAGTTGAAGGAAGAGGTAAGCCTGAATAACAGGCAGTTTACTCCAAAGTGTGAATTGAGCTGATGATGTTAATGTCTGAGAAAATGCGTTTTTCTTAATTGTGTGAATGTCTTTTAATAACCATGTAGAACTTTAGAGTTGAGTTTATGCATTTTTTCCTTTATTAGCGTCATGAGGAGGTCATTCACTCTTTAGATTTATCACTGGTGGATGATGTCCCGAATTCAAAAGCTTGTGGACACTGTATTTGCTTACATTTGTACCCAAAATACAAGTATACTTCCTTAGCTAGCCTTTTGGTCTTTGCTTCTGTCTACTGTGTGAACAATTGCCTTCTTGGAATTTATTTTCTGAACAACTGGTAGCTGATTGGGAATGACTTTTTTCAGTGTTTTTATAGATTCTCATTTTTTGTTTCTCATCAGGGTATTGAGTACAAAGTTGGTAAGTTCCCGTTTGCTGCCAACAGCAGAGCTAAGACTAATGCTGACACAGACGGCATGGTGAAGATTCTCGGGCAGAAGTCAACAGACAGAGTACTGGGAGCGCATATTCTAGGACCAGTGAGTGTGGAAAGTTTTGTTTGTTGTTCTAAAGGGTGCTGTGGAAACGGTAAAGGAAACTGCTCTCGCTTTAGGATGTGGACTATTGAGGGATGACACAGCTGCAGTCTGTCAGGCACACCCAGTAAAATAGACCATAGTGTGTAGTAGATGAAGTTTTAAACAACCTGGTGTTTATAGTCTGAGGTTGCCAGTTATAAGTAAAAACTTGAACTTGGTCTCTGTGCATCATTTCCAGGAGGGTGCCAGTAGCATGGTCAGTCTTGTGCGCCATATCACCTGCTTTCTGTGCTATAGCCAGGGTTAGCCCTTTAACAAATGCCCCGGGCCACGCCTCTGCTTGAAGCCCTCCAGTCATACTTCTCAGCGTTTGACCGTTAGCACGAGGCCTGTCTGAATTGGTGCTGCCCTGCCCAGCTTTCTCGTCTGTTTGTGCTTTCTGTGACCTCTGCCTCGAATGCTCTGCTCTCAGACCTTTCCAAGCCTGGCTCTCACTGTTCACATCTCAGCTTATCTGTTACCACCTAAGGGAAGCGTTTCCTACCAGCCAATGAGCGTTGCATCTTCCCAGGAGGTGGCTGATGTAACACAACTAGTAATGAGAACAGAATATCTGCGTGCTTACTATGTTACTTCCTAAGTACATTCATTGGGTTCATTTCATTTTTACAACAGCTTTGTGAGATAGGTGCTGCTGCGATTCTTGACATGAGGAAACAGAGCGTCTGAGAGGTTGAGGTAGCAGGTTGTAAGACTTCAGTCCAGGCTGCTCAAGAGCCCAGGCTCTTCATTTGAAAACAGAGTTCTTACCACAGCACACTTTATCTTCGCAAGTTAAACACTTGCTGTTTTGACAGTTTGGTTTTTTTTTTTTAACTTACTTACTTGAAAGGCAGAGAGAGAGAGGGAGAAATATTTTTTATCCCTCGAATTCCCACAACAGCAGAGGCTGTGCCAGGCAAAAGCCAGGAACCCAGAATTCCATCTGGGTCTGCCACATGGGTTTCAGGGACCCAAGTGCTTGAACCATCATATGCGGCCTTTCCCAGGTGCCTTAGCAGTGAACTGGATTGGGAGTAGAGGATCTGGGACTCAAACTGGCACTTCAGGACGGGATGCAGGTGTTCCGAGTGGTGGCTTAACCTGCTGCACCACAACACCTGCCCTTTCAAGCTCTTTTGTGTCACCTTTTCTGTTCATCTTTTCCTGATTTTTTTCTCAACTGTTGTAATGATAAACATTTCAATGTTAGTATCTAAAGCAGCCTCTCTTAACCTTTGCTGTCTTATTAGTGGGTAATTGTTTTCGCCAAGGGAAGCAAAATGACTTCTTGTTTGTTACTTTGAAGGGTGCTGGAGAAATGGTGAATGAAGCGGCTCTGGCTTTGGAATACGGGGCATCCTGTGAAGATATAGCTAGAGTCTGTCATGCGCATCCGGTAACTACTGACAACATAAGAATTGATGGCTGTGTACATTTTCTGTGTCCCACAAAGACTTGGCTTTTAATTTTAAATGTCTTCTCTTGCAGACCTTATCAGAAGCTTTCAGAGAAGCAAACCTGGCTGCATCATTTGGCAAATCAATCAACTTTTAAATTAGAAGATTATATATTTTTTTTCTGAAATTTCTTGGGAGCTTTTATAGAGGTCACATTTCTGAACAGAATATGCTCCCAAGTGCAAGGATATCTAGGACTCAACTATGAGACTTTTGGAAGGTATTTAATAGGTTTGGGCAGAATGGGATAATCTCCTATCTATATTTTAAATAAATTTAATATTTTGTTTCAGTGCATTAATATGCAGGACAAAAACTACTTATAATAGTAGCATCCTGGAAGATTTCCATCAACCTATATTTTCATGCTGTTTGTAAGGTTCAGCTTCACTGAACTTGTGATAGTTTTTATCTCTGGTGCAGTGAAATTGAATTCAGTTTTACATGGATGGAGCTGGAATATGGCATGTGTTGAAGCAAGGTGATCAAGTTATTTTAAATTTGGTTTTCATATTGGAAACAGATTAGTCATTAGAATAAGATTCAAATATGTATAAACTGAACCGATGTAAATAAAAAGTGACTGTCTTCTCACTTGTCTTGTTTAACCCTTAAATTGTTGCAGTTTAAATGTAGAATTTTTAAGGTTCCATTGAGGTCTACAAGTCTGAAAGATAGTTATTCAGTTACAGAAATAAAGGGGTCTGTTTACAAAACATATTAAATGGAGACTTAAATGTGTTACAGTGGGGAATAAAGATAACAATAAACATGTCTTAAATATTCATTCTTGGTTATTCTGAGTGGCTCTTGAGATGGTCCTACTTGTTTTCTGACTACCTGTAACATATATTCTTAATATTTATTGCTGCTTTCTTGGGCTGAATGTATCTTTGTTCATGTTGTATGGTATTAAGGTGTTTAAAAGGACATAGTCCTTTCATCCACTTTGGAGATGCCTGCTAAAAGCTTAGCGTATACTTTTGGAGAAATACAACATTAAAGGAATCTACTTTTTCCCTATGTGGATTGCCATAGCTAGATGAATGGCCATTTCTTTTTTATAAAGAATACTGTAAAATTGCATTTATTGATAAATGTTTAAAAATGGCCATTTTGGAAGATACACTAAGAAAATACTAAATTCTGAGTAGGATTTTGCATATTACAGCTAAACTCAAGAATCATTGTAGATTCAGCGAGTAATTCTCAAGTTTTATATAGATGGCATAAACTTCTAAAGAGGAAAAAACTAATTACTTTAAAATTTTCAAGCACTAGAAATAAGCAAACTAGATACTGACTTGATGGTGATTTAAAGGTTGTAGTCATAAGGAAAGTTTGGAGAATGTAATCTGGACAATTGGTTGATCACAGCTAAAAGGAAAATGCTTAATATTCATGGTTTGATTGCATTATAAATTAGTTAAATTTTCCTTCTTTTTTTTCATATGTCCAGTGGTCTCAGATTGTATCATGCCATTATGAGTGATCATTGTAAAGACTGGTTCGGTTATGTCTCTGAAAAACACTGAGGTGTCTTTGTTTCTGTTCTTTTGTTTTTAAGATTTATTTATTTCTTTGAAGGGTAGAGTGACAGACTTTTTATCTGCCAGTTCACTCCCCAGATGACTGCAACAGTCAGGGCTGGACTGGATAAAGCCAGGAGCCATGGACTCCATTCTGTTGCCTATGTAGGTGGCAGGGACTTATGTATTTGAGCCATCATTTGCTGCTTCGCAGGCACATTAGCAGGAAGCTGGATCAGAAGTAGAATAGATGGACCTTTTTTTTTTTGTAATTTTTTTTTACAGAGTGGACAGTGAAAGAGAGAGAAAGGTCTTCCTTTTCCGTTGGTTCACCCCCCAATTCTGAGTTGTTCCTTTATGGTATGAGAGGTGGGAGTCAAGTTTCAATATCCTGCATTGGGATATCCAGTTTTCCAAGTGCCAGTTATTGAAGAGAATGGCATTTCTCCACTTAATGGTTTTGGTGCTTTTATCAAGAATCAGTTGGGAGGGCCGGTGCTATGGCATAGCAGGTGAAGCCTCTGCCTGCATTGCCAACATCCCGTATGGGTGCTGGTTCAACTCCCAGCTGCTGCTCTTCCGGTCCAGCTCCCTGCTGTGGCCTGAGAAAGCAGCAGAAAATGGCCCAAGTGCTTGGGCCCCTGGATCCACATGGGAGACCCAGAGGAAGCTCCTGGCTCCTGGCAGCCCCAGCCTTCTGGGGAGTGAACCAATCAATGGAATCTCTCTCTCCTCTCTCTCTCTCTCTCTGCAACTATGCCTTTCAAATAAAATAAATCTTAAAAAAAAAAATCAGTTAGCTGTAGATGTATGAACTCTTCTCTGGGATCTGTATTCATCAGGAGTATCAGTATATAGTTATTTTTTGTTCCATCTTTGGTTTTGTATCAAGATAATGCTAGAATGA
Organism: Oryctolagus cuniculus; assembly: GCF_051225735.1. NCBI lineage: Eukaryota > Metazoa > Chordata > Mammalia > Lagomorpha > Leporidae > Oryctolagus > Oryctolagus cuniculus. The sequence goes on along the minus strand of NC_142869.1, from coordinate 135,991,434 downwards.
ATTTCAGAGGCCTCCCTCCCTCTCGATTTTTTTGAAGTAAAGAATTGTTAGTTCTTCCTTAAGGAGGTTAGGTAGAATTCAGCAGGAAAGGACTTTGCTTTATTGAGAGACTTCATTACTGATTGTCTCATGACTTGCCAGTCTGTGTAGGTCTTCTGTGTTGTCTTAGTTCAATCTTGGCCAAGTTGCGTGTGTCCGTTTCTCCCAGGTTTTTCCATTTGTTTCTATGTACTTGTCTCAAGTGATGTTCTTTGGTGTCGGTTGTGATAGCTCCTTTTTCATGATTTTGAGTCTTTTTTCTGTTAGTCTAGCTAAAGGTTTATTAATTTTGCTTAATATCATTGATCTTTGTTATTTTTTTCCATCTCCTCAGCTTGTGCTTGGTGCATTTTTTTCCCTAAGTTCTTAATTTCTATGGTTATTTTCTCATGTAGGCACCCCATGAGTTTTGGTATATTTCCATTGTTTTATGAGATTTTTAGATTTCCCTTTTTATTTCTTCAGTCAGTGACCCATTGTTTATTCAGAAGCATATTATTTAATCTCCATATATATTTTCTAAGTTTTTTCTTTGTGGTTAGAAAACAAAAATGAGTACTTTTTTTTTTTTTTTTTTAATGCATTGCAGCTTGTCTTGTGGCCTAACACAGTCTGTCCTGGAGTGTATTTTATGTGCTAAGAATGTATTCTGCAGCTATGGGGTGGAATTTGCTGGAAGTCCACGCATAGTTTTTTCAAAGTATGCATTTTCCAAGACTTTGAAGTTATGTCAAAGCATCTGCAGAATTTAGGTGCCCTTCTCTTCTGTGTCTCCTTTCTGGGATTTTTCTCCTTTATATTCCAGCTCCCTGACTCCTGAACCAATGAAAGTTGGCCTTTATCCTCCCCTCAAGTGAGAACTTTTCAGAATTGGGAGAGCAGGGTGGGCGTTTGGTGCAGTGGTTAAGGCACTTCTGGGGACCAACTGCATCTATCGGCGTGCCTGGGTTCAGGTCCCAGCAACGCTTCCGACTCCATCTTACTGCTAACGTGCAGCCTCGGGGGCAGCAGTGTTGATGCAGGCACTTTTGTTCATGCCTCCCCTGTCGGAGACCCAGGTTGAGTTTTAAGCCTGGCCCAGTCCCAGCTGTAGGCAGGCATTTGGGGAGTGGCTCAACAGCTGGAAGATATCCCCACCATCTGCCTTTCAAATAGAAAAGGAAAAAAAATGTAAAAGAAGGGTTCAGCATTAGGTCCTCTTCTTGCTGCATTGCCCTCTGTTGCTGTTTCCTTTTTTTACCAGCAGGAGGGCTGGTCGGATAAGTGTGTTACTTTGTCATTACTCAAACATGGCCCCTGCTCCTGAGGAAGACGGTGTAATTGGGGAGCAGTATAATCTGATCTAACATGGATTTTAGCTAGAGACACAGAAGATTATTAAGTGCAACCTAAAGGATTCATACTCAATATGAGAATGCAGATATCTGGGATGGTGGTGGTGAGAATTTCCTAGGAATAAAACAAGTTTTAAATGTTCACTTACTGTTTATCTGCTGAGCTCTCAACATTTCCCTAGCTTGTAAAGGGTGGGGTTTGGTTAACTGCAGCTCATGGATAAAATGTTTTGAGTGAGATCTTTGGTTGTTAACTGAAAAGGAATGAGAAGTAGTAGAGAGGTTTCTACCACTTTAAGTAAAATACTTGAATAAAGAGTGGGTTGCTGTAGTAGACGGGGCATGATGACTGTGCTGGGTAGTAGGGTGATTATCTCAATAACACGGACAAATAATTGCCTTGTAACACAGGGAAGCTGCCTTATTATAGCTGTTTATGTAACTTTTGTCCAGGGCCAGTTTCAGATGCAGCTGTGTTGGATGTGTGGGTGGTTAAATGGTCCACGGAATAGTCTTGCTCTAAGAGATGTGTGAGGACAACACCCATTCCAGCATGAGCTATAAAGCTGACAAGGCTGGCAGCTAACAGTCCAGCAGTTTCCTTTATCCTGTGGGTCGATGGTTCCGACCTCAGCAGCAACAGAGAAAGTTTAGAGCGTTGTCCTGTACTTTGCGTAGCACTGTTCAGCTGGCAGGAGCAGTGTGTGGAAACTCAGCCCTCCCCTAGGTGGCAGTCAGGACAAGCCCTGGTCTACCCTCCTGACCTTGTAGGATTTGCTACTCGTTCTCAGTCCCAGAGTGAGGAATACTCACGGACACAACCGAGCAACCAGTGAAACAGTGAAGGTGGGTTAGGCTATATCCCTTCTCCTCCCCAGCCTGGCACGCCCAGTGCGAGGGTTTAGGAGGATGCTGGCCTATGAAATAGGTGAGGAATAGCTTGTTTACAGACATAACAAATTCAGGTCTTCATGGAGGCAGTAAACATTTATAAATCCATTTATAGTGAAAATAACATTCTTTGTTAAAAGGATTCACGATCACTGAAGCAGTAAAAGTAAGTGAATTATACTAAATATATATTTATACAAAAGCGCTGTACTTTATTTAGCTCCATACAAAGTCCGGTGGTTAAGAACATTAAATAGGTAATGAGTTTCACTTTATTAAACGCAGCTCTTTGGTCACGCAGCTGTCACATGCTTCCAGCCCTCCCTCCTGTTACAAGCAGGTGCTGTAAACAGCAACTTTCTGGCTTATATCCTTGAGGAGTGAGCGGACCTCGCCTTCCAGCCTCACTAGTTCTTGAGCTTTATCTTCTAAATATTTTTGATTGTCCTCATATTTTCTTTCTAAATCTGTGGAAGATAAAATCAAGAAGCAAGTTGGAACAGTTTATGCCATATTATGATTTTGTAAAACCTGATCTGATCTTTGCCTGTGAGGCTCTAGTTAAACGCCTGACACAAAGTGAGTTGATTTTCACCTTTTAAGTGAAACAAGCTCTACAAAACATGAGCCTAAGTGGAGAGACCCACCTTTCAGCAGTTGCAGCTTGCTGTTCGCTTGAGCCAGAAGTGTTTTTGCTTCATTCTGTAGCATTTCAGCTTTCCTTCTGGCGTCGGCTGACTCTTGACTTTTTTTGGCTATGACGTTTTCTGCTTGCTTGTACTTTTCACCAAGTTCCCCATCGAGAACCTGCAGTTTCACGTTGAGACACACAGAGGGGATAGCGATGAGATGTAAGAGCAGTAGTGTAAGGGTGGCAAGCTCGCATCACGTACACATGAGCTCAGAGGGCGTGCATTCTGGATAAAAGCCAGCAAGGCTGTTCAGGTTTCATCAGGTTATCCAATGGCAGGTAATTTAAAAACATCTCGAAACGGTGGAATTGAATGTCCAATTGACATGAATTTGAAAAACATTTCAAAGAACCTTTTAGGTTCCCTAGGACTAATCCCTTATTCTCTTGATTAGCATTTTTCTTTAGGAAAGTAGAGTAGATGAGACATCAAAGGAAGCCAATTCAGAAGAAATGGCCAACCATCCATCTGGATCTTGACTAACTGAAGGTTTGAGGAGACTTGATATCAGGAACTCAAAGAGAAAAGGCAGATTTTACAAAAGATGGAAGAAGGAGGGGTAAGATAGTAGCATATGCGAGCAGAGGCTGACGAGGGAGAAAGGTTTGATTTGGAAAGATGTTTGCACATCAAACTAACCATCGTGGACATTTCAATTCTGTAAGCAGACAACTTGGGGGATATATACTCTCAGCAAAGACAGCTGCTCCCTGTTTTGTCTTCCCCAACCGTAAGGCACATCAAAGTTCCTTTTGTGTTCCTAGAGGTTACAATTACTTCCACCAGAAATTCTGAACATCAGTAAGGTGTTAGGAGACAAACTCAGTCACCCAGCAGTATCAACACCACCTCCGTATGTTTAAAGCAGTATCTTTGGAGGTAAGCGTGCCCACAGACTTCTAGTTAGTGCTTGGCTCCTAGCTAGAAATCTGAGCAGTGTGAGATTGTGCGTAATACGGGACTTTCTGGTGAGGAGCGGGAGTGGTTAATTCAACATTAGGTCTGGAAGAGGCAAGATTTGGTTTCCTGCTAAGTTGTTCTCTGTAATGAATCCTTTTTTGTTTTTTCTGCCATTTTCCTTTTGAAGTATTCTCCAATGGCCAGGTAATTACGATACACCCTACAGATTGTTCTAAACACCAGACAGGGCATCAGTACAAGTTCAGTATACTTAAGGACTTTGACCCCCAAGTTTGGATTTGAGGACCCAGGACTTGCTCCTTGAGGAAGCAACCATGTTAGGTTCCTACCCTTTATAAACTATGCAGTTAGAAAGGTTTCTGTACCTTCTTGACGTCTTCCACACTTTGTTTCACAGAATGCACTACTTTTTCAATATACTCTGCCTCCCCCGAGTTCTGGGCAGACTTCCGTTTCAGTTCTTCCATGTTTCTCTCGAGCTCGCTGATGCGCTGGGAGGCGTTGAACAAGGTCTCCTCAGAAGCTGCCGTTTCAGACTCAATCTGCAAACAAGTCAGTCATGGGGCAGGCCATTAGTTTAAGGAACGGTAGGAAGTACAAGTTTAGAGGAAGATTTCCAAGGCTGTTATGCAATTTTGCTCCAGACCCAAAGAAGTACTAAAAGTGCAAAGTAGAATTTCAGCACAGCTTGTAGGAAGTACCCAACTGGAGTCTTTGCTATAACTTACAGGTGCATGTTGTTATTTTGGTACTTCTGGTTATCTAAGCTGAGGCTGATGTTAAAGTGTCCTTATTAACAGCCCAGGCAATATGATGTGTTAAGAAAGCACTTTAAGGAACCTGCAAACTTTGGCTAAAGAACGAGCAGCTATGAGAAGAGGGATTTCTGTGTAAGCTTAAAAGTTAATGTTGGTGAGAAATTAAACTTGCAGTTATCTTTTAAGTTTTTCCTACCATCTCTAAACTCTCGAAGTGCAGGTGTCAACTGCTTCCCGAAGACTCGACATGTTTGAGAAAGATGACCCATGGCTTGGAAAGTTAACACTGGAAGTTATAAGTGCTACCTCACCTGGACAACTGGTGAGACCCACATTTGATCTCTTGCTAGCCAAAGAAAGCAGCCTAGCCCATGAAAGAATAAGCAAATTTCTTAAAAAGTATTTTCATGTATGGGTCTGTACCATAGAATTAATTCTGAATAACACTGTTGTAAAGAAACCGATGAATCAGTATAGACGTGCTAAATTTTTTTTTTTTTTTTTTTTTTGGACAGGCAGAGTGGACAGTGAGAGAGAGAGAGAGAAAGGTCTTCCTTTTGCCGTTGGTTCACCCTCCAATGGCCGCCACGGCCGGTGCACCGTGCTGATTTGATGGCAGGAGCCAGGTTCTTATCCTGGTCTCCCATGGGGTGCAGGGCCCAAGCACTTGGGCCATCCTCCACTGCACTCCCTGGCCATAGCAGAGAGCTGGCCTGGAAGGGGGGCAACCGGGACAGAATCCAGCACCCCGACTGGGACTAGAACCCGGTGTGCCGGCGCCGCAAGGTGGAGGATTAGCCTAGTGAGCCGCAGCGCCAGCTCTAAAATTTCTAAATGTTTCAGGTCACATGATTTCAGCCTCAAAGTTGATTACCTCAGAAAATTCTTTTAGTGTTGTAGTAATTCTCAGAAAACAGTGAGTAACAAAAAGGCCTTATGGGCACAAAATTTAAAGGAACAGTTGCTGAGGAACTGTTGGGCTGCACTTCACTGAGAGCAACGTGATATGGGGATGCAGGGTCATATCAGTGTGGGCCGAGAGAAGCACATTGAAAAACCATCTCCCGGGTTTTAAGTACGTGGAGAGGTGGCCCAGCAAAGCTGACAGGGTCAAGTACAAGGGGCATCTATTTCAGAGTATAATCTGAGAACATGCAGGGTGGTTGGACAAAAAACAGTTACAGAACTGGTTTCTAGAAAACCAAAGACTGAATTATGTTTGCACTTTTTAAACGAGATTCTTTCCTTAATCTCAAGTATTTTGCCTCTAATAAAACATGAATTTTTCCATGTATTTGGAACAGGCTGTTTAGCGATCAGATCTCTCCGTCCTGCAGAACTGGGCACATTTCGACCTTTGTTGCTTTCCTTCAGTTGTCCTGTGGGAATGATCACCCAAACCTTGAGACACCAGTCCTTTGGGCTACTGTGGAACAGGACCGTTTTTCTACAACTGGACTGTGATATGAGTACTGTCCTTCATGTCACTGAACAGAGTCCACTCTGTTTCCTCAGTTTTCATCTCTTTAGGCTTTTTGTGGAGGAGAAAAACCAAAGGGGGCTTAATGCTACAGGACCTTCGGAGTCCCTGTCCCGTGAACACAAGCCTCCACTCACTCAGCATCTGCCGAGGGAGTCATTCAGGTACTTAGGTCAAAGCAGTCCTTTCATGTCCAGTTGTAAGGCTTTCTGTTCAGAGGTATCTACCAAACGCACTTGTTGTTCTGACTCAAGAATAAGGTGGGTATTTTCTCCCACCTGCTACAGTGACAGTGGCAACTTACAGAAGTCAGCAGGTTCTGGGTGCCCTGGATGTCCTCATCTGCTTGTTTAAGTGCTTTCTCGGCTGCAATCTGGGCCTTTTCCGCTTCTTCCAGGGCTTCCTTTACTGTGTCTGCGGTGACCTTAACATCCGTTGCGCTTTTGCTAGGGAAAACAATGGGAATGTATTGTATATGAATGTGAGAGTACTGGCTTTGAGAAAGAACATTCACTGAATCAGGAAATCGTGTGTTTGTCCACAGCCCCCTAACACCGTCATGTCCTCAGATACCTGGCTCTCTTAGCTTCTTCTAACAGCATCTCGGCTCTTGCAATGTCAGCCGCGCTCTGCTGTAGGATAACCTCTACTTGAGAGAGGCTCTCGACTCGTTCACGGATGTCTTCCGTCAGGTTCTGCAACTGCTCAGGGGTGCTAGGCATTTCCATTTTCAGGACTTCATTCGCAACCGCTTCGATGCTGTCCAGATCAGCACTGTCCTCTGTGGAGAGCAAAAGTGGCCTATAGACAGGTGCAGAATCAGAGGACTCACCCATTCAGCCCCTCGTCCTCGTCCACGCTGGGAACAGCCCCCGTGGGCTGGCACCAGGGACAGGCACTTTCTGTTTCTCAATGAGGAGGGGAGATGAGTACTGTTAGAATTTGTGGTGGGCTGGGGTTGTGAGACTGCATGGAGGATGAGGAACTGATCAGGCTTTGAAGAGTAACAGGACTTGACGTTTCTGGGTGGAGACACAGTTCATGCAGAACATGTTATGTGATGGTCTAGGGGAGTGAATGGGTCAGAGAGGTCAGGGTATATAGCACAAACCATGTCAATACAGATACAAAGAGCTGGTGTCCCTTATAAGCTAGATTCAGGAAATTCTGTTATAGGAAGGAAGAAAATCCAGTCACAGAAGCAGGAGAACCAAACAGTATATTAGCAAGGGAGCCAAGGAGTTTCAGATGTCAAGTGTGAAAAGCAGTCAAACTTGAGATGCGATAGATCCTCATTGTTTTTGAAGATTAATTTATTTGAAAGAGAAGGGAGAGACAGATCGATCTTCTGTCCACCAGTTTACTCCCCAAAGGACCACAACAGCCACAGCTGAGCAGGCCATTATGGAATGCTGGCATAGCTTAACCTGCTACGCTGTAACACCAGCCACCAGTCCTCATTGTTTCAATTCAGAGTTTTCCTTAACTCACAGCCCAAACCACCCTTGCTAGTAACTCTTGCACCAGCAACATGTCAATTTTTTATTTATTTATTTATTTTTTTTTTTTTAAGATTTATTTGAAAGAGTTAACTGAGAGGCAAAGGCAGCAGAGAGAGAAGTCTTCCATCTGTGTTCACTGCCCAAATGACTGCAATGGCCGGAGCTGAGTACCTGAAGCCAGGAGGTTCTTCCGGGTCTCCCACGTGGGTACAGGGGCTCAAGCACTTGGGCCATCCTCTACTGCTTCCCCAGGCCACAGCATAGAGCTGGGTCGGAAGTGGAGCAGCTGGGACTCAAACTGGCGCCACAGGCGGAGGCTTAGCCCTGTGCACCACAGCGTCAGCCCCAACATATCAGTTCTACAACTGACCACAAATTCTAGAGATTTTCTTCTCTACAGAATGCTTAAGGTGCAGGGCTGTGTAACTGGAGGTATACTATTTTGTAAATAATGACATTACCGGGCTGACGTTGAGGCACAGCAGGTTAAGCTGCTACCTGCCAACACCAGTACATCACATGAGCCATTTCAAGTCCAGCCTGTTCCAGTTCTGATCCAGTCCCTGGTAATGCTCCTGGGAACACAGCAAAGATGGCCCAAGTACTCTAGCTCCTGGTTCAGCCCTGCCTGGCTATTGCAGGCATCTGGGGAGTATACCAGAGAATGGTATGCCTTTCAAATAAATAAATCTTAAAAAAAAAAAAAAAAAACTACAAAGATTCGGTAATGCTGAAGTAACCTCTCTTCCTTGAATGAAGGCTGCTAAGGCAGAGTCCAGATTCGGTGACCACAGTCTGTGTTTGACTCCGTACCTTCACCTTGAGTACCCTGTTAGGTCTGTAAGTGCCCAACAGCAGAGACGGTTACTTACATATGCATTTCTTCACATGAATACTTTTCATTTCTGGACATGTTGCTCTGAGACATTATACTCTCAGAAATTGATTTATGCACAATACAGATTTGAATTTGGCCTCTCAAATAGAATCTCACAGGAACAGATACCTTAAAAGTAATATGAATATGAGAAAGCTCCTTACGGGTCAGGAAGTCTCGGATTTGCTTGATCAGGTTTCTCAGGTCCTCATTGCTCTTGTCCACTTTTTCTTTAGTTGCGTTTGTCTTCAGCAGAACACCCTGAGCGTTCTGTTTTGCTTCATCTGCCCTCTGTTTTGCTTCAGAGACCTGAATACGAAGAATCCATCATTTCATCCATGGAACAACATCACTTGGTCCAGAAAATGATGTTGAAAGCCCAAGCATTTGCAATGACAAATTCTCCCATTCAAGCAAGTACTGTAGTCCTATTTAGACTGACATCATTCAGTATTTAATACTTCCTACAGAGATAGAGCTAGCACTGAAAATTTTCTCAAGTTGTTTTAACTCTTCCCAAACTTTCAGTAGTCTAGCAAGTGTTCCCTGTTTTTCTCCGGTTACTGAGGTAAATACTTCAGTTGAAAAGTATGTGTCACTTTAGAAAAATAAATGTTCAATTGCTTAGTACAGAATTTTCTAACACACCTGGATATACTCATAACCCTGGATCCATGTAAAGTAACTTGGTCATCTCTAGCTGTTGTCATCTAAGATTTAAACGTCTTGCTCTAAAGACTGTTACTGCCCCGTGAGTGAGGAGACGAGAGATTCTTAAACTCTCTGTGAATAAAATGTCCCCACCTCTTTCCCTGACCTGCCAGAAACATCAGCATTCTTACTTGACCATGAAATGCCCCTTCATTTCAGCCTGCATTCAGAACAGACTTCTGCCTTTCAGATCTTCCAGTCCACAACTGAAAGCAAGCAAACAGACTGAACAAAAACTGGCCCTGTCACTGAATTACCATCTTGGAGAGCTGCTCCACTTCAGCCAGGGCGCTCAGGACATCTCGGTCAAAGTCCATGGCCTTCTGCCAGGCACTATGGGCGACGGTGACCAGGCCGCCGCAGCCAGGCCCCCCACACTTCTTCTCTCCCTCGTCGGTTCTGCAGTTGGGGCCGCCACACTCAGTCTCGGAACAGGAGGCCCCTGGAGGCGTGCCACAGGTCTGCAAGGAGCCAAGGATCAGGCACAGAGGGTTCACATAGTGAGTGCCGCAGCCGCACAGCTGCGAGGGCCTGGGTGGCCCCAGAGAACGTGTAGGTGGTCCTCAGCAAGGGTCCAAAACAGCGTGTTCAGGAGCCCAGTGCAGAGGAACAAAAAGCTGAGGGATAAGCGAACCTGCACATGGCCAAGGAAACCTGACAGCCTCTCAATGCCTTCTGCCCAAGTGACTCAGAGTGCCACGTGGGCTCTGCCCAGGGTGCAAACACTGGTGGTGGTGCCGTGTTGAATTCTGCCAATGCAGGAGCTAAAAAGAATCCCCTCCCCCCTTTTTCCCCTAACCAGTTGGAGCTTAACAGAGAGCCCCGTGAACTCTGTTTCACCTTGTTAACTGCTACAGTGAACAGAGTACCATAAAAGGCCTAACAGCGGGCATTTTAGTAACTTCACATCCAGTTAGTGAGACGGATCACTCCTTACCACGGGCAGGGCCGGATGCATGGAGGAAAGTGGGCAGAGGGGAGACTGTTGAGGATTGCAGCCGTTCGTGGGGAAGGACGTGTGGGTTGTGGGATTTCAGCATGGAAGTGGGGGGAAAGAGGAGAAAACAGTACAAAGGGACGAGGGTGGATGCAGCTTTTCCAAGTCACTACCCCTCCCTGCACTCAGAGTCCTCTTCCTTTCAAATCTTCTAGAAACTTCCCTATTGTCACTCCTTGCTCATGGCACACAAACTGATAACGTTACAAGCCTGCTCTGTGATGGAAAAGGCTAGACAGGGAAGGAATCTTCCTTTTGTAGACAATGTTCATACTGGAAAGAGGCAACGAAAAGCAATTACCAGAATGCTTCCAAACAAGGAATACTTCCAAACAAGAAGGTTTTGAATAAATACAGTCAACTCTTTGGCCTGATAACTTAATTGTAACCCCACTGTATCTCCAAACCTACAATGATGGTCTCAAGGATGCTTTGTACAAACAATCTGCCAGCACACCAGGAGATCTGTTTTGTTTCAAGAGGCAGGCATGGGAAAAAAAAAAGAAAAAAAAAAAAAAAAAAGCATGGGCCTAGCTAAATATCCCCAAAGACAAAGGACTGAAGTACCTGAAAAACACAAAGGGTGCAACATCTATTTCTGTACTAGGAATGACAGTACAGAGCCTACACGGAGCGCTCTGAGGGACCCGGGGAAGCCAGCCACGCCCGAGCGTGCATAGGGAAGGTGCAGGCTGCAGAGGCCACAGGGACCCCGTGCCTGTCCACTCCCAGGACACCTGGGGCCCGCTTCGCTGCTTCTCAGTGTAGTTTGCAGAGATTCAACTTGTTGGCAATGACTGATTTTTGTTTTGTCATTCTTTGTAAGGAAGGAATCAAAACAATGGAAAGGGCTGGGAGGACTGGCATTTCATGTCTGTATGAAACAACTTTGTCAACTGGCAGGTGCCATTTGCACAGTGCTCTGGCCCCTGGGTTTTTGTTTTCCTCTGCATGTTTCATTTAGTGAGAAGTGGTCTACTTAGTCCCTATCTCCATTAGATGTCCAGTTTCTTACAATGAAAGTGAAACATTGCAGGCATCAATACAGTTGGTCACGATACAATACAGATAGGGCATTTTGTCCTTTTCAAAGAAAGTTGCGGTGGGGCCAGAACAATCATTCGAACAAAGTCAGGAGGACCGAATCCTTCCCAGTCTGCTAGTCATGTACCCTCTTCTCTCACTCTGTATTCCCAGGCTGAGAGAATTCAAGCCTTACTCCACGAAAAACTGCCCTGCAGATTCTCTCAGGGGGTGACCTTCCTTGGAAAACAAAGGAAATGGGAGTCAGGAACAGGTTCAGGTTGGCTTCTTTTGGCCTTCTGCCCAATTTTCATTAAACTCAGTACTCGATTTCATCTGGCACCGGAGTCGCTTTTTAAAAGCTCCTAGGAAATGAATCCACCTTTTAGGCAGATTGCACGGTTAATCTTCACCAGGTACAGTTACTGGAACAAAGGGCCAGTTTAGCTAATAACCATGGAAAAAATTCTTTTGTGTCCTTGAAGTTTTGGGGGAAGGACCTTCCAGAACCATTCTAAACTCCTCTGAGACGGCTCTTGTCAGCTCACAGCAAATTAAAAAAAAAAAAAAAAAAAAAAGTCGTTTCAAGAAGTCACTGAGTCAATCTAACAGCCCCCAAAAGTGGTCCTTACTCTTCTGTTGGGCCACAGAGAAATGGCTGGGAGAGAGGAGAAGGCTAGAAACGCACATGCTGGCGTTCCCTTAGCCTGGCCACGCATGAGTCACGGAAGCCTCACACTGGTCCAGAGACTTGAGCCTGTGAGCCTCACTCGTGCTGATGGCTTTGCAAACTGAGCAGTATTAATGACACAGGCAGGATGGGCTTGTTCCTCCTTGCATCACAGAAACCAGGCCAAAGCCTGAGATCTTACCATCTCGGCCACAGCTGACAGGTCTAAGCTTTGTAGTTTGCCTGCCAGTTCATCAAGAAGGCGGGCCTGCTCCTCCTGTTTCTCTCTGAACCGGGACTCCTGCTCCATCATCAAGTCTTCCACTCTTTCTCGCGTGAGAGCTGACTGCTCCACGGTGCTGTGGGGATCTGTGGTGGAGGCATTCACCCTCTCTTCTGCTTCAAGAGACATCTGGAAATACTTGGTAATGCTATCCAAGGCGCCTAGGGCAGGAAATGACATTGCCCACAGTTTACTGTGTTGTACCGAGCTTCCTTACCAAGCAGTGCTCACATGTGCTGTCTTCTGGCCCTAAGTCTACTGTTGAGTTTTTAAACTCAACAAAGAAAGTATTTATGAAATAGTAGAGCTGTCTCCTTGAGAGCAGGGTATCTACCTTGTCCCATGAGCACTCTGCCTAGCTCTGAAGGACGCCAGACCATCTGGGTGAAAACTGAAAAATAAGTCCATCACACAGATGTCTCTACGTGCAGGCCAACATCCAGCTCTTAATAGCTGCTATCAGGCAGCTTGCTGATAATCAGGCTAGCTGATTTCTCCCTTTCCTAAGTCATTTATTCAGATCCAGCCAAATGGCGAGTTATTAGGCAAAGAAAAACAACGTGGTTATGTTTTGACATTTTAGGAAGCTAGTTAAACCCAAAGGCAACCAACTGCATAAAACAGGATGGCCAGGGTGATCTAACATTACTTCTACTTTGACTTTTTGGGGCGGTTCAAGATGGCCTACAACAGCCCCTAAGTGGAGGATTTGCAAAAAATATTTCCTGACCAATCAACATTCCCAAATATGAAAGGATCTGCAGAAATGTCAATTCAGTATTGTAACTGTCAAAAAGAACCGCTCTCCAAGAAAAGGCCAGGGGGTTAAACTACTCACTGGGAAAATCAGGACGCGAATACCATTCTAACAAATACTGCCATTCACGCTGGGGAACCACGCACGCCCCTTCATTTCTCTGTGCCCTGTGTCCCACATTTTGTAAAATGAAGACCTTAATCCCCATCTGGCCAGAGACTCACTAAGTTTTTAATCATTACAAGTACTTCCTTTTTTTTTTTTTTCCTGAAGACGCTATACCCAGAGGTTTGACATATGGTTTAAATCCATTGTCTAGGACTGCATATTTGTATAAAAAGCTGCTCACCTCGAATATCAGAGTTCTTGATAAATTCCAGTTGTTCGGCGAGTTCTTTCACAGTGTTGTCCAGGTTCTCCGCCTCTGCCTGTAGAGACTCCAGTTGTGTGGTCGTGCTGTTGCTTTGCGAAGCTGTGTCAGATAACTTCACTTCTACCTGGGCCATCCTCTCTATCACATCTTTGGTGAGTTTCCTGTAACAGGAAAGGTAAGCTTACCTATGTAAAATAAACCCGTGGAGAACTGTTCAGTCTCTCGTACCTTTCCTACTAACACCGTACCCGTCACTGTAATTTCAATCCAACGTGGTCTTTTGTGGCAGAGGTGACTTGAGTACTGATCTGATTCTAAGGGATCATAATTAGACCTAACAATCTTTCTTGCTCCAAAGGGGAGTGAAGAGGGACCCCACAGCGCGTGCAGCCGTGTTGTGGCCGTCGAGGGCTCCCACGATTCCCAGGCCATGCTGTACGATGAGCATGCATGAGCAGAGTTCAAGCCCAAACCATCCCACCCACGTCCGAAGACGCTAACAACTCAAGACAGGAGAAGGTCAGTGGGGGCCACCCAACTCTGCTCTGCACGACCTCTCCCCTTCAGACCAGGGGCTGCCACTGGAGCCCCCTCCTGCCACCCAGCACCCTACTTTCAGCTTTCCAAAGCAAAAAAGGTGCCATCTACTGGCAATGAAAGGTGCTACCATGTAGTTTTCACAATATTTCATTTGGAATCCCAAACCTACTGTATTTTGTTCAGTGTCTTCTATCTCCAGCCTTATACCTATTTGTGTGTGTGTGTGTGTGTTTCATACATACAAATACAAGGAAGCATCAAAAAGTTCATGGAGGGGCTTGCATTGGTTAAACAGCTGCTTGGGATGCCCACGTCCCAGTCCCATGTCGGAATGCCTGGGATGGCAGCAGATGACCACTCAAATAACTTGGGCCCTGCCCCCATATGGAAGACGAGTTTCCAGCTTCTGGATTTGGTCTGGCCTAGCCCTGGCTATTGCAGGCATTTGGGGGGATGAACCAGTAGATGGAAGATCTCTGTCACTCCACCTTCCAAATAAATAATTGTTTTTTCTCTGTCACTCTGCCTTCCAAATAATTTTTTAGGTGCATGAATAATTTGCAATATTATTTAATCCATCTTCTATGAACTCTGTGAAGCCCTCTGTACAGTGTGTGGGAGGCAGGTATACCACACAGAACGTGCTATTTGAGTGGACATTCCCTCTGAGAATTGCTGGCATTACACACAACCATCTTCTCGGGGATCCAAGGTATAAAATTACAGCTGAGAAGGGGTAGAAATGCTGAAAGGGTGAGGGCCATTAGCAGCATGGTATTTAAGGCTGAGATAATAAAATGACCTACTTCAAGAATAAGTACCTTTTTTTAATTTTTTTTTTTATTTTTATTTTTTGACAGGCAGAGTGGACAGTGAGAGAGAGAGAGAGAAAGGTCTTCCTTTTGCCGTTGGTTCACCCTCCAATGGCCGCCGCTGCAGCCTGCGCACCATGCTGATCCGATGGCAGGAGCCAGGAGCCAGGTGCTTCTCCTGGTCTCCCATGGGGTGCAGGGCCCAAGCACCTGGGCCATCCTCCACTGCACTCCCTGGCCATAGCAGAGAGCTGGCCTGGAAGAGGGGCAACCGGGACAGAATCCGGCGCCCCAACCGGGACTAGAACCCGGTGTGCCGGCGCCGCAAGGTGGAGGATTAGCCTATTGAGCCACGGCGCCGGCCATAAGTACCTTTTTTTAAAATTTTATTTGAGAGACAGTTCCCATCAACTGGTTCACTCCCCAAATGTCTGCAAAGTTCTTAAAGGGATCACCTGGGTATATTAAGTTAAAATATAACAATATAAAATATTAAACCCAATGACTTCTGGGGGAAAACACAGCTGGGTTTTTCAGTGCTTTTCTTCTGTTACTCTGTTGATTCTCAAAGGCTTTTGCAGGTCTCAAAAAATGTTAGCAATCCTTAAAAAAAAATCAAAACCGACCTGGTATATTTTTTTTTTTTTTTTTTTTTTTTTTTTTTGACAGGCAGAGTGGACAGTGAGAGAGAGAGACAGAGAGAAAGGTCTTCCTTTGCCGTTGGTTCACCCTCCAATGGCCGCCGCGGCCGGCGCGCTACGGCCGGCGCACCGCGCTGATCCGATGGCAGGAGCCAGGAGCCAGGTGCTTTTCCTGGTCTCCCATGGGGTGCAGGGCCCAAGCACCTGGGCCATCCTCCACTGCACTCCCTGGCCACAGCAGAGGGCTGGCCTGGAAGAGGGGCAACCGGGACAGAATCCGGTGCCCCGACCGGGACTAGAACCCGGTGTGCCGGCGCCGCTAGGCGGAGGATTAGCCTAGTGAGCCGCGGCGCCGGCCCGACCTGGTATATTTTTAAACAAGGCCACTTTGGATACAGAAGCGTATGCCCTTGGATATTATGTCAAAAAAGATTAGTGAAACTAGTTTTCCCGAGATGACTGCAATCAATCTCAAATAAAGGTACAAACAGAGTGGTTTTGGGGATGTCATCTCTGGGCAGGCTCAAAAGACACCACATCTTTTTAACTCTCCCAGAGGTGAGAGACCAAGACCAAAACTCCTTTCCTAAGCGGGCTTTCGCTCAGACCATGGCTCCAACACCTGGTAGTGACTGCGCGTGAGGAGGCTGAGCCTTACTGAGGCCAAGGCCACGCTACACGTGTCAGCTCCCCACAGCACACACTGCCTACCGCCCAGGGCAGCCACGTGGCCTTGGGCACAAAACCTTGGCATTAAACCCAAAGATTGGTTACTCTACATTGCTTACTCTACTTTTTAAATTTAAAAATGTCAGCCGGCGCCGTGGCTCAATAAGCTAATCCTCCGCCTGCGGCGCCGGCACACCAGGTTCTAGAAGGAGGGAGGGAAGGATGGAGAGAAAGCGAATGAGAAGAGAGAGAGAAAGACAATAAGGTCTTCTGTCCACTGATTCATGTTCCAAATGCCTACAACAGCCAGGGCTGAAGCCAGGAGATCAGAAGACTCAAGCCCCATCTTCCGCCTGAGGGTCAGGGACCCAAGCATCTACGCCATCATCTCCTGCCTTCCGGCGTGTGCATTAGCAGGAAGCTGGGACACAAACCCAGGCATCTCACAAGGGATGCAGGCGTCTCAGGTTTGTTGCCCCAGATGCCCACTCTGGAACCTATTACTTTAAATCTATAAGGTCTTCAGGAAGAACCTGCTGTAAGGCACCTGAGCTAATTATGTCCACGATACCCTTCCTGCTTCTCAACAACAGTATGAAATGAAAAGTCCTGGGGTGGGGCTGTGGTGTAGAAGGTTGAACCTCTGCGTGCAGTGCCAGCATCCCATATGGGTGCCAGCTTGAGTCCTGGCTGCTCCACTTCCAATCCAGCACCCTGCTATGGCCTGGGAAAGCAGTGGAAGATGGCCCAAGTGCTTGGACCCCTGCACCCACATGGGAGACCCAGAAAAAGCTCCTGACTTTGGCCTGGCACAGTCCTGGCCGTTGCAGTCATTTAGGGAATGAACCAATAGATAGAAGATCTCTCTCTCTCCTCCTCTCTGCATCTCTGCCTTTCAAATAAATAAATCTCAAAGAAAAAAATAGAAAAGTCCACCAGGCTTCCTGGAGACTGTGACCAGAGGCCCACCAAATACAACAAACACTGCTGAAATTATTATAATGTAAAATCGCCTTCTCAAAGTGCACATTTAGCTATGAAACAGTTCTCTTGCTCATGCCCATATGGTGAGTCTACAAGAAAACCCTGTAGCATCTGGGGGACAAAAGCTTCGTACGCTTTCCCACTCTGTCCCTTCAGCTCCCAGGTCGGGAGTTGGGGGCAGGAGAGGTGAGGCTGGAACAAAGGGCAGAAAAATGATCCCTGAGAAGCTGAGTGACTCAGCTCAGTCCCCTGCATAGCCTGGTAAAATCACCACCAGCAGACAGACAGGTGATCACCCAGAGACGGCTGGGAGGAGGACTTGGCACTGTAGGGCAGCTGCCGTCACTGGAGGAATTTTGCGGCACTGGTCTAGACACCAGCAGCTGAGCCGCAGAAACAACTTGGGAGTACACAGTCTTTTTTTAATGGTAATGGAATCACCCTCAAGTGACACTATTTATAATCCCAAGAAGTCACATTATGTCTTGTGCAATTATATTACATTGCACAGGTCAATCCTTAAGTTATTCTGCAAGGCCGGTGTTAGCCTCCATCTCCTCCCCAGGGTGGAAAACAAAGGCCCAGGGATTCCATCATTCAGGTTCAAAGCCCAGTGCACGGCTGAGAAGAGATTCAGTCAGGGGTCTCTGGTCTCCACTGCCTTGGAGCATGGTTTTGCTACGGCAACACTGAATAAAACATGCACACAGTCTACACTGCGGCTTCCAGA